>NC_135180.1:38493126-38807293 GCF_041146795.1 Maylandia zebra | reverse complement strand
TTTGGAACAGGTTTGTCACAATGTCCAACTCCTGGATCCAGATCCATTTTTTTCCAGACCCCACCTGTGATGCAACTCAATCCATAAATTTGGAGTTAATCTGACTGTCCTGTCTGTACTGGCTGCTCGTTTCACTTCAGCTTTTATTGGTTTAGTTTTGATCAGTTTCAGTGTTATTTTAAGTCATTATTATATTTTAATGATATTTTTCAGATGTCAGTAAATAAAATGACCAGAGCCTCAGCAGGTAAGCAACAATTATATAACACAACAGTTTTAGTTCTGCTTCTACTTTTTATTCTTAATTCAGTGAATAAAATGTTTGTCACGCCTAGTTTTAGTTTTAGGTTTTTCATTCATTCTGGGAAACTTTGAAATCTTAACTCTTAAGCTCCTTTAACTGCCTCCTCCATGAGTGTGCTGAACCTGCCCTCTCCTGCAGGCTCGGCATATGGCCACTGTGTTCACACTGCTGCTATTTGATGAGCAGCAGGTCTGCTGGTGGAGCTCATTAACCCCCCAGCCTCCACCCCATCTACAAGTGCTTAACCAGCCACAAAAGCTGATGGGGAAAGTCATTTTTAATGGTTTAGCGGTCTCACAGCAGGGGTGGGGGAACAGATTTGTCCCTCAGCTGGTGGTGAAGAGCTGCCTGACGCTCATCGGAAGCCTGATCTTGACTTTCAAGACCAGAGTAAACGATCTGAGCCTGAGAGCCATTGCTGCAGCCGACCTCTGACCTCTGACCCAGCAGAGAGCTCAAAGGTCGCTGCATAATCTGCTGTATTATACTCAAATAAAAATAAATCATGTATCTCCCCGCACCTCCTCTTTTTTTCCTCCTCCCTTTCTTCTTCGTCCCTCTTCCTCCGTTAATGTGTCACCTCGCTGGAATGCCGGTCTGTGAATTAGACTCCTAATTGTTGCTGCAGTTTAACAGACCTGCTGTCAGACTGCAGATTAACTCGTGTGTGTGTGTGTGTGTGTGTGTGTGTGTGTGTGTGTGTGTGTGTGTGTCAGTGATGAATCTCAGCACTAGCAGCTGCAGACAGGTTACACTTGCTCCGTCTCTGCAGTCAAACCTGTGAACATGCATCCTGGTCATGCCTAAATGCACTGAGCTGCTGCCGTGTGATTGGCTAATGAAAGGTTTGTCCTGAGGAGACCAGGTGAACAGGTGTACCTAATACCTAAAACCTGATCCATTCATCCATTTTCATTCCAACTCCATCAACCACATCTGAAAACATCTCTTCCCTCCCATCGCTCGCCTCCACGGCAGGAGCAGAAGTCTTAGTTATCCAGGACTGCTTAAAGACTGGGCCTTATGAGTGTCAAACATCAGGCCCAGGGCCAGAACCGGCCCAGCAGAGACTCCAATGCGACCATCTGGATGACATTTTTAAAATATGAAAGAGCGCAAACAGTTTGGACTTCCAACTTTTAATTTTCATGATTTTTGTCCTGCTGAGAACAACCCCCGTACTCCCATTCACACCCCACCAAAGTAATGAGTAATAAACAATTAACGGACTGAAAGCTTCTCACCTTTTCTCTCTGGTCCCACTGCGACACTTTTACTACAGAAAAACACATTTTCTGTAATTTTACACATTTATAGCGCAAATCTGGCTGAGATTGTTTTCCTTTACTACAGCTGTGTTTCTTTAACATGTAGAAAATCTGACCCAGAGCCTTGTGTTTGACACCCCTACAGTATCACATAATGGTGTTTGCAGTCTGCCCACTGATCCTGTCACGTGTGGCTCTTTTCTGAATATTCCACAAAGTGCACTGAGCCCGCTTTCGCCTGAATGAATGAACTCAGAACTGGAGTTTTTCCGCGCCGTGCCTGCAGGGGGGACCCTCAGCTCCGTCCCGACAGCTGACTGCACAGACGGATCTGCACACGCACACCTGTCTGTGTGAGAGCTGCAGTCGGCTGCAGTCTGGCCGGACCCTCAACCGGGCATCGCGACATTTCAGCCCGTCACCGCTTCTTTCGGGACCCGAGCGAGAGTCCGCTGAGCTTTACGCGCAACACGCACTCCGAAAACCCGGGAAGACTTCTGCGCCCCGCGGCTCTCCTGCGCTCTGAGTCTCTGCAGGTAGAAAACACGATGAACACGCAGCTGCTTTAAAGTGTGGACTTTTTTAACGCAGGCAGGTGCAGTGAGAGGCGCAGACCGCAGCGGAGTTTTAAAATAGATTTTAAAAGGTTTTATTAAACAGGTTTATTTAAAAGGTTTGGGGGGAGCTTTGGACACAGCTTCATATCTGTGCGGTTAAAATGATTGTGCTTACTGAGAAAGGTGCAGTTATTTTAATCCAGTGTTCAGTTTTGTAACTATCCATTCTTATGCCGGTACTTTACACATTTAATGATTATAAGAGTTACAGTCAGGGGGGTTTCCAGGGCTTTTAAAAATGAGGGAGCCCACAGGAAGTGGGAATCTTTAATCAGAAATGTAAAAAAAGACTTATGAGTTGATTTTCATGCACTCATTCAGATGGATTACAAAGACTTTAAATACAGTGTTGTGTTAAATAAGAGTTTTACAAAGTAGTGAGAGTATTTTGACTAAAGTAACCCCCCCCCCCCCCCCCACCCCCATGGTTAGAGTCCATTTTCCCCTGAATTGTCTGAATTAAGAGATTCAAAGGGACACGGGGGAGTCTCCGGGCGTTTTTAAATGGGGTGGCACAAAAACCAAAACAACACAGTGGTGGGATTTCTGTTAAGCAACGGTTCTGCATGTAGAACATTAAATCTAATCAAATCTATAAGAAGCAGATCTCTGATGTTTTTTGAAGAGTTTCTGTGTAAAATATCTGAGCTCTATGATGCATGGCACACACTCAGTTAATATTTTACAAGGTTTTTGTTATATCTATGTTTTTTTAAATTATTATTATGAATCAGATCTGAATATGTTCAGAATGACAGTCATTCTGAACATATTCAGTAAAAGGACTAGATGCATTATCAGGGATTGTAACATCTCGTCCTTTTACTGAATATGTTCAGATTGAACATCATGGCAGTCAGTGTACATGCAGTTAAAAAAGTAACAGAACATTAATGTATAAATGAAGTTAACCTTATATACATTAATTTTTACAGAGCCCCGCAGGGGACATGGGAGAAAAAAAAATTAAGACGGACTTTGCGAGAGCTCGCAAAAGTTGAATTCCAACAATGGCAGCAGCTACTTAGTTGTAATTTTACTCTTTCTGGGTCACAAAATACACTTTTAAGATATTTTGAGGCGTGAATGTAGCTGTGTAAACGTCAGATATCTGCTCGGTTTACAAGACATCACATATTTGCAAAAGTGCTCCGATGTTTTCGGAGATCTGACACCCACTAGCTCGAAGCTAACGGGAGGTCGAGACCTACTACAGCCGGGAGGAACACCGCTCTCCCGGCACATCGTGCCTCGACCTCCTGGTCGGCTTCGAGCTGGCGGCCTCCGAAGAATGCGGCTAAAACTTTTGTGAGATCTCACAAAACTTTTGCGAGATCCCGAGTTTGTTTTGCGAGATCTCGCAAAAGTCCGTCTTAATTTTTTTTCTCCCATGTCCCTTGCGGGGCTCCGTAAATTTTAGTAAAACATTACTGTGATATTTCAGAACTTAACTTTTTTAATTGCTTTCTATCCACAAGTAGCACACATGCTTGACAGGATGACAGGATTTACATATTTACATTTTGGGGGGGGATTATGGGTGATGGGGTAATAATTAAAGTGGACACTCTGGTTTGCAGAAGCGCTTTCAAAGGAAATAAACCATGAAGAAGGTTGTGATGGCTGCAAGAATATTAAAAACATGCACAGCATTGGGTGAAATATCTTCTAGTCCCTGCTGAACTGCCCCCAAAATTTAACGCTAAATATCAGATGATTTAGTTCCAGGTTAACTAAATCCAATTTATAAAGCTCCAATACTTGGATTTTATTTTAAAATGTTGTATTAAATTCATTTTAAGTGCAGAATGAGCTAAAAAACAAAACAAAAAAAGAACAACTAATTGGAGTGTGTGCACTTTTCCCATTGTGCATTGCTGCAGGCAGTAGTTTTACTGCTCCTGTTTTGTGATCTGTGACCTGTAGGGGCATTTGTTGGCTCTATTTTTCATGGTGAGGAGAAAAGATGTCTTCTTTTCTGTAAGAGTAGCCACACTACTTTAGGTACATTTTTTATTCTCAAAAACAGCCTTGCAGTTTCTGCAGTCCCTCTTGTTGCCTGTAGGGGGCAGACAGCATCACTGAATAAATGTTGTACAGATATCTCAGTGTTCAGGTGTCCATATACTTTTGCGTTCTGAAGTGTTGATCATCACCATATCAACACTAGTCTGAACCTCAAACAACTCTTTGAAACCGTGAGCCAAAGTGTGGAGCAGCTAACGTGTCCCCACAAGGATTAAACAGCCCCCACAAAGATAGATACACAAGTATAAAAACATACTCCCTCCCTCCCTTCATTTGTTTCTCTGTAGGGATTCCCCGTCCTTCTCCATTTCTTCACCATCACCATCTCATGCTCCAGGCCCTGGCTCTCGGCCCAGACACTGTTGACTGTTCCATGGAAACCCTGGCCTCTGTTTGGGTCCATGACCCCGTTGACCTCAGCGACCTCGGAGAGCAGCGTGACGAGTCATCGCCCGAATGGGGTGAGTCCAACTAACAGCATCAGATAGTAACAGTTAGTGAGAGGCCGAGGATGCAGAAGGCAGCTGTACTCTGCTGACTGCGATGTATTCTTCATGGAAGGAATTATTCTACATTTCTATAAATGCCACATTCAGCAGAGTGAGAATCAGCGAGCTGGAGGATCATTCATCAAACACAAGAAGCTCCCGGCATGTTCAACATGAGCGATCTGTCTCAGCTCTCTTTGCTGCAGATGGAAACATCCAGAACAGTTTATATTAAGATTCATCTTTTAATTTTCTCAGGCTCTTCTTTCTCCAAGAGTCCAATTTGTCAAGAATGCCCTGCCCTGGTTTCTCCACACTGCAGCTCCTCTAACGACCACTAGATGCTGCTGATGTGAAATCAGAGCCTCAAGACCAAAAACCAAGGGCTTTATAACCATCCACGCATTGTTGTGAAGACTTTTAATAACAATTAAAGGAAGTTTCGATGTGGTAGAAGTGAAACCAGTACTGATGAAATGGAAGAAACCTGCATTCTTACTAATGGCCAGCAGGGGGCAGCTCCTCTGGTTTAAATAGAAGTGTCATTATATAGAAGTCTCCATCCATCCATCCATCTTCATCCGCTTTATCCGAGGTCGGGTCGCGGGGGCAGCAGCCTAAGCAAAGAGGCCCAGACCTCCCTCTAGAAGTCTATGAGGATAAAAGCCTTCTGCTCATTTATGGTCGCGGCAGTTGGTTTCAAGTCCTTTTAAATCCAACGTGTTTTAAATTAGGGTCACATTAGAGTCAGCTCAAAGTGAGCCATGGTTTACCATGCGAATGAAAGGTCAGCCCCGCCCCTCACCTGTCACATCTGGTTTCAAAAAGCTAAGATAGCGGCAGCTAACACATGAATTATACTTCTGTGTCAGAATTACGCCGTAATTAACCGGAACCTTCTATGTAACCTGATGTGCACCTCCAGAGAAATGTAACTAGACGTCGGGTCGGTGCATACCACAAAGACTTGAATGTCGTGCAAGGTTGTGGTGTAGGAGAAAAATGAGTTTCTGGTTACGTCAGTTAGGACCCAGATTTCCTGCAGAAGTCTAAATCAAGCTATCAGTCCTCAGTTTGAGGATTTAAAATTGGACCTCAGCAACTAATGGGTGGTCTCACAGGTGGAAGCCTCTGGGCCTGAAACATTAAGACAAATCTATTTATTTGGTTATGTGGACACAAGTTTCAAAAGAACCAAATCTCTAATGCTCAGCTGGAGGTTGCTCCAATCTTGAGCATACACTCCTGTGTTAAAATGTAATAAAAAGCCTACTCTGACTTTGAGAGCATGGTTTTGAATCCAGAACTTCAGCCGGGCAAATAGTCTGACTAAATCCTCCACTGCCACCAGTTTAAAGTCTGCTGTGTGTCTTCCTCTCAGAGTCTCATTGTGTCTTTGACTCCACGCCTCCGGCTGCTCTGATGTGGACGGAAGATCTCTCTCCTCACCTCCAGAGAAACAAACAGGTACCAACAGGTTCTCACATTTAATTTATTATTGTTTTAGTGCACACGAACTACAGTTAGCTCAGCAGCTGAGGTTAAACATGGAGTGCAAAAGACACAACCTGACCCTCAACGTATAGCAGTTCCTTTTTGTCCTTTTTGAGTAAGCTACTGTAACACTTCTTATTTCAGCTGGTACACTGTGAACGTAAACATCTAGCACGTCTAACTGACAGCAATATTTGTTAGAGAGCATGCACAGGGTCAGAAATGAGTCCATCAGAGGGACAGCTCAGAGTCAGAGAGGCTGAGATGGTTTGGACATGTGCAGAGGAGGGACAGAGGATGATGAAGATGGAGCTGCCAGGCAGGAGGAGAAGAGGAAGACCTCAGAGGAGGTTCATGGATGTAGTGAACAAGGACAATGCAGAGGGTTGGTGTGACGGAGGCAGATGATCCGCTGTGTATTCAGTAAACCGTAACACATTTCAAAAGAACCGGTCGATGTGTGCCACTGAACCTCTGCAGTTCATATACCCGCGTCCTTATAATCTGCATTGCTGTGATGTAATTGTATCCTTCCAGCTCCAGGACACTCTGCTGCAGAGGGAGGAGGAGCTGGCCAGGCTGCAGGAGGAGAACAACAAGCTCAGAGCATTCCTCAATTCCTCCTTTGTGAGAAACCTGGAACAAAAGGCAAAGGTCCGTGCAGCATCAGACGCACTGACAGCAATAAGACAGAAATAAACCAGCAGTCTAAACAAAGACACTCAGATCTTCATCTACTGAGCTGAGAGTCATAAAGACATATTTCACGTGTCCTGGGTGTGCCCGGGGGATTCTCCTTGTTAGTCATAGCCCCCCAAAAAGAGAAAAAATAACTTGCCTAGGAGAAACTAGTTAGACGCCCAAACCACTTTAGCTGCCTCCTTTCGATGTGGACGCTCTAGTCTTCCAAATGGCCGACCTCCTCACCTTATATCTAAGGCTGAACTGCTTGTAACGCCTATCTTGTGGTCGTAGTTGAAGGTAGGAACTATTCAGTAAACTACCAGGTATGCCCTCAGCCTCAGCTCTCACGTTAACACAAAAACTGGTATGGGTCCACATCACTGCTGACTTCATACCAACCCTATCAGCCTTCAGATCCATCGTCACCCTGTAGCTCTAACATGAATATGTTTTGTACAGAAGTAGAAAAATTATGTAAAACAAATTATGCCAACTGAAACATTCAGACACTGTTAATGAAACCATTGATCACTAATCCTGGAGACATCTCAAGTCTTTCAAAGTTCACTTTTATATCAGTCCAAAATGTCTTTTGCTCTATCAAAGCATTAAATGTTTTCCACCGATAAAGAAGATAATAACACACTGCTGTTATTCTGTCCTTGTTTCTTATAGAAACTAACTGCTGATGGGAGGAGGAAGCTGAAGAGAAGCCTGGCTTGCTTTGACAGTTTCTGTGGGGATCAGCGAGCGCCCCCCCAACAAATCAGCAAAAGAGTCTGCAGGAACCTCACTGCCCAGTTCTGCTCGGAGTCTTTAGAGACATCTGCTTGCTCAGAACCAAACCTGGACCTCTGGGTCCTTCGAACTCTGGGACTGAAGGATCGGGACACCATTGATACATCCGAGGAGTCCTCCTCTGAGTGGAGCCTCAGGAGTTTGGTTTACGATACTGCCGTCAATCCATCCTCATTCCCAGAATGCAATCCCAACTCTTCTTTCGGCCCTCCTGTCATCATATCCACAGATACTTCAGTCCATAGTTACTGTCAAAGAGCAACACATGGAACCAGCTGTAGGTACAGTGCTGCTGAATGCCAAGAAGCAAACTGTGAAAATCCTCCTGAGTCAGCTTCAAACTGCCCAGACGACTTCACTGCCACTCGAGTGAGCACACATTACGAGTTTCCTGAAGCCACGACCAGGACCTACAGCGCCCCGTCTGCTGAGACCTGTTCTCTCACTGCCTTCAGTCAAGTCCAGACTTTGGAGGGAAATCCTGCTGACCATCACTCTTACTGGTCTTCACTACAAGAAACCCAGACACCATCACAAGACACGATCCAGTTCAACCCACCAGCGGAAAGAGGCTTCCCCACCCCCGTGTTGCCTTCAGGTGCAGACCAACCCAGGAGTTCTGCTAGTGGCTTCATTCCAACGAGCCCATGTCATCCTCCGGCAGCACCACATACGCCTCGCAACCGGACAGATTTGGCATTCAGCATGTCCCTCAGTCCGTCCAGTAGCGTCAAGACCCACAGCTTCCCCCAGGGACAGGCCTTTGTCAGAAAGGACGTGGAGGGCCGGTGGAACTTTACCTGGGTTCCCAGACAAGAACCGTAGGAAACCAGATGGTCCTTACTCTGAAAGACAATCAAAAGCCTCACGTTGTCTTACTGCATAAACATCTCAGGCTGATCCTTTAGAACAGCAAGTTCAAGTGGACTCACTATGGCTTTTAGACAATGTTCTGGACTGAGTATCAAAAAATGCCTTGAAGGACCCTAAGATTAATCTTGAAGACCACACGGACAGATGTTTAAACAGCTCAGAGACCTTTGTCCTATGACAGCTTGAAGGAAACACCTCTTTAAGTCGCCTTTATGATGCCTATATTAATGACGGTTACTTGATTGCATTCTGTTTACTCAATAATCCAAAAGCTAAGAGTACAGTAGCAACTGGAAAAGAAAAACACGAGCCTGAGCAACCAAACCATTTTATTAAGTATAGATCTAATAAAAAAACATAATCTTAACTTAATGAAACATTCAAATTAACAAAACTGCCTAAAATAACAACTGTATGCGTTTAGTCTGTATTTGAAACTGCCACATAAAAATAATAGTACTGAAACTTTTGCTGCTTTGAGTCTGTATTTTCTACATACATATATGTGTATCACATGAACGTCAGTGAGGGACCAGAGCCATTATGACCAGATGACAAGTTCATTTCTGAAATCTTGTTGGCTCCTGCGAGTTAGCTGAGGACCTACTGACTATGGTTCAAGAGGGACTTTTAAATGGACCACGGCATTGGAAATGTGCTGAAGCCAACATTAAGCCCTGGGGCTGGAAATTAAGCCAAATCCAAAGTGCCCAAAACTGCAGTTCCTCTAATGTCCACCAGAGGCTCCAAAACTGAGGCAGTGGTAATAAAAACTGAGAGAGGCCGACAGTGATCACTGACTGTTTTTAGGGGCTTGTTCAGATTCAATAGAACAACATACAAAGCATTAAAACATGTTATAAACACAACAACGTTAATAAACACAGAGCAGTATTCATACGTCATCACTTAAAGACTGTCATGTTAAAATGTCCAACATTACAGCAGAAATAAACATTATAATTCCCTCGAAGCACAGGCAGACGCAAGTGGTTTTCTGTCACTGGTTTATTTGAAGACTTCTCTCCAAAGCCACCGTGAAAACTATACAGCATTAACAAAATAAAACTCAGCGTAAGACACAGCAGTAAAAACACTGTACAACAAACACTATAAATAAATACCTTGTTGGCTGCATGCTGCAAAAAGGGAATTAGCCGCCGTTCTTCTGAGGTTTCCTTTAACCGTTTAACCGTGTGTAGTTAAAGTCCACTTAACATGTCTTTCAATAAAAACCATCCTTTCTGCGCGCTTACAGGTGTTTTTCTTCGTTCTACCCAAAGAGGAAACTAGCGCAACTTGTAAGCGAACTTGACTTTCAAAATAAAAGCACCAAAACGTTGACTACAAAAAACAAACAAAGTAATGTACAGCTTAAACAATTTACAATCATGACATGGATCTTGACAAGATAAAAAAAATAATCCAAATTATATACAATGTCATCATGCCAACAGTTACAAACATGTTCACAGTTGTGCACAAACTTGTCACCTGGTCATATTTCACAACTGGTAAAGGTTACTGTTGTAAAGGAGTGTATTTCACCCCAAACCACCATCCTTTTCAAACTCTACCCCACTAGACTTTGGTGCCTTAAAAGAACCAGCGGGTGGAAATAAAAGTAAAAGCAAGTAAAAGTAAAACTACTCTGAATCAAAAAACAAAACCAAGTTCAAACACTAATTATGACGATTGCCATCATCCCTCCAACCTTCTCGCAGTGTTTAACATAAGAGTCATTGGGGTCTGATTCACTTTCTGAGTCAGCTTTAAATGATCACTAAAACAAATCACTGCTGTTTTAAACTTGGGGTTTAAAAAAACAACAGAAAAAGTTCGTTTTTATGGTTCACAGTGGATGGTGTTAACCATATTTCACATGTTTTCCATACTGGTGTGTTTTTAGGAACATTCTACCAATAAATTCAGCAAAAGTTTTTCAATGATCGCTGAAATTACAATTGATTCAAATGTGCCCAAAGCTGTTGTTGTTTATGTTATCATGTAGCTGTTTTGTTTTCAAATGCAAAGTTTTACTTTAAAATCTCATTTTTCTACCATATCTATAAAAATGTGTCTGATAACACCGTCTGCCTACATGTGAGTCCAATTAACATGAAATTGTTTTCATATTATTTGGAAAAATATTTTCTTAACCCATGGTTTAAACTATCAGATATGTTTACATGTGAAAGCATTATCCAACGTAAAAATAAAATGTGCTTCATTTCTAAGTGTTGGACTCTAAATGTCAAACATGTCAAACAGCAAACACAGTTATTTATTAGAAGGTGTGTGGGCCAAACTAAAGCTTTTTATGAGCTTTATTTTTCCATTTAGGATGTCAGGGCACAGATTTGGCCCATAGCGTAGTCTGACCCCAACATCAGCTGACATTAGCTCAGTCGCCACAAAAGCTCATTTCCTTGGAGGTGTTTGGTTCCGAACCAAAGACGTGGACACTTTAGAGGTTCAAATCTCAGAGATTATCTGTCCAAGAGTTTGTTCACTGAGACACTCCACAAGCTGTTTTCACCCAGACAACCACCGAGAGACGCCTGCCTTTCAATTCAATTCAGTTTTATTTATACACCAACTCACAACAACAGTCACCTCAAGGCGTTTTATACTATAACCCTACAATAATACAAACAGAGAAAAAACCAACAATCATATGACCCCCTATGAGCAAACACTTTGGCGACAGTGGGAAGGAAAAACTCCCTTTTAACAGGAAGAAACCTCCAGCAGAACCAGGCTCAGGGAGGGGCGGGGCCATCTGCTGTGATTGGTTGGGGTGAGAGAAGGAAGACAGGATAAAGACATGCTGTGGAAGAGAGACAGGGGCTGTATCCCAATTCAGGGTCTGCAGCCTTAAAGGCCGCATTTTAAGGCCGATTACGTCACAGCGACGCGACGAAGGCTGTCCCAATTCGAAGGCTGCTCGAAATGCAGCCCTCAAATGCGTCCTTCATTTCCCTGAACTTTAAGGCTGTGGCGGTGCAGACTTCGTGGCCCAACATATCCTAGAATGCATAGCGCGGCGGTGGGTGTGGATAATTTTGCCGAAAAAAAACGGCGGATGAGGGGCGCCCAAAGAGTAACTTAGTAAACTAAGTGCTGAATATTATGTCACTTATTTATGTGCAAATGTTTAATAACTAAGAACATTAAAACATTACTGTTGGCCACATGTTGGCAAAGTCATGTGACATCAGTGACGTTTGTACTAACTTGGTTTTAAAGCCTTTACTTTAAAATATACGCCGTTCAACAGCTGAGCTTAATCTTACAGAGAATGATCAAAGCTCATGTAGAAACAAACAAACAAATGAACAAACGATTTTCTCCTTCATTTCTGTCAAGCAAAGCTGTATGACACGTTTCCAGCTGTTAGTATCATGGTTGCTAGGCAACCTGGGCAGAGCGACGGAGGCTAGACCGTCCCATTTCACAAGCCTCGCACTTCCGGCCTTAGCGGTCTTTAAGTACGCGGCCCTTGAGGATCTTGAGGCTGCAGACCCTGAATTGGGATACAGCCAGAGATTAATAACAAGAGAAGTCTACTAACACATAGTGAGTGAAGAAGAAACACCCAGTGCATCATGGGAATAAGCAGCCTAAGTCTATTGCAGCATAACTAAGGGAGGATTCAGGGTCACCTGCTCCAGCTCTAACTATCCGGTTGTTAAGTGATGACGTGACGAATCCTACTTCCGGGCCTAAAGTAGCCTGCGTTTAATATGGCTTTTGTGTTGTTAACATGTTTAATGTTTTGTATTTTCTTCTATTTGATCTCAAAAAGCTCCTAAAACAGTCAGTGATCACTGTTGACCTCCCTCGGCTTTTATTACCGCTAATCATTTATTTAAGCTCAGTTTTTAAAACCTTAGGATGTAACTACAGCCCAGCCCATGCAGCAGTATATGAATGACTATCCTCGTATTGTGGATGGATTATCTCAGTTGTTCTCCTGGCTGAAGTTTGGTCCTTTTACAGCATCCTGCCATGCGATTACATTTGTTCCTGACCACCGAGAACACTCACGTTAACTTTTATCGAGTGGAAAAAAAGTTAGCTTGTTTATATTATGCTAACATAGCTGTGTCGCTAGCGGTCACGTAGCACATCATTATATACCAGCTAGCCCAACTTCAGTAACCCTACAAACGTCACTGCTGTTTAGTTTTCTGTCTTCATTTATGCTGGAAGTGATAACAGAGCTGTACGTTTGAATTTGTTTCCAAAACCCCGCAGGCAGGACATGCTATATTGTATTTAGATAGAAGCTAGCGAGCTAACTCCCCGCTAACTTCTAACTGCGTTAAATGTCATAAATTCCGTTTTCATGGATGCCTGGATGTTAAACTCAATTGTTACACCTGGTAGAGCAGAACGCTGATCATTTTATTAAAGATGAAAGACTTTAGACAGTTTTTAACTCTCAGTAATGCCATAGTGATCGTTTGATATATGGACCTGCAGCAGAGTTTAGACCCAGACACGGCTAGTGACGTCAGACTGAACAACCGGATATGCTTTACCAAAAGGAAAGTTTGAGGCCTAATCTTGAAAGTAGAGATAGTGTCTGTCTCCTGAATCCAAACTTCCCTGTCCTGTGTTGAGGACAGCAGAGCCTCATCACATGCAGACCTGAAAGGACAGCAGAGGGTGTCCACATACTTTTGGTCACGCGGGCGTCTCCTGCACTCCTGGAAACACTAAAAACATTGGAGTGATGCTGTATTCAGATGTAGCAGGTGTGATGAGTTTTCAGGAAGCTTTCTGATTCGAGGCACGCTAAGAATTAAAGTTTTGTGAGTTTGCTCTTCGTCTGTTACCAGTTAAACCAGTCTGACCGTCCTCCTCCTCGCCCTCACCTCCCTCTCTTCTCAGGAACAAAAGGAGGCCTGCGACTCCCCAGAGACGCCCCCCTCACATCCTCCTCCACCCCGATCCGCCCACGCAGGTAAAGATGATGGGTTTTACTTTCTCCCTGGGGGTTCTCAACATGGGGTCCTGGCCCTGCCACGGGTCCCCTGAGAGCGAAGCAGGACTGAGGGAAAGATGGGAGCGAGCAGTGTCCGTGGCGGGCCGACCGAGGAGGGTATCTCTAATGAGAAGGTTAAGACCGGCTGCAGATGTCCGACAGATTGGAGGCTCTTTTAGGGCTGGAGGGACCTGGAATCTGGCAGGAATGTGAAAGGAGGGTCGCTCTGGATCACAGACTCTGAGTGTCGGCCAGGGAGAGGGGTCATTAAAGAGGGCGGCCGGCTGAAACTCGATCCACGCCGGCTTACCCGGGAAACAACCCGACAGCTTGGCTCGCCTCAGATTGCTGCAGCTAATGAGTCGACACATTTCACACAGGTAAGCTTTCTCAGCTCGCCACTTGTTTCAGTTTCTGGACGGAGGACCTGAGCTCAGGTTTCTGGGGTTTTTCATCTTCTACACCCACTAAACCTCCACCTGCCCTCCGCAGCAACACTCAGCGTCACTGAGCCACTGAGCTGCAGCAGCTACAACTACACACTGACACCTGAACAAGTGCTTTACATCAGTTAAGCTGCGATGAAATAAAGACACGAAGAACCTTTTCAAAGTCTCTGAAGCATCAGTCAGGTCACACAGCCTTACGTGTTCAGTCTTTGTCTAATATTACTGTAATGAACTTTAACCTTTAACATGCGAACTGAGGCCTGCACGGTCTGAACTCAGGGTTGGACGTCCACTCCTGGGAAGACTGCAGCTTTGTGCACACACGGAGAGGAACTCTGTGTTCAGTATCTGGCCTGAGGAGCAGCCAGGGATCGAACCTCCTGATTAGCAGACGACCTCCGGAGCTGCAGCCAGTGTTTCAGCATTTTGCCTCAGTTTATGTTAAACAGATAATGACACAGTGTAGTATCTCATGTGTTTTAGTGCATTTTTATTCACCTGATTTAAAGACCTGCTAACTACAGTTATGTTCAGATACATAAAACCAGAGCAGAGCCAGAGCTGTACATCCAGGCTAAAAGTGAAGGACAGTCCCAGTTTCCTGCTGATGCACAGTGCTGCATGCACACAAGAACAACACGATTCAGTGTATGAGTGCCATAAGAATAACAGAGAGACTTTTAATTAGAAATTCATTTGGAATATGAATCTGCAGGCGACGTTAACCTCCTGTTTAAACACAACAATTAATGAAGGAAGAGTGGCGAGATAAAGAACGCCTGCACACACTGCTCTGGACTGTGTGTGTGTGTTTAAACGATATCGATTCTTCTCTAACAGTAATTAGCTGATTGATGAGGGAGCTTCACAGTCAGGACTGCACACACACACACACACACACACACACACACACACACACACACACACACACACACACACACACACACACACACGGTGACAGACTGACCGAGCACCCGCCGTGTTGTCGCGCTAATTGCTTTTAGGTAATGCGTCATGTATAAGTGTATGGATGATGCTGACCTCTGACCTCTGGATGGAGTGATCAGTGAGAGAGAAAACCTGATGAGATGTGATGAGAGTCCTGCCGCTGCGTCGGGTTAATGTGCGTTTAGAGAACAATGAGGAAGTGAAGGGCGAGTGGACACGCCGAGGATCAAACAGCCAGCCAGGAGAAAATAGATGAAAAAATAGAAATGAAAATTAAGACTTCACAGTCGCCTCTGTTGGTGCACAGCGAGCGTTTTCATTGGTTTATCATGGGTTTATAATCTGTAGCTGATGGATTTAATAAGAGATAATCCTGTTTTGCATGGATGCCTAACTTTATTGTAACACCTGAGCAGAGACACTGTGACTCTCTCACTCTTATTTATATTAATAATAATTAATAAATAAAAACCAAAGTAAGAGGAAAATCGATATGAGACAATCTGAAAAAGTGCAAAATGGTAAAATTTGTGTTAAGGAACAGAAATCAGCATATTAAATATAGATGAGTGTGTGTGTGTGTGTGTGTGTGTGTGTGTGTGTGTGTGTGTGTGCACGCGCGCTGAGTTTAATGGTTGATGAGTCCTAATGGCATTCTGTGTGATGATAAGTAACTACACACCAACTGTCTTCTGCTCAACAATTAACTCACTGTCACCACACACACACACACACACACACACACACACACACACACACACACACACACACACACACACACACACACAGACACACACAGACAATGAGGTGGAACCATCACTGAATCGTATTTGGACGAAAGGTTAAAGGTCCCCGTGAGCTACCATCCATGGAGCTGCCAGATCCACGCTCTGTAGCTAACTGGCTAACAGCCTCCATGTTGGCTTACTGTGGAAATGACAGGTTTCTCCGTCTCATCCAGGTCGGGGGTCAGTCTGAGTGGAGATGCCCAGACGTCCCCTTCCTGGTCACTTCCTCCAGCTCTTCCAAGGACTCCCAAACAACCCCAGAAACATAATCTCTACCCCTGGTCTCTGGTCCACCGGGCGCTTGTCCTCCCAGCTGTACACGCCCAAAACATCTTGTCCAGGAGGCACCCTGGTCAGATGCTAACCCCGAGTCCCTGCTAAATGATCAAGGCCCTCTCCCTCTCTGAGAGCCCTTGTGAAGAAGCTCGTTTCCACTGATTTCATCCACTTTCATTCTTTCAGTCACTGCTCACAGCTTGTGACTGCAGGCTGAGGGCAGAGAGCTTATAGCAGTGGAGTGGTTTGGGTGCCTATCAGTGAGCCCTATCACTGATCAGGGAAAATCAGTGAGATCAGAAAACCTCTCTGATGATTACAAAATCAAAGGACCAGTTCACCCTGCCCAGGCCAGGGCGACTGGGGCCCCGCCCTGGATCCAGGAGGAAGGGCTGGAGGGCAAGTGTCTGCTGGACGGGGACAAACCTGTCACCTACAAGTCATTGATGTCAGAGGACATTAGCTTATTTTATGGAGCTGGTGTGAGTGTGCTGTATACATAAAGATGCTGAAAAAACCTGTAAATGTCCATCAGCTTCCCCTGCTTCAGCTGTAACAGGTTAACGATCGAACAACCCTTAATTTTTATTCTTGTCATTTCATGATGTCAAACAGTCCGAGTTCTTCCACCACCACAGAGTGACGTTACAGAGGATCCAAGCACACCGCTGTGGTTCGAGGAGTCAGCTCTGAATTCTGCTTCCTGTCACAGAGGACTGGAAGACGAAAGTGGACACCGAGAGTTATGGTCTGATCAAAGCTCAGGAAAGATGAACGAGGATTCGATATGGACTAAAAACATTGCGGAAGTGAAGCAACTGTGCAAAAGTAAGGAGACAGAAGTCAATACAAGCATCTAACGCCACATCCGGATATATCAAAACTGGCACGTTAGGCTCTGAAGTACTTATTTGATCATCTGACTGTATATTCGTGTCTTCGTGTTTCCGTGTTTCCAGAGAAAATCAGAGTAAACTGATCAAAGTCAAAGTGAAAAGAAATGCGGCGGAGGAGGTCGAGGAGGCGGGCGAAGGAATTTTCAGTCAATGGTGGATCAAATAACGGCGGTCGCGTGTTGCAAGCGTGCATTGAATGTAAATTTGCAGAGACGACCTTTGGTACAGTAGGCAACACACACACACTGTAATTAATAACCAGTTGAACCAGTCCACACTGGGAACATCAGACTGGATTACACATAAATATCTAAGCTGGTAACGCTGTGGTTGGGGGGTTGATGGGGTGTGTGCAGCTCTGTTTCCTTTACACTTTCCTCCACCTGTCCTTAGCACGTCAGCTATAAAAGAACTGATTGTGTTTCTTCTGTATCTGACCAATGATGTGACGGCTGTTTGGTCAGTTCCTCTGATAAACTGTCCAAGACGTCAGAGCTCCAGTTTGTTGCAGCCATAGAAGCTAGATAGCGTTCCACTGTAAATACGGTGATGTATGGCTCCCACAAACCAACATGGCAGCAGTCAAAAGGGTTCAAAGCGGCGAGTGACGTGATGGTGAAACTTTCCTCTGTCGGGGCTGCCGGGGGCTCTGATGCATGTTTATTCAGGCTAACGCGCAGCTGTAAATAAAGTTTGAAGACTGCAGCGTTCAGCTGTCGTGCTCATCTTTTATAAATCCAACATGCATGCAGAGGATCTGTGACGCTGCCAGAGGAAACTCCTCTAACTAAACTTTTAATCGATGTCCTGCTGCTGCGGCGGCGTCCTGCTGGCAGGGACGAGAGGGTCTGACTGAGCAGCGGCTCGCATTAATAAACGCTGATGAGCCTGTTTTTCTTTAAAAGCCATTTCTGCTTTATTAGTGCGAGCAGAGTAAAGAGCGACAGGTAGAGACAGATGAGAGGAGCGGGTAAAGGTCATGGTGACAGTGATGCTCAGTGGCGCTCATAGAGCATATCTCCAGCTAATCCCTCTGCTAATACAACCAGTCACAGTCACGCCATTATTTCAGGCTTTAGTCTGAGACCGCGGTAGCAGGAACACTGCACTGGGCTTTTAGCTCATCAGACTCTTTTAGGGGTTTGGGAGTAAAATTTAAGTTTAGGTAAGTTAGGCTTTGACACTTTGTTAAAATGATTAAAATTAGAGTTAAGAGGCCTGTGAATGCATTAATGTCACGGCTGTTCCTTCCCCTACTCATGGACCGGAGCGGGAAGCAGCCAAAGTATGACAACCACTTATCCAGAGTACCTCAGCACTACTCTTCATCAGAGCCCCCCAAACACAGCCAGCGAGTTTGAAGTGGATTGGTTTAACAGCTGCTGAGATAAGCAAAGAAAAGAGACGGAGATACGGAAGTTTCTTCGTGTGGAAACACCCTGTTTGTTAGTGGAAGTGACCTGGAATAGAGCCTGTTTGTTATAGTCATCGGCCTTTCTGCTGTTGTCTATGAATGTGAAGGTTTAGTAACTGCAAATACTTAAATACTGTAGCATGAAATGATCATACTTCATAGTCCACACAGCGTCGCTGTCACAGCGAGGAGGCGGAGCAGTCGCCCCCCTGCAGCATACCTGCATTGTTCTGACAGACAGTGAAGCAGCACCAGTCCAACTGTTTGCTTGTGACTGTGTTGTTGGCTGTTTTGGGCGGAGCATAGATTCTCACGCCGCTGTTTCCTGGAACACATTTCTGTGAGACTGTGCCACAAATCATTGTTAAAATACACGGAGGTGCGTTTGCTGCTCTCTGCAGACGAGCTGTCGAACACCATCAATGAGCTGCTATTGATCTCTGCGTGCACACAGCAGGAGATGATGGATGATTTAAATTTAACGCTCAGGTTTTTTGTGTTTCAGGGCTTCGGCCAAAGACGCCACTTAAACATTAATTAATTAGAAAACAACTGCAGCAGTTCAAAAACAGCTAATGTCACTAGTCTCTGGCTCATACGTCTCTGACGGGGTTCAGCGGTTTGTGTCTCAGCTGAAGGTGGCGTGTGAACTGCCAAAGCCTCCCCTGTGCAGTGAGGAAACAGCGTGTTTGTGCAGTTTGGTAGATACCTGCTGGACGAAGGTCGAGCTCACCTAATCACCAGGAGAGGAGCTGGACCGCAGGACGGATACACTCACATCCTGGTCCCTGGACGTCGGGCTATTCTCCGGTGAATGAGACGGTTGTGTCAGTAAAGTTTGTGCTTACATTTGTACTTTGGTGATAATTTCTAAGAGTAAGGAATCACAAGATGAAAAGTTAAACCAGACTACAACCAGTAATTCTCAGGAGCAGTTTATTAAAAGACAAAACAAGAGCAGGCCAGCAGACCAATAACTGAAACTCCCTGAAACCAGCCACCTAATCTCGCCCAATTGATTCAATTTTATTTACATAGCATCAAAACACAACAACTCAAGTCACTTTACATTGTAACAAACTTACAGTAATACAGAGAAAAACCCAACAATCATATGACCCCCTATGAGCAGCACTTTGGCAACAGTGGGAAGGAAAAACTCCCTTTTAACAGGAAGAAACCTCCTGCAGAAGCATGTGGCCTGTCTACATTCCCAGTGACCAACAGGGAATGGGAGAGCACGAAGACAGTACAAAGACACTCTGTGGAGCCAGAGATTAATAACAAGCCTTCCTGTGTTTGCTTCACTTTCCTGTTACTTCCTTAGTTTCTCGTGGCTCTGTTCCTGTTGGGTTCGGCTCTGATGTTGGTTTATGTCAGAGGGAAGGCTCAGATCTCCCAGCTGAGTGGCTTCCCTTCTCTTTGGTAACTTTGGCGCGCCTTCTGTTGGCCATGGTTAATTTCTTTTGCTTCTTCTTAGATGTTAATAACTGACAGATTTCTTGGAACCACTTCACTCTTTTTAGTTAGGCGGGACGTGTTGTGTAGAAAGACTTTCTGGGGGTTGTGACAGTTGACAGTAAGAATTCAGGTTTTTTATTAATCCATGCGTGCTGCCCTGATAAATATATAAACCTCATGAAAACAGAGGCGATACGCAGACTGTGCGTACTAACTCTGGAAACACAGGAACGCCCACACTCAGGCTGGTGGTCGAACAGCGACACCTGCTGGTTTGTGCTGATTTAGCCTCTCATTTACGTTTCTGCTGATTTTCCCACCTGAAGTCACTTGTTACCGTCAACGGATCAGATTTGTTTAGGAAGTTGTGTAAATGACCCAGAAGTGCTTTCTTAATCACATCAGCAAAGGATGCGCTGGAGGATCCTTTGTAAAGGAAAGCAGTTAATGACATCCCACAATTCATAGCTGTGGACCAACATGTTCATTAATGATAATGTGTTTTCCATTTCATGCCATAACATGTTTGAACCTGTGTCAGGAAAAGTGATTAAGAAAAGACGTTTGATGAGAATGTCAAAATAAAAGTCCTGCAACTACATTTTAGCTGCTCAGTGACTATTTCTGAGCCTCAGTCAGTAAAGCACAGAAGAAGCTCATAATCATTAGCATTAAACATGTGCTCCCAAAGAGCCAAGACATCTGACGGTGAAACACATTCCTCCATCAGAGGTGGAAAAAACAATCACCTCAACTGTTTCAGCACGTTTTCCACAATCCACTAAAAATGAATAATTAAAAGAAATTTCAGATGCCAAACAATTATCATCGTCAACATAGATTTTTATTAACCAGTGTCTCTTTATAGAAATGGTATCACATCACGTACAAGCACGTTCAGTCTGTCCACGTAAAGATGAGCAGTGCCATCTCTTTATTAGTCATCAAAGAAAAGCAGGGTTTGATCTGAGAACAGCCGCTGACATGCAGAAACAGCAAAGCTACAAGAGGAGATAACACTGATTAAAGGTCTCGGGTGAAAACAGACGGGGCTGTGGAAACATTATGAAATCAACATAAATAACGAGGGACTCCTTTTCTATTAGAAAACACAGAGACTAAAGTAAGATGTATAAAAATAAGGCATTTCCAGTTATTTTATAGGTGAACTGTGATTTTGTTAGCAGCTAGTGTCGTCACCTGTCGTGTGGTGGCGGGCTGATGAGCTACTTTCATCCATGATACATGAACCTGGATTGTTCTCATGTTCTTGTCATTTATCGTCAGTGGGTGTAGCAGCAGCAGCCCCTTTGTCCACCTGTCAATCAAAGAGGCCACACCCCCAACAATGCAAATTTTAAGCCTTAAGATCATTTAAACAGGAGAGTTAGCCAAAGAGAACGAAACCGTTTGTAAACACGTTGATTTCTGCTGTAAGATCAGACATTTCAACATCTGTGGGGACTGACTCACTGCTGGAGCCTCAAGAGGCCATTAGAGGAACTGCAGATTTTGGCACTTCAGCATCAGCTCAATTTTGAGGTTGATTCTCGTATAAAAGCCTTAAAGATTCAAAGTGTTTTGTTGTGTTGGTTTCATATTTTCACTGTGAGCTGTAAATCTTGTGAATTAAGGAAAGACACTGAAAACTTTGTCCCTGAGTTTGTCCTTAAGGCAGCGTTTCTCTGTGGCCTCGATGCAGTTTTACTAGAGACCAAATAAGGGAAACAATACTCTGGTTTATTAAAAGGTGTATTAACTTCCTCAATATGGACAAAAGTACGGGACCACCTACGTAAGACAGCTGTAAGAGCTGCTTGGCCATGCAAGAGGAACTTTGGAGCGCTGCAGCCTTTGACTCAACAGAGCGTCGGCGACTTTTGCAAACTGTGCGCCCGAACACTCGAGACCTCGTTCAATTACTTTACACAGTCTGTCACTGCATGGCCGAGTGCCTAAAAGCTTCCACTTTGAAATAATACCCCCGAAAGCGTGGTGAAACATTTAGGAGGGAAGTCGGACTTGATGCAACAATGGTTTCCTGTTACAGCACCTACTTCAATTCAAACTGACAACCCCTGAATTCAATAATTAGGAGATGTGACCCAGTACTTTTGTTCATAAGCGTAGTTCTTGTACTATTGCAGAAGTTCTGAAACCTTCAAGATCTGCCATTTAGATCAGCGGTCCCCAACCCCCGGGCCTTGGCCCGGTACCGGTCCATGAGTCGTTTGGTACCGGGGCGCGAGAGTTGAGGCTCAGGTGTGAAATGTATGGTTTTCAGGGTTTTTATCGGTTTTCAGCATTATTTTGTTATTGTTTTTATCGTTAACTCGGTTTTCCTGGGTCTTTTCACGTGTGATATGAATAAATCTTTTTTTCGGTACCGGTACTAGTTTTATTTTGTTGCATTTATCTTAAAGGCCGGTCCGTGAAAATATTGTCGGGCATAAACCGGTCCGTGGCGCAAAAAAGGTTGGAGACCGCTGATTTAGATCATCCTGAAATATACGGATCTCCTGCTCTCCAGAGGATGAACTCTAAAGATTTGAATTACCCCTGGACTTTGCCTTCTATCGCCTCCCTCAGGACAAACCCATCTTAATGTTTCTTCTGACCTCCCAAACACTTGTATTTTCCTGACGTCATTTGAATGCAGCATCTCCTTTGAGTTAGAAATAAAGGTCTTTATCAAAGGGTGGAGTTGGTGCCATTTTCACCACAAGCTCCACCCCTTTTCCCTCTACGATGGAAGAACTTCCTCAGACGTCCTTGAACTGCTCACCGCCTGCTGCTGGTTGTGTTTCCCCATTTTGTTCTCCGGACTGATAGTGAGGGCGGAGTCAGAATCTAGGTGGTGTATGAGGGTGGGGTTAGGAGAGCAGTGAGCATCATGGGCGGAGTTAGGAACTGGGTTGGGGTGTGTTTCTGGGACCGGGTCTGAACGAACTTCTGTCCTATCGCATGGTTCCTGCTGTGTTTGTGTCTCTACTGTAAGCTCCACCCCTGCCCCCTCTACATTGCCCATAAACCCAGCGCACCCTGAGCAACTCCTGCTGTGCTGTGGCCCCTCCTCCATATTTATGACCCCTCTCTTGAGGTACCCTCTGGGCCGCGTCCGCCTGTCTCTGCGGCTAACATTGGTACGCCCGTTTCGGTGGCCCTGATTGGTTCTGTCGCTCTGGCTCTGGATCCGTTGAGCCCTCTGCAGGGCCATGGCAGCCAGGTCTGAGTGCGATGATGTGCTGTCGATCAACCTCCTGCCCAGAGCGAGTGGGCGGACGGGCAGTGCCAGCCTCAGCCTGAGCCAGAAGCGAGAGCGCCGCGGTTCAGATCGGGTTCCTCGCCATGTGACGGTGGTGATGGTGGCCTGACGGAGCTGAGGGACCTCCACGCAGGCCAGTTTGCTGACTGAGCGGTAAACCACAGCGATAATAGAGGCTCGGAGACTATTCTCGAGGTACAGACCGAGACGACACTCCAGGAGACTGAAGCTCTTTTCTGCCAGGAAGTTTGGGCTGAGAACCAAGAGGAGGCGGCGGCTCCGCTGCATTGACTGCAGGATGGCCTCTGATAGGTCTGACAGGGGACAGACAAAAAGACTCAAGGACTGCAGCTCAAGGTTCAGCTTACATCCACACGTACACGGGTACTTTTAGCTCTGCCACGAAGGAGACGTGGCAACTTTAGTTTGTCTGATCGTTCCAGAGTTACTGAAAATGTTACGGATAGATCTGCATAAACATTTCACCATAACATTAAAGGGATTCTTCACCTGAGATATGTCAATGTTGGACATTTAGTTGCAAATCTTCATGAAGACACATCAAACTGGGAGACATTGTCTTTATGTTCTCCACAAAATATCAGATATCAGGGGCTTCATTCATTCATGGTGTGGAGGGAAGCTACGACCGAGGCATAGTTTTATTTTTGTGTGTGTGATTCTGAAAATGGAAGACATCAAATAAAAAACACTGACATGAATAATGATGGTGAAAGGAAAAGACTTTTATACCAAAAAACAGAAATAAAATAACCACAGTTCACAGCGTGACAAAGTGCAGGATGCATTCTCTCATTACAATACTGATTGTTCAGGTTAGAGATAAATAGCGTAGCATATTTTAGTAAGAAAAATATACAATGAGAGCTGATTTTTTGTTGAAATATCAAATATAAAGTGGAAAATAAAGAAAGTGCACAGTAATTAACAAACAAATAACAGGTTACTCAATGCTGATATCTAAAACCTGCAGTGCATGAAGCATGAATCCATACTTGGTTTTTCTTGTGTTGTTTAGCAGGTACGATAACTCCTCTATGCAGATGACACCCAGCTTTACCTCTCTGCTGGCGTCTGTGCAAAAACTCCTCAACGTCACAACTATCCAAGCGATGTCACATGTGTGCACGCACAAATCACACAGGTAACCGTACCCACCAGTCTTTAAGAAAATGTGGGTGTTCCCTGACTGGTTCCTGGAGGTTGCTGTTACTGGGTGAAACTGGTTGTACCAAAGACCTTGGATGCTAACAGATTGCTGTAGCTGCACCTACGTTGGATGAAAGTGTCCGATTTGTCTGAAAACACTGTCAACTACTGAGCGGTAATGAAATCACTTGTTGCCATGTTTGCCTTCAAAGTAAAAGTTGTACTTTTTGAGTGGATTTCAGTTCTAAGGCAGAACTTTGTCTTTGAAGGCAAACTATTCATTTCCGGTTTGTGTCGCACTTTAAGTTTTACGACTGTCTGGTGGTTATTTAGTGGGTATTTTCAGATAAGTCAGTATCTTTCATACACACTACAGGTGATTGTGTAGTGACCTGCTCATTAGGCAGGTGTTGTGCTCTTTGTAACCAATTAAAATGACGACTACATTCAGCTACAGAGGACATACAGATATATAAATGGAAATGCTCCCCGTCTGTGGCACATGTGATGTGTTAGCATCCATTGTATGGATTTGAATAAATTTTGTATAGATGGTCATGGCCCCCCCCCCTCCCCGAGGATGACTCTTACCCACTTTGTTATCCTGACACCTCTCCACGAGTCCCACCAACAGGTGACCTTTGGTTTTTAACAGATATGTAGAAAAAAACGATAGAACCCATATGAACCTAACACTGAATGCTAACATGATACAGATATAGGACTTGATTTTAATCCACCTCTATAGTCTATTAGTGTGTTAACTGTGTGTTACGATTTGATTAACATGTGTTTAAGGCTATTTTGTGCATGTTTGCACAAAACACTGTAAAGTAAAACCAGACCTCTTTTATAAAGCACCAGTTTAGAAAACACAAAAGTTTTTAACTCTGGACAAACAAAAAAAATGAAATACATAAATGTGATAATGACACATGTGATAATGAGTGGATACTGTAGATGATGAAATGGCAGCTAATATCAAAGTTAAAATAAAATGAGTGAAATTGAAAACCTGTAAAACAAACACTTCTATCGAAGCATCTGCATCGTCCTCCTCCCGCTCTTGAGGGCGACCAGCTTTAACGGCATCGTGACTTCAGCTCCAGGACTGACAACACAGACTTCCTGTTGTAATGAACACTGCAGCCTCTAGGGGCGCTTTCAGCATTTTAACTAACGAACTAACCCTTTAAAAATGTTAGTCTGAAGCTCGTTTTTAGCCATGCTAGCAGCTTTGCAGTAAGGACGGTAACATCCACGCTTGAACGTTGATGTTCAATGAACCACTTCAAACAATCACGGTTTCCACAAAGATGAACTCCTTTCCGCAAAGCACGATTAATTGGTCCTTCGAGAGCCGGAGCCCTGGAGTCGACATTCACCGAGGGGAGAAGAGACACGCTGAAAGACTGACGTCAGTCAGGAAGTTCCTGTAGTAAAGTCCCGAGATGCTAAGCAACGGCAAGTAAGTTGGAGAGTGACTCTATAATCGCAACTGGGTTTGTCTCCCGAAGCTGGGTTTGTGTCCCGCAACTGGGTTTGTGTCCCGAGAAATCGCCCTGGGTTTGTGTCCCGAGTGTCCCTTCATTGGGTTTTGTCGCGTGACTGGGTTAGGGTCCCGAAAGATTGGGTCGGTGTCCCGAGTGTAACGGTGAGAGTTCGAAGTAGGCCTAATTTGTGTTGTTGTTGTTGTTGTCATATGCGTTTGTGTGAATGCTGCGGAGCAGGTGTGGTCTGTGACACGGTTGTTGTTGTTATCATAGGTTCCCGAGCAAGTAAGACTGCATCACAGGGAGACAACGCATTCATGCAAGAATTCACTCCCAGCAGCGCGAGATATTCATATTCTAATACAAAACTGTGATTTTGAGGGTAAATTGGTTGCTGTAAAATGTTTAGATTCAAGTCTTAGAAATTTTCAGAAAAAAAAACCCGCCTTGAAGAGTGTGTGGAGAAGGCCAGCCCACATCAGCAGCAGTTAAGATATGCTCTGGTGAATGGCTTTCCCCCACCCCTTGCTGACACAAAATGCTTAGATTATTCTTTGGCTTGCCCTGATCAACAACAGCCTGTGCTCCAGACCTTAGATTTAATTGAGGTGGATAGTTGTTAAAAGTAATCTGCATTAAGCTTGTGGTTGCTCAAATTCAGTACAATGACATATGAGATGAAGTAAAATAGGTAAATATTTAAACTAATGATGTGCATAGAGGCACTTGACCTGTGTGAAAGACTGTCGTCTTATTATGAGCCATTGTTGAGATGTAGAAAACAACTGTGAAAACAACTAATATGCTGAACCCTGTATGAAACATCTAAAAGTACATGATGGAGAAGCTGAATTGAATATGAAAGTGCAAGTCTTTGCCACTGTGGGGCAAAGCACGCAACCACTGTGTGAGGTTGCGTTGTGGTCTCTTCTGAGCTGATGAGCAAGCTACACATTATCAGATCGAGAGCTGGCTGAGAACTCATCAAAGAGAGGGAAACAGAACTATAATAACTGTGATAACTGGAGTGTGCAGCGTTTCTGTGAGTTCAGCTTCTTCTTTCAGATGTGCAGCAGTTTTTCTGCATCTTGACTCATGTGTGTAGAGCGTTCATAGCATCAGCATCATGATTCTATGAAAAGCACATGAACCAGAAGCTATGGTGGTGATGACAGCAGTTTCCTATGAACATCACCTAATGCTGTGCCACTGCACTGTGCATATGATGACACTCTGAAGACTGCTGGGATCATAACAGCAGTAAGATAACTGGACCCAGCACCCTTTCCACAGAGGGGTTTTCTGCAGAGCGTGGACAGTGGAGGAGTCATAAGTACCCCCCTCGCAGGACGAAGGCCTGAAGTGAGGTGATGGGGGTTGGTAGAGGCCATAAAACTAGAGTGCTGAAGAGGTCTGCAGCTTTCATGATAGCTGAGACCCATGTTGACAAACAACAAAACCAACTGGTATGTTTGAATGCTTATTCTACTCTGGTCCTATGGACAGTGATGGAAACAACTGGAAGAGACATTCATGACGCCCTGCAGAACTCAAACCACTCTGCATAGATGATGGGTGATCACAGCAAAGCTGGGATGTTTTTGAAAATGTTACTTTCTTATTTTAACTATTAAATTAACAATTCATTTGTTTGCTCGTAGGATGCAGTTTGCCATTGGATGAGATCAATGAGGAATGGGATAACTGCTAATACATTTGTCAAACTGTGTACGGTTACAGTAATTTAGGGTGATTGACATATGCTGTGTATAAAAATGTTTGCATTGAAACTGTCAAACATGAGGTGATCATAACTTTTCTAGCATAAAGGTCAAAAAGGGGGGAATGTTAGGTTTTGTATTGTTGATTGTCATTTATGCTTAGAAATATCTACTTATATATGCTTAGAGTTTTATAATTAGTTGTAGATTGGTAGAGGTTTGAGCCTTAATAGTCTGCAAACTTTGTGTGCACACCTACATCCTGGGAGCATGGGAGAGGTCGTACCTTGTCTTATTGTTTCATGGTAGGATAAACGTGGCTGTATCTGTTTTAGGCTAAGTGCCTTTTGTTTAGATGAACTGCTGGACTTCCAGACCAGCAGGTTTAGGGAAGTTATTTATGGGGTCACACTCTGACCACACACACACACACACACACACACACACACACACACACACACACACACACACACACACACACACGGTACTCTTTGTTTGTATGTAGACGTCATATGTTAATGAACTTATGCATATTCATGTAACCTCAATAAAAGAGCAGTGTTACGGGGGAGCGGACGAGAGCAACTGGGGTCAAGCAAAGGAACGGCGTTTGTCCGGTTCTCTCCCGTGCACGAGAAACATGAAGAACTTTGTCTACTTCGTGTCTTGCTTGCTGTGTAATTATATTGTCTTCAACGTTCCAGCGAATAGGTTCAAGCTACAAACCTGTCAGGGAGATTTACATTTTCCTTTTTAAATATCTGCACAGCTGTTAGATGATTAGTGTGAAATATGGCTCGCACATACATGGACGTCTGTCCTCTGAGCTGCACGTGCTGGGCTCGACCTGCACCGACGGTGTCGAGCAGCCAATCCTCTGTTCTCAGCTAGATGTAAGAAGTTATTCCGTTTTTTTCTACCTTACGTTTTTGTAAAATTCATAGTTCATTCCAACCGTATTTTTTAACCGTTTTTAAATTACTTGAACTATTTTGTTCCATTTGGGAGGTTTTGGTTATTGTGCAGCCTGTTGGTCAATGATTATATAGTTCATAGAAATAAACTACTGTACTCACATGGTGTTCTATGTCAACCACAGTCAAGAGTAAACTGTTATATTTAAGCACCAAGAGCTACGCAGCTATGTTTAGGCATAAAGAACTTGGTCGGCTTCAGCAAATATTGTGGTTTTGGGTTAAAAATGCGACGGCCACATTTAAAACTGAAACTTTGTCCAAAACAAGTCACACTATGACATCGCGTGTCGTTGCTCAGAGGCCAAAGGAAACCGTGCGGGTATCTGTAAGTGGTTTTGGCCAAACATCACCTGAAGAGGAAACAAGGTGGAGCACAGTCTCATTAACCCAGGACGCTGAAACGTGCCATTTGTTCATAATGCGACACTGATAAAAACATTAGCTTGTTGATGGGAAATGTTTTCTGGTGTAAATACTGACAGAGCTGCTAGCATGGCTGTGGACTTTTTCATATCCTTAAAGGGAAAATGAAACTTTGTTCCATAAAATGAATAAATCTGAGTCAGTCCTGGTCAAAAGCATGACTCTCATTCAGAGAAACCACGAGCCTTCCCCAGGCTGAGCTCCATCAGCTGTAACTGTTCTCAGAGAGCTGCTGCTACGCTGCAGAATTCAGGACTTTCTGCGGGTCTTTGACGGTGTTGCTGATCAGCCCCGTTTGGGAGTTTGTACTGTTCTGACTGTGAAGCCTCATCAGCGCCACCTCCTTACTGCTCTCTTCTTCGTCCT
Source organism: Maylandia zebra (assembly GCF_041146795.1). Lineage (NCBI taxonomy): Eukaryota > Metazoa > Chordata > Actinopteri > Cichliformes > Cichlidae > Maylandia > Maylandia zebra. Next base: position 38,778,099 of record NC_135180.1, on the reverse strand, counting down.
CCCCTCGGCTGCTAACCCTCCTCACGGGCAACTCCACCCTCAGCCTCTTCCAGAAGCGTGACGACAGCTCTCTGGACTTGTCCCCCTGCCATCGGACCAGCGCCAGAGCCACCCGGGCCCGCCTCAGCTCCCTGACCCAGCCCTTCCTCCGGACCGGCTTGTACTGGACCAGGATCACCCGCAGGTGCCCAGCTAGCGCCATAGTGTCAATGCCGGCCTTAAGCTCCAGCAGAGCCTGGGAGCCCTGCGAGGCGTAGCCGGGACTGACGACCACCAGGAGGCGCCTGCTGCGAGCCACGAAACTCAGAGTCTCATCTGTGATGGCTGCAGGGAGAGAGGGATAATGAAGGATGGATGGATGAAAGGATGGATGGATGACGTGTGTTTTGGTTCACCTGTTCAGTGTGTGTGTGTGGTGTGTGTGACAGCACACGTGAGTACTCACTCCCGCCTGGCAGGCTGTCTCGGTCGAAGATGCACACCGAGTACCCGAGCTCGTTCTCCAGGACTCTGCGCAGCGTCAACAGAACAAACTGCTCCTCCTCACTGTTCCTCGCATACGAAATGTACACGTCGAACTCCTTATCATCTGAACACACGCACACGCACACACACACACACGCACACACACACACACACACACACACTCCATTACAGAGGGGAAACTTCTGAGCTTCAGTCGTCAGGAAGTCAGGACGTAAATGTCACCCACACATGTCGAGTCAGCGAGATAAAAGTGAGTGGAAACTGATCTGATAAAGCGCCTCCTCCTCCTCCTTCTTCTTCTTCATTCTCTACAAAACTAAACTGAACAGTCTCACTCAAGGTTTTGGACTTTTCAAATATGCTGCATGTTTCAGTGAATCGCTGCTCTCCACGTCTGTTCCCATTTTTCCACATGACATGAAAACGTCCCTGCACACACTGCTCAGACGTCCTGTGTGACATTTCTGGTATGCACAAGTTTCATTTGCAGATAAGATACAATCTTTTTCTACCACGACATGTGAAAACTGTCAAATTTTGCCTCCGATCGAGATAAAGCGAGGGGATTTTTCTGTGAGAAGCTGACCGAGTGTCCTCGAACGCAAACATGTAGCTCTGGAGTGATTTTAGGGTCACAAACGTTCTCCTTTAATAAACTAAATGCTGCAAGCGCAGCCAGGCAGCGCGACTCGTAGAGAAGAAATTTAGTGTCAGGGCATAAAAAGTGAAGTGACACTGCAGATATTTCAGTTACCTGGCCAAAAACAAGGCTGTAGCTTTATTACCTCGTGTTTTACACCCCGAATATGCAGAATCATAATCGCACAAAAAGGCGATAAAAACGGTGCGTCTGAGGGTTTATCTGACTGCGGGTCATAAAGGGAACGGGCGAGCAGGTGGAGGGAGCTGGGGGCGGGGTCTCACCTGTGTGCCGCTCGTCTGTGCCAAACCAGGAGCGATAGAGCAGCAGCAGCTCCAGCCAGAAGACGTGATAAACCACGAAGAGGATCAGCATGAGGAGCAGAGTGACGCCGAGGCCGCAGCCCAGCTCCACGGTGGGCAGCGACACTGCAACACAAACACACCTGAGGCCTCAGTGACGGCTAAGCCACGCCCCCACGGACAGAAAACAACACAGGGCAGGGGGTCTTCATCATTTCATTGTAACAAACCTGTAAGAAATGGAACGACATCTGTGCTTTTGATGCTTTCTATCTAACGCTGCTCGAGCTCAAGAGCGCCCCCTGTGGGAGTCCACAGTGGGAGTTCTACATTACGCTGGACGTTATCTATGGTTTTGTCATCGACACCTTGGTCTACTAAAGACGTCACAGGTGTTGGGTGGGGATCACCCAGGACCATAATTCCCAAATCGAACTTCCTGTTTGTTCCCTGAGACCTGAAACTCATCTGGAAAGTGTTTACTGAGCTTGAGTTTCAGATGCATGACGAGCCTTTAATGTGAAACATCCACACGGCGTGAGCAGCGCTTCCTCACCTTCCTCCTCCAGCTGAGCTCTGCGGGTATCGAAGCCTCGCTCGTTCTTCACGGAGCAGTAAAACTCTCGCTTCAGGTCTTTGGACTGGAAGTCCTGGATCACGAGGATGTTCTCGATAGTCAGGTCCCTGAAGTGGTCTCTCACCACCCTCAAAGCACAAAAAGAAGTGACATTTCAAAATAAAAGCACGCTTTCTGCAGGAATTTACTCTCCGCTGCTTTCGTCTGATAGTTCGAGTTGTTTTAAATATGCTGTGCTGCTGATGTCTCGCAGCCTAGTATATATATCAATAAAGTAGTGTTTCAAGTTTGTTACATTTAAACAGCTCCTTTCACATTATAAGCACTGAGGCTACAGACACACGTTACACATTTTATCTTGTTTTTGTAAAACACTCTTTGAGTTGAACTTTAATTCACTATTTTGAGCTTTTTACTGAAAGGTTTGGAGTTAATTCCAACGGTGCAAAAATAGGAGACGCTGATGAAAGTGAAGGAGGCGTCATTTAAAATGAAAAACCCAAATAAAAGCAAAAACCTTAGCAGTGGTCAGCGCTCTTATCATCAAGTTTATTTGGAGATGTGACTTTATAACAAGCGCCCGTGCAGAGCGGCCGCTGGCGCACGCGCTCTGTTCGCACCTGTTAATTTGTGTGAATCGATCAGGAAGTTTGTCCAGCGTCTTCCCATCAACTGTCCACCAGATCTCCCGCCACGGTTTGTCCAGGACGAACGGAAGCTGACCTCTGCACACCAGACGCACCTCGGTGCCTGAAGAGACAGAAGGATATTCATTTCAGTGCAGGATGAAGGTAAAGTGTTTCCTGCTGCAGGCGTGGATGTTCACGTTAAACAGTTCACTCCACTCGTGGATCTGCATGATGCCATAGAGTGGGAATATCCTAATGTGGTCGTTTTGAACTGCGACTCGTGCAAAGCTGCACGTGGAGCTGGAAATGAGCGGCACACGTCCAACTTGGTGACGGACATGACTCAAAGTGATTTTAGTGTATTCTCTGGATTCATTTCTGTTGAATATTTGCGGTTCATTAAACGATCCGTGCAGAACACATGTTCCCGAGCGTGTTTTTATATCTCGATGTTTCTTTGCTGCACAGCTTCATAAATGCAGTAATTCGGTCTAATTAACGACCCGTTCAAACTTTTTGGAGTCGCAGTGTTTGCAGCTTTGGAAAACGCAGCTGCAGTTTCATGACTTTATTTTCCTTTCACAGACAATGACGCTGATATTGAAGTCTTAAACTGCTGCTGATGACGGCGCTGCGGCAGTCGTTTCCTTCAGACATTTATCAGCCTGCTGGCTGCAGTCCTGCTCGCCTCCATCGGCACCGACTCACACTGTGTGTGCATGTCGCGTGCGTTGATGGAGCGTGTGCACGCCGTTAGCAGCTCGTTCTGTTTTATGAGACGTTCTCCCGCAGCTTCCACTAATTCTGAGCGGACGATTAACTTTGTGAATGTCGAGTCTCAGAGAGCCAGTTTGAAAGAAGCTGCTGGCAGACGAAGTGCCGCCCGTCACGTCCTCAGAGTCCAGCTGCAGGTGGAAGAACTTCCTCCACAGAGCCACACGACTCTTCCATCAACTGCTGATGTTGTCCATGCACATCTGGACAAATCAGCCTGGTTAGATTCACCCCTGTCCCCGTCCTCTGTGTTAATGAGAGACGTGGCGTCTGTGCAGACCTTTGTGTTCATCAGTGTGAGCAGGACTGAAGGCTGCTGTAGATCAACCTCATTACACTCAAAATGTTCTTAATGGGTTCAAAGATATCTGTGCAGCACGTTTTATTCAAGCAGGATTTATGTTCCTGCTGTGAAGAAGTCACAGGACAGCCAATCACATCAAGTTATTTATTTAACATGTGAGCTCTGTTGGTTTTGGTTTTTCTGTTCTTTCAATTTTTTATTCGTCTGCACGTTTTCCATTTTGACCAATCGTTTCTGATCAATAACAAATTAACACTATCGCTCCGTCAACAGCGACCTCCGGCTGTCATCTGCACCGATCAATGCGTCTGCTGCCTCGCATACAAACAGGGTCTCCACAATACACGACTGCAGCAGCTCAGGGTGAACGACGACACAAAGAAAACCCTTAAAAACTTGATTTTTCCTTCCGGTCCTCATCATGACACATTCCAGCCAACAGACATTTTCTCTCGTTCAGGGTCTGCCCCGGGGTCTCCTCCACACTGTTCCCAAAGGAACGGGCACTCCAGCCTGTTCCTGATGGGAACCTGGTCTCAGACTGAGAGGTGCTGAAGCTGGAGGTCATCGCTCCGCAGAGCCAGAAAGACCATGAGGCCACTGAACCCACAGCCCACCAGGACTCTGAATTAGTGCCAGCAATATGAACCAAACAATGGGCCCCAAGGTAAAGCCCAAGGCACGTTTGACCGGCATCTCCAAGTCACGGCAGGGACGGTCAAATGCTCATGAAGTTTATGCAAATCTTTAAATCTACACATAGGAGCGTTTAGCACGTCCTCGAGGCCTCTGAGCTGTAAAGCTGCAGTACAAACAGGAGAAACGTGCAAAGACAAAGATGACTGAACAGCGCTCGGGGGGTTTGTTCACGTACCTGTTTTGACTGTGAAAATCTGGTCATGTGTGGGGTTCATGATGCTGGGCTCTTTGGGCAGCGAGAGGGGCACTGAGAGTAAATGAGAGCACCGGTTACCTGCACAGTTACTGCCTGTAATCTCTGTATGCGAGTTACCAGAAACGGTGTCTCACAGATGGCCGTGACGTTGATGCTCCTGGTGAAGTTGAGTGTTTGGTTCCTCCTCTGGTACTGGACTCTGCAGTAATATAAACCCTGATACTGTTCCATCATGAGGTGAACCTGCAGACTGTTTCCTTTCTGCTCCCTGTCGCTGTCCCAGAACGGATACCAGTGGCACACCTGAGAACGGCGAGATTCACACACTTTAGTTTCATCCAGCCCATCCAGACCCGATCTGCAGACGATATCCTGCAGCTCCGCTCGGCTTTACAGCGTGTTTCAGTTCAGCTGTTTGCTTTACTGACTCGTTGACAGAAGGATTAATGAACAGAGCTGCCACGTTTAAGAGAGGAAAAGCACGAATACCACACTGAACATATTCTGTTAATTGAAAGAAGAAGTAAAACTGTTATTGCAGAAACACAGGCATCCCATCGTACGAGGAAGAGAAAAAAACATTTGTGAGAGAAAAAAGATTAATCAGCTATAACGGTGCTGATACGTCTGTGGTTTACTCAGTCATTAGTATCACAAGGTGTATAACGAAACCAGGGAGACTTCTTTACAAAACACATTCATTTCTAGTTAAACATAAAGTACTTCATTGAAGGGATTCCATAAGGCTCAATATTGGTCCCACTGCTATTTTCAAAATATGGAAAATGACTTTATACAAAGTTAGTTGAATTCTAATAAATATGTTTCTATATCATTAATATGTCATCATTTCACCTCTGCCCCTGAAACAGTGCCTTGATTTTCTTTAAAATAATATATAATAAGTGAAGAAATGTTCTATCGTAGAAAAACATCAACATCAGTCAGAGTAACTAAAGAAAGGTAAAGATAATGTACAGCCATTAGAAAAGTTGCTGACTGGAAATAAAACAGAGCAGCCCAGTAACCATGATTCAAGAGAGCGCCAACATACAGCGACCAGAACAAACCAATAAATCCGTTACACTGAAGGCTGATTGGAGATGAACTCAAACGACAGATCGTGTCAGAAGGTGGACGTCGTCCAGCTGCGGCGACTTCGCTTGGTTAAGTCGCTACTCGCAGAACAGACATCGATATGTTTGGTATTTGATTCAGTTTTGAGTTTGTGTTGGGGCCCAATGTTGTGTTCAAAACAATAAAAATGTTTTTATTTGCAGAAACATTAAAGATATACTCGATTACTTTTGATCTACTGACATTTAAGAAAATGTCAATTCAATAAAGAACCGAGTGTCTAAAAGGATTTTAATTTGGTGTCATACAGAGAAAGCACTCAGAGGCTGAAGGACCAGGCTTTATGTCAGAGACCAGCATGATTTTAATGTGATTCTGAGTATCTGAATGCAACAGAATCAAAGACTGCAGATAAAACAGGACAGAGGTTAACAGCAGTGCTGAAAACTTACCGGGTGCGCCACAAAGTACCATTGGACCTTTGGTGCGCTCTCTGACATCTTGGTGGCGTCCTGCAGGTCTGGACAGTCTAACGTCTTCCCCTCCTGTAAAGGGATCAAGTCCTCAATCGGTGCCACAGCAACCGGAAGCGCACACTTAACAACGTCGTCCGGCCGCAACACTTTGAGGCGGATGGCGATCTTACTGCAGGAGGACTTGTTACTGCAAGTCAGAGACGGGAGATGTCAGCAAGCAGGAACCCATCCAGAGCATCTGCACATTTCAGCTCCGGCCAAACATTCAGATTTTTATTGGGGGGGGGCAGTATGGAGATTATGTAGGGAAGTGAGGAGAGTGAATGACACACAGGAAACAGTCTGGGGTGGACTCCAACCCAGGCGCCAGCTCAGGAAGGCGCACGATGCTCACGCCTTTCCCACGATGCTGCATCAGCTCTTCTAAAAGTTTCGGGGAACTGACGGCATTCAGAAGCGGCGTTCAGCCGAAACATGACAAAGTGGAGCAGAGCAAACCACAAACCCACAGGACGCGAACACAGGCTGTGATTTTGGGTCATCGCTGGTCTCGGCATCATCAGCACAACAGAAAGAAGCTGGTTGACTCTCTGCTTCATCTCTAAAACTATTGAGCCTCTTATGTTATCACAGGGTTGTGATTCAGATTTACTCTCGAAACCAAACGTCAGGAACTTACAGGCTACAAATACGTGAACTCAGAGGCTCGTGAGAACTTGAGTTTTGACCTCTGAAACATGTGGATGCTATTCCTGCATCTGTGTCTGCACAGCTTTGTGCATGTGCCAAATAATTCTCTGAAGCCGGTAAGACAGAGGAAACAGGAAGTGACCTGACCACACAGGAACGCAGAACTAGATCACCTTGTTCTTTGAGGTCTGCTGCAGTATTGGTACTGAAAGCAGCTCTGGCAGCACTCGTACCACAGACGGCAGCAGCCTCATGACGGACGGACCGGCAGTGAAGTAAACGACGACATCAGAAGAAATACGTTTGTGTTTGTAGCAAATATGAAAATTAAAATACAGACGTCGGTTTTTTGTCTTCATTAGTCACAAAATAACTGATGTGAGCTTAACTGGTTGTGGCTCAGACGACTTACAGGCAGAGCTGTAATGCCTGTCTGGCTGGGCCTGATCTCCATGAAATGTGTGCTGTGCGTATGTGTGTGCATTCATGTCTTTGTGGGGACCAAAAATTGGAAGTTCAGTGTACTTGTGGGGACCAACGTTTGAAGGCATGTCTGAGACTCAAAATGTGGTTTTAGTGTCAGGGTTACAGTCGGGTTATGTCAATTAAAAGTCCCCACAAGATATGAATCCCCGACGTGTGTGTGTGTGTGTGTGTGTGTGTGTGTGTGTGTGTGTGTGTGTGTGAGAGAGAGTCTTATTCATGTGCTGAGATAATCTGCCCAGTTCAGATTTATTACGGCCGACTCCTCCAAGTCCCCAAAAACGTTCAGATGGAGCTGAAGGAAACCCCGCCCGTCCTCAGTGACTCGTTGCTAACACGGCGAGCTGTTTGCTCGCCGTGTTAGCGGACGAGTGTACGCCGTGTGCAGAGTGCAGCGGGTTCGAGCCCTCCTCTCTCTCTCCTGTCTGTCTAATAAAAATTCCACGAACAATCATCTTTAAAAACAAAGCGTGACTGTTGTGCACGGCCGTCTAAGTTTTCATGTTTTTTTCAGTATCATTAGAAATGAATGAATCTTGTTTTGGACGCGCTCATTGGCTTATTATATTTTTATATTATTTTGTTTGTGTTTTCTAATAAATACAAAACACAATAGCGACGCAGAGACCAAACAACCAGAAACACAACAACATTATTATTGAAATAAAAAAAGGAAAAGCTTTATATAAAGGTAGTCAAAGCGTCCTCTGAGCGCCGGCTCATCGTTTAAAACGCTTCTTCATCGGTTTGTGTTTCAAGGTGCTCGATGAGCTCACCATCAGCCTGCTGCTGTTGCTCCATCTGATTAACGTGTGATCTCCACACCGTCCAAATGCTTCACGCTTAAAACTCTAACTCCTATAACTAGTTCACATTCTCATTCTTCTGGATTTCAGAATAAAAGACTTATTTATAAATATGTTCCCGTGCGTTGCATGGTCAGGTGACTCGTGAGGTCGAGTAACGCTGATCTGCTTCCTGTTCCCATCACTCGAAATGAATACGAGGCAAATTCAAACGTGAACACTTTTAGTAAAACGGGGCAGGTGACACTTTACTACATCACGGGATCATCACTTTGGCACAGATTGACCCTCGTAGACCGGTCTCGCTCCATCGTCCCGAGGCTTGCCGGGACCCTCCTCATCCCCTCGGGACCTGATCCTGTTTGCTGACTGTTACTTGGAGGTTTGGAGCGAGTCCAGCTGACAGGACTTATCCGTCGAGCTGAGCGGCACATTTAAGATGCTCTCACAGCCACTTTGGAAGATTAAGTGTGGAGCGGCCAAGACGGAGGATCGAAGCTAAGAGACCGGCTTGTTGCATCTGACTGATCTACAGGCTGATGACCGGGCTGGACCGGCCGTGTTGGACCATCAGCCGGCTGGAGTCGCTAAAATCGAGGCCTATCCGCGAGACGAGTCTGAAGACTCTGTCAGAATTTATATTAATTGGAGAACAGAGAGGTCAGCTGCCCGCTCAGAGCTGTGGCTGCAGTGAAATTAAATATAATGTGGTCACTGAATGCTGTTGGAGATGGAGGCCCTCTGTCACCCCTCGCCTTACAGCGGCAGTGGAAGTGGGTGTGGCCAAGGCTGAATTGCTAATCATTTACACCTGAGGATAAAGGTGTGCCAGAGGCTGGCTCGGTGAAGCTGCTTCGTAGCACTTTTAAAGCAGTTTGAAATAAAAACAGCATTTCTGGTCGTAACAGAAGGATTACATACTCAGAGGGGGAAGGACCAGTATAAAACCAGTATTTGTAATAAAACCTCGAGGTTCTGACGCTCTGGGCCGTTGACAGGTGAAAACATTAAACAATAACAGGCTCTGAAGGTTAAAACATCCTGAGGAAACAAATTATGAACAGAAAAGAGGAGGTCGTGTTTAAAGAGGCTCAGTGAGGAACCAGGAATCCTCCACGTCCAGATGAACAGAATCAACCTTTTGGGATTTACTTACCTGGATGATTGAGCGTGCTCAAAGACAAATGTTTGATATATTTGCAACATGCGCTTCGGTTCAGACAAAAACTTTCCCAGCAGCCCCGGCGTCTTACCGCAGCATGCAGATGTACTGGCCGGTGTCGGCGGCGGCGGCCGGCTGCAGAAACAGTCTCTCTCTGTCTTTGCTGAGCCGCGAGCTGCAGAGCAGGATGACATCACCAATGAGTGAACGTAAATCAGACACGACTCAATTAGAACAACATTAGAACAAAGTCGGCGAGGCGGATCGAGCCGCCTCCCAAACACCATACGTCCTCTCTGGAAGGGAAATCGTTACAGCCCACTTCATCATTCAGCTCCTCTCAAAGTGTCTCAATTAGACACAACCCCCCCATCTGCTTTAAACTCAACCAGGCTCATCTGTAATCGATCACAAACACATCGGTTGTTTATTCCCTCTGTTATTCTCCAGACAACATAAAGTTTATATAGAAATAAACCTAAAACCTTGAACTGGAGCAGTGGAAACCTGCAGGGCAGAAAAAGTGAAGCCGGTTTTGGTCCTTTGGCTTCAGCTTCCTTCTAAACTTGGTCGATCGTGGCTCAAGAGTTGGGAGTTCGCCTTGTAATCGGAAGGTTGCCGGTTCGAGCCCCGGCTTGGACAGTCTCGGTCGTTGTGTCCTTGGGCAAGACACTTCACCCGTTGCCTACTGGTGGTGGTCAGAGGGCCCGGTGGCGCCAGTGTCCGGCAGCCTCGCCTCTGTCAGTGCGCCCCAGGGTGGCTGTGGCTACAATGTAGCTGCCATCACCAGTGTGTGAATGTGTGTGTGACTGGGTGGATGCTTGTGTATAGTGTAAAGCGCTTTGGGGTCCTTAGGACCAAGTAAAACCAAGTAAAAGCACTATACAAATACAGACCATTTAAACTTCCCCTGAAAATGACGCCGACGCGTTAATGGGGGTTACCTGTACGTGATTGGCTGCTCCAGGTCGTGGCCCTCGGGGAGGCGGTACCAGAAGAGGTTGTGCCCGGCGCTCTGGGTGGAGGTGTAGTTGTAGACGGAGGGATGAGAGAAAAGAGGACAGGAGAGCCAACCGACCTCGCCCTCCACTACAGAGACCGCCCCCTCGCTGGACTCGCCCCAGTCGTAGCACATGGGCTCTGAGAGGAACATTAAAGGAACAGTTCAACCAAAGCAAGTCCTCGGCGTGCAGATCACACCGAGAACGAGCCAAACATTCAACGGATGAACTTTTTTATCAGAAACTGATGAGTGAACAGGAAGAGGAGTTTGTGGGGGTTCTCCCTCTCTGGATCAGGATGCTGGTCTGGCTCTGATTTTTCTGTGCGAATTAAACAGCGCTTAGTGGATGTCATCGTTAACTGGCCTTGTTAAAGGACGCGTCCGCCTCATTAAAGGATTAAAGCGCAGAGGGCAGCTGCTGCACTGCTGAAATTAAACTGCTTGCAGCGGTTATTAAATTTGGTGCAGAAAGCTGCACAGAGCGAAGGACAAAGAGCCGTGCGCGTGAACAGATGGAGGCACAGATTTCTGACCCCGACCTCCAGGCTCAGAATATCCCAGCGTCTAGCTGGGAAACACAGACATCAGCATCTGGCACACAGACAGGCTGTGGACATGCTGCCTCACATGTCCACAGCCAACTGAGACCTTTTTTACTTCTTTAAAGTTAGTGTGGGAACCAGATTATGCAACACAGAAAACATTTGTTGTGGCTTTTTAGCCTCTCGTATGTTTGGAAAGCTGAGGAGAGAGAACAGGGCCAACAGCCTCTGCATCAGCCCCACACGGAGCTCTCTGCAGCACAGAGCGGTGCAACAGTCACGCCTCGTTTCTTTATGTTGGGCAGGAAAATTGGAAATAGGTGCAGCGATTTATTGAAACTTGGAGAAACATACACAGAAATACGGCAAAAATATGTGACTGCCTTTATTTTTCTGCTTGACCTCTGAGCAGCTCTGTCGCCTCTGCACGATGGAAACATGCAACCTAAGCTAAGGCATGCAATAAAAACGGGCTTTATTCATGTCCTTACAAAAATAGACTGACTGTGCTGTGCCTGGATGGTGTGTGTGTGTGTGTGTGTGTGTGTGTGTGTGTGTGTCCCCTGTGATGAAATTTTTCCTGCTGCAGAAAGCAGATGTTCTGATGATGCAGATGTTAATAACAGATGTTAATAATATGAATAAAGCCAAACGGGCCTCACTCACAGTTTTACTGGGGCGCGGAAAATAATGTTTATTTTTATTTTTTGTAAATATGAAAACAACTTCATTAATATTTTATTTATATATTATTCTAGTAATCTGGAAAAATAATCTTCCAAAGCGTTTGACTGAATGTGGACACCCCACGCCCCCCTTTAGACTCAGCCCTGCCTGCTGAAGGTGATGAAGGTCTCGGGTTAAGCGAAACATCAAAACCATCTCTTTCTCTTAACCTGAGCTCGGTAACAGCTCCGCCTCTTTGCTCTCTGCCGAGTGTGTGTAGACCAATGGGTGCAGCGTGTTTAACTATGACATCATCATCTTAGTCACAGGCATGCTCTTTGATACGTTTCTACTGCGGGGCTGTTTTCAGGTGCAGATACGGGCGAAACGCTCACTGACGTCGCGAAGCTCAAAGCAAAAAATGAGCATCAGGGATTTTCTGTGATACACTGTGAACTGGGCACTCCTACAGAAACAGACAGTAAAATATCATCAGCATAGAAATTACACGAACATCTGCTTAAGTTCCAGATTGCCGTCACTGTCTCTGCTTATGAAAATCATACAAAGGTGGAACAGGAAAAAACAGGGTGAATTTTAGCCCAGCACAGACATCCCGCCGTGCTGAATGAGGTGTCAGTAAAGCCATTAGTGCTGTAGTATTTATAGCTGATGTAATTCTCCTGCAGTGAGGATGAAACAGCTCTAACTGATGGCTGTAACTAAAAGAGAAAGTGCAAACCCTCATCCAGGATTTTTATCGTAAGCAGGACTTAAATTACCGATTGATCATCAAAATTAGCGCAGACCAATTTTCCCTCAATTGATTTAATTGAGCAGCGGTCTCAGCGCTGACCCGAGGCCAATCAGTCAGTCAGATTACAAAGCACGCAGCTCGCTCTACAAGCACCTCATCTATAATGACTGAATGACTTAAATGGAGGATAAAGATGATTGCTGTTCAACACAGCATGGGATAATAATAAGGACGACTATCATCCACCACGAGGAGCAGACTCTTGTAGAATGTGCGACCCCTAAACCCACCTAAGCACAGGAAATACCCTTAAAATCACATTTTAGACCCCCCCTCACAGTCTAAACTGAAACACACACTGAAACTGTCTGAAGGTGCAAAACATTATCAGGGATCAGTGGGACCTCTGTAACCATAGAAACCAGGTAACTCATGCATTATGAGACAAATCCAACAACAGAAACTGTTTCGATTTCGTGGCTCGTCCAGCGGCTCGTCTGGGGTCCCGAGCCTCAGTTTGAGAAACTGAAGTGCAGGTGGTTTCAGGATGGTGAACACCGAGCTCTGGATTAATGGAGGCTCTGTGCCCCTCCTGTACGGAGCTGGATCGAGTGTGCGTGTTGGTAATTGACCTGTCAGGTTCTCCCGGCCGGCGTATTAGTCTTTCTATTAAAACCTTCTCCAGCATCCGTCCACCTCTTCCCGTCCTCCCTCGATATCCATCCATCCATCTACACTAACGCCTCCAGCCTGATCCTACCTCTCCACACACACATCACCCATCTGTCCGTAACAAGCTGCAGCGTTTAGCTTCAGTCCCCGCGATCTGTATGAGGATAATAGGACTACAGTGATGGCGTCGCTGTGTTTGTGATGCTTCAATAATCTGGTTGAAACAGTTTAACATTGATCTGCAACTCGTGTCACAATCGAGGTTTGACTTTAGTCCTTTTATTTAATTTTGCCGTTTTCAGACGTCAGAAATAGCTTTTATTAATGAACCAATCAGGGATGTTACACATCAGGTGACATCTACATATATCAGCATCGTCCAGGTGCGTTTATTTCTTCACATCCTGCTGATGGTTTTAGTTACTCTGGAGGTCTTTAAGCTACTATTACACCAAACATCTGAGCTTTTAATCATGGTTATCAGGAGTGCTTGTCAGGCCCTGTTTAGTCTCTATAAACAGATCTGCTGTGTGGGTGTGCAGGTCACCCTCAGCCGTGTGCGTGCGTCTGCAGCGTGAGCGTGGAGGGAAACTCGCGACCTTCAGGGTGAAAATTAAAATCACGTTGTTGTTTTTGAAACGGTTGATTTATGGCACATTTGAAGAGAGCAGCTTTTCCGCCCGCAGCGTCCCCTCCCCTCCTCCTCACTTTACATCCACCCACCTCCTCTACACTGACCTCCCACTGCCCACCCCTGCCTCCCCGCCACCCTCCGACAGCGTTACAAATGAGGCTCCTCGCTCAGGAACCATCCATTCGCCGTCCCACGGGGCGAGAGCTCCGGCTTTTAATTAACCTCACTTCTGCAGAGTTGCACCGAAGAAAGAAGAAAGATTTTCAGTTAAGCAGACCTGAGAGACTCTTAGAGGAAAACACGGCACTCGTTTTTGTCCCTCTCAGTTCCCTTCAGCGTAGAAAGAACTCGTCGGCCTGATGGATCCAAATCCACACTTCATCCTCACTCCTGTGCCTCTACATGAGAATTACCTGAAGCTTTTAAAACCAATGTGCATTCAGATTTTTAGGTTTTCTGCTTCGCTGCTGCCGAAAGACAAAAAATGCCAACAGACTCGAGTCACTGACTCGACCCTCCGAGGAGCTCCGATCTCATCCCGCCTGTCACAGCTGTCACCTACCTGTCGGAGCGCTGGACTGACTGGCAGCAGGGGAAGTCCCGCCCATCACGGCGAGGAGGAAGACGAGGGCGGAGATGAAAGTTGCCCTGCAAAGACACAGACTGTTAATGTTTATTTTTCAACAACCTTCAAAACAAACACAAACAACATGAAACTGCTTCAAACTTGACAAAGAAAATTTTTTTGAGTCATTCTTGTCATCATTTTTCCATAACTCCATCCATGACTTCAACTTTTTAAGTGAGTGAGAAAACCAAAGAAGGCGTTCACGTATGTGTGGTCTGAATATGTCTGAATGTCTTTATGAAATTATTTATTCCACAAAGACTCTTTTGTTACGTTGGGTTAGTGTAGCATCAGGGTTTAGAATTACAGTCCTCCTCACATACAAGGTCTTAAATAATCAGGCCCCATCTTCTCTTAATGACCTTGTAGTACCATATCACCCTATTAGAGCACTTCGCTCTCGCTCTGCAGGCCTACTTGTTGTTCCTAGAGTATTTAAAAGTAGAATGGGAGGCAGAGCCTTCAGTTTTCAGGCCCCTCTTCTGTGGAACCAGCTTCCAGTTTGGATTCAGGAGGCAGACACTATCTCTACTTTTAAGATTAGGCTTCAAACTTTCCTTTTTGCTAAAGCATATAGTTAGGGCTGGACCAGGTGACCCTGAATCCTCCCTTAGTTATGCTGCAATAGATGTAGGCTGCTGGGGATTCCCATGATGCATTGGGTGTTTCTTCCTCACTATGTGTTAACAGACCTCTCTGCACTGAATCATACTTGTTATTAATCTCTGGCTCCAACTCTGTGCTGAAAAGGTCACTGCAGCTGACCTCCCAGCAGTCTACACACCTGTCTGCTGATTAACTTGCACACATGTGTAACTGACAGCTGTATCTGCTCACCTGACCAGCATCCAAAGGTGTGCAGATCGTGGAGGGATATCTGAATGATTCGAGAATGAGTTTGTTTTTTAATTCGCATCCGTTGCCGGGGAAACCTCCGACACACACCGGCTGTTTTACTGGACTACAGCACGAGTCCAGGCCGACCTACCCCACCTCTGTCTGTCTGTGCACGTCCATCTCCATAAATCTGCAGCAGAGTGAGCTGATTAATCCAGTCGTTATCTGAGATGAGATGGATGATGACCTCCACGTCTAAGGAACTGACTTCAAATGAAAACCAACTGGCATGGCAGCAAGAAATGAGAAATTGTATCTATTTTCATTTCATTTTATTGGTTTATTGTGGGAGTGTGTGTTTGCTCTGCAGCAGCGAGTCATGATTAATTTTTATGGATCAATATGTGCCACCTCCTCCTCCTCCTGCGTGCAGCGCGCTTCAGGACAGGAAAGAGGGTTAAAGGTCACATGCCTCCTTACATAGATGATAAATAAAAGCTAAAGATAGATTTGAAAAACGGAAATCAAATAAAAACTAGACTTCTGCCAAACAACAGGATCTGACTGAGTCAAACTCTAAACACAGGAAATGTCTTCAGCTTTAGTTGTTGTTAATCTGCTTAAATCTGCAGCCTCAGCGAGCCGTTACTATCAGACAGTACTCACATATATTCCTACTTTAACTATACAGCTGAGAAAGCCATGCTTTATCCTAATAATCTATAAAAAGCAGAGTAAAGATTACCCGGTTACTAACAGATAAAATAAAAAAGGAGGCACGGCTCGCAGGGACAGTAAAACTTGCAGCGCCTGAGATTTCACTCTTAAAGGAAGTCACGGTCCCCTGCCCGCACACCTCCACAGGGAGGCTGATGAATGTCTCTGAAAAACGAAACGACCCGAGCTGCAAGCAGGTAACTGCTCATGTCCCGCTGTCTGAATAACAGACCGTCTTCATGGTCGCTTAGTAATCCAAACCCGTCGCACTGACAGGAAGAAGCTTTGCAGCTTGTTTGTCTTTCCTTCGTCCACCTGGAACAATTGGAGGAGACTCGGTCAGCTGATCGCAGGTGAGGCAGGTGAGACGTTAATGCGCTTAAATCTGGAAATCTGAAAAGTCACATGATCAACACGAGACGCTGATCACTGAAAACGGTTTTGGGCTGAAATACAGTTGTTGGCACTGAGCCTTCTCAGTTGCCATGGTAATGCATCATCTCTGAGGAGGATGGGCAGCGCATATTTATCCTGCAGCTACAATCCACTTTGCAACCCACCTGCACCCAAGCTCCTCCCTGTTATGGCATTCCTAACTACATGAGCGTGAAAGCTGCTCTCTCCGAGGAGGTCGGGGTGGTGTGCAGTCCCCCTCCACCAAACTTGACACTTGGCACAGTGCAGTCAGACAAGTACTGTTGTCCTGGCAACTGCCAAACCCAGACTCGCCCATCAGATTGCGAGATGGAGAAGCGTGATTGGTCACTCCAGAGAACGCGTCTCCACTGCTCTAGAGTCCAATGGCGACATGCTTTACATCACTGTATCCGACGCTTTGCATTGAGCTTGATGATACAGCCGGTCGCCATGGAAACCTGCTCCACAAAACTCTCTACGCTCTGTTCTTGAGCTAATCTGAAGGTCACGTGAAGTTTGCAGAAGTTTGCAGACAGTGGGTGACCTCTGTGCACGGCGCACCTCAGCATGTTGCTGTCCTTCACCATCGATTCCACTTTGCTATAATCCCACTAACAGCTGACTGTGGAATATTTAGTGGTGAGGAATTTTCACGGCTGGACCTGTTGCACAGGTGTCGTCTTATGGAAGTGACTGGAACACCTGAATTCAGTGAGTTGGTTGGTGAGTGGATACTTTTGGAGATGTAGTGCATCATTCAGGAGACGACTGCAGCGCGTTGGGCGTGAGTAAAATAAATAAGGGGTTGTGTTGACCAGCACATCGGCGATAACCGCCGCCGTAGGTCTCAGACTGAGCCTGTCGAAGGCTGTGACGCAAACAGAATCGTGACTCACGTCTTTATCTGCTTCATGCCTCTCATAAGATAAGATAAGATAAGATAAGATAACCTTTATTAGTCCCACACGTGGGATGAACAGAAACCAGCCTCCCAGTATGGAAACCATCACTTTCACTTCAGTTCCCATTAGTCTCATTAGTCGTGTGGTCTGGGAAAACATCCCAAAACTTCCAGTAAGACTTTGTTCTGTTCGACCAACACCTGAAAACCTACAAACGTTCATTCACCTGAGATGTGAGAGGCCACAGATCTCAGCTGTTCCTGTTTGACATTTTAATAACAAACGAACAGCCGAGCCACGGGAAAATGCACCACAGCAGAAAACGAGTAAGAAGGTGAAGAAAGATGGAGAGGCGCTGCAAGAGACAGACGGAGGGACATAAAGAGTCACGGTGGACAATCAGGCAGAACTAGTGGATCCCAGGAGGGACATACAGACCCAGAGCTGCTCACCAACGCCATCCATCACTCACACACACTCTCTCACTCACACACACACACACCCTGTGTGTGTTTGCACGAGCGAGCGATACGCTTCATCACAGGTACAGAGATATAACCCCCTCGAGCTTCGCCCCAGAGGATTCTGGGTACTAGATTGCCCATTTTTTAGAGACTGAGTGAGTTAAACAAACACACAAAACAAAACAGCAGCTTCCTCTGAGGAAATCTTCATCACTCCATCTGCACACTTCATTTACAGTTTACTCATCTGCTCGCTTTTATTTCTTTGTTGTTTTTCTTCATTTCTGGGGGGGGGGGGGGGGGGTTGTTACTGCACTGCCTCATCAGTTCAGTGCTTAGATGTGATGATGATGATGATGAAGAGGCATGTGGGCTGCAGTTATGTTTCTGCTGATCACTGCAGACTCTGACCTGACTGACTATAATCGGATTATCGGGACCAGATCGATGGAGACTGTCCTCCAAACGTCAGACTGACATTTATAAAGTGTCCACTTCCAGCTGCCTTCACATCCGGACAGCTGTGAAACGAACTTCATTATTTTAAGAAGCTCTCTGTCCTTCACGTAAACTTCGGCCCTCATAACATATCAGAATTTGAACTTCCACTCACAGCAGCAGGACAAAGCGTAAATGATTTACTGGAGTTGTACATGTTTTTGAGCGCGGGCAGGTCGGGGCAGGGCACGCACGCCGAACCGAAGGACACATAAACATGATATCAGCTGACGCGCGTTTTCTGATAAAGAAAATCGATCCACGCAGGAATTGTGAGATTTTGAGAATGAAACTCGGCATGCAGGCGCACGGACACCAGCAGAGAGGCTCTGCGTCCGGACAGCCCGCTGCGGATCACCGGTGTGCGCGGTGGTACTCTCACTGACGGCGGCTCTCCGTCAGTGAGCCCGCAGAACCAACCCGAGCCTGGTAAAGCACAGCGGCGGGGTCCGTAGAGGAAACAGTACATTTAAAACCAGCAGGCGGTCACTTACATTGGCAGCAGATCCTCCGGGGGTGAGAGGTGTGAGTCCGGTCGGGGCTGTCAGAACAGCTGACAGAACCAGGAGTGTCCGGGTCCAGTGTGAGGCGCCAGAGTCCTGCGGCTCACTCACTCCCTCACCCTCTGGGAGCAGCGGGGCTCTGGTGATTAACGGCCGCGTGTCAGGGCTCGATCTCGGCTGTAAATCTCCCACAGAGGCCCCGGTGCTCCGGGAACTCCTCCAAAGTGACGCTCGGAGCTGCTCCGGGTAATTAAGCAGCCGCGGTTAACATCACGTGCCGACTAATTAAAGGCGCGGGAGGGTAGAGCGAGTCTTCGAACAGCTGTGGACAGATGCTGACAGATGTTAACAGCTGGACTCGGTCCGCACAAACTTTAAAGAGTCTTAAAAGCGCGTAAAAGGCGCAGCGAGCGACGCAGTGTTTACGTGGAGGAAGTAAAAGTTCCGCGGATTCCGGTCCACGCTCCTCCTCCTCTCTCACTCTGTTGCGACATCGATGAGAGTTATTTCCCAATAACACACACACACACACACACACACACACACAGAGCTCCGTGAAGGTGCCCCCCCCTCCATTAACAGGTCTCTTGTTTGGTGTTAGGATGGATGATCGTTTCTGAAATAACGGCGCTTTATTCATTTCTATCTGTGATGCTTTTTTGAATTCGCTGCGTTTTTCTATTCATGTTTTTATTTCATTCACATTTTTATCAAGATTTGAAACTAGTAAAATATTTACTAGTTTTATTTAAGGAAATCGTCAGAAACTCCAGCTGGGAACCAACAGCAGTGCTGCTTCAGTCTGAAAATGTAATCTGATTACAATGGTTGGACTAAAAGTTGCAGCCTGGTGTGATGTCGCCCCCTGGTGGTGTCTGTCAGCAGTCTGAGCTTTGCAGGCTCACTGACGTTCAAATGTGGTGAAGTACATTTAAAATAAGAGAAAAATAAAACCTGATCAATCCCAATTTTCTGAATCTTTCACAATAAAAGCCTCTCACCCGTTGACTCGATGACGCCAGAGAAAACGCTACCCAGGTATTTCCCAATAAAATTCCCATGTTTCTTCACGGTAACCAACAGCTGTTTTAATTTTAATGGAGTGAGGATGAAAGATTTGATCTAAACTACTGAAATGTGTAAAACTGGTGGAAATTCAGTGGAAAGCTCTGCAGCCGTACTCTTCCTGAAGGCGTTAAAGGAAATTAAACTCATACAGCCCACCTTTACAGCACTGACATGGAGGACCAGCCAGTTCATTTTTGGATCAATAAATAATCAATAAAGGTGTGACTGATCAGAGCAGACTAAACCTGAAGTTTCTGATCCAGCTTCACCTTAAAATTCCTCCTACAGCTTCACAGTAAAAGCCTCCTTGTAATTTCACAGTAAAAGCCTATTAAACCCTATACAGCAAGTCACATAGATCAGGGGTCCCCAATCCCAGGCCTCGAGGGCCGGTGTCCTGCAGGCTTTAGATCTCACCCTGGTCAACACACCTGAATCACATGATTAGTTCATCATCAGGCCTCTGGAGAACTTCAGGACATGTTGAGGAGCTAATTTCGCCATTTAATTCAGCTGTGATGGATCAAGGACACATCTAAACCCTGCAGGGACACCGGCCCTCGTGGACTGGGACTGGGGACCCCCGACATAGATGTTTTACATTAAAAGTCTCCAAGCTGCTGCTTCACAATAAAAGCCTCTCATCTGTAGATGAGACAGTAGAGATCCCCAGGCTGCTTCAAAGTAAAACCCCTTTACCTACTTCCCCGCGAAGAACCATCGTGGCTCCACAATAAAAGCCTACCGTTTACAAAGAAAAAAAAAAACTCACGAAGTTCCTTCAAAGTAAAAGCACTAAAACGGCTTTACAGTAAAAGTCCATCAGTTTAATTTTGAGTTTACCTTTTCAAGTTCACTTGTTAAAATAAAAGCCCTTGCATTAGTTCTCCAACATCTTCAAAGTTAAAGCCCTCCCCATCTTCTTTATAATAAAAGCCCTACAGCTGTTTTACATTAAAATCCAAAAGATTACATTAAAAGCAGGAAGTCACACAAACACTTCACAATTAAAGTCTTGAAACACATTTGAGCAGTAAAAGCCTCCACAGTAAGAATCCTAAGCTTTGCAAGAAAATCACCAAATCGATTACAATAAGTCACAACGATGTTTCAAAGTAAACGCTTAAAAGTCTATGGTTTGCTTCACAATGAAAGCTTCACACAAAATAGAAGTCTTGAAGCTGGGTCAGGGCACTACTGCTCCTTCACAATAAAAGTCTCTCAGTACACACAAAATAAAAGCACAAAGATGCTTGAAATTAAAAGCAAACAAGTCCTCCTATGACTTCACAATAAAAGCCCACCAACAGTTTCACAATAAAGGTAACAAAGCTCCTTCAAATTAAAAGACTTAAAGTGGCAATTAAAACTCAACAAAATTCCTTTACTTGCTTCACAATAAAAGTCCCCTAGTAACTTCACAGTAAAAGCCTCTGAGCATTTTTACAGTAAACTGTTTCAAAATAAGAGCTCAGAGACAAAATAAAATGCTAAAGCTGCTTCGTAGTAAAACTCTCACAGCTAACTGTGTGACCAGATTTAGAAATGAAACTCTCGGAGTCACTTCAAACCGTGTGAATTGGTTTGTAATTAGATGCTTCACAATAAAAGTCATTTCTTTCAAAATAAAACCTGCCACCTGCTTAACCACAAGATGCTGTTGGATCCCAGAGGTCAGGCTGACGGTGTTTCCTCCTTGTTGCTGTGATGTCGGCTGATGGTCGTGTTTTTGTGTCTCTCCTTGTTAAAGTTGGATGAAGCCGCCTGCGAGGTCGTCGCCCGTAAAGTGGAAACCAGCCGCTGAGTGCCTGGATGAGCTTTTAGACCATCTCGGGAATAACTGAGAGCTTTTTAGTGGGAAACCACAAAAACACCTGAGTGTTTCCTGCCGCGGCTGCTTCAGAGATCCCAACGTGACATACACGAGCTTTATTTGTGGCCTAAAGTCTGAATCTGTGCGTTTTGTGTTTATGCAGCAGGACCGAAGTCATTCGAATACAAATCCTCGGACTTACAGGAGATTTGATGACAGATAAACGAGGCCCTTTATCACCATGAAGCAAGTCTGCTGAAGTTACAACTTCAAATAAAAATGAGCGATATCTGTGCTACTCTGACCTTTTCTCAATATTGTTTTAAACGATTCTTTCATTTTCTTTACACATTAAAATCACAAACTCACTAATCTCAAATATTTTGGGACAGACTAACGAACTAACGTGCTTATGGACTGAACAGCTGAACGTACAGAAATCCTGTTTTAAGCAGGCGCTGCTGAAACGTCTTTAGGCAGCTGTTGTTGTGAAATGTTGTTAGTTAAAAATAAAAGTGAATTGAACTGAAACAGTGGCCAGAGCATGAGGATTCATTTCAGATTAAAACACAGAGGCCGACTTTGTTGCTTATTGTGTTTCCAGGGTCTGTGTGCAGTGGATATCCTTAAATGGTCATGTCTGCACAGAAGCCCCGCCCTTACGCCCTTGAAACCTCCTTTATGTGAGGAGCAACCAATCAGAAGAAAGTTGCCCTGAAGGATGGGCTGTCCAAAGGGCCAGGATAAGATAAAGAAGGATTATTTTGTGACTCATGCAAAGCAGCTGAGAATGAGCAGAGCAGATTAACATGTACACAGACAAACAAGTTCATCGTCAGGAGTAAAAAACACAGACAGACACTGATGCTCTTATATGTTTTTTTATTTTTCAGTACTCTTTTTTCATCCTGCTGCGTATTTGCGATGATTTTCTTCTAATATATGATGCGTTTTTATATGGAGGTGCGTCCGAAAAGGTGCAAACATCAGCAAACACAAAGAAAGAGCAAGAGATTTTAGGTTCGACAAACACGTTGCAACTCGGTGACGTTCACCCTCCTCCTGGGCCTGCGTCGCTTCGTAATGACATCATCATTTTGTGATACGACAGTGCCCCCTACAGGTTCAACATCTCACTGTTTTTGAGTAAAAAAACTGAGCGTCTCAGTTTTTATAAGCAGGAAACTTTAAAACTGCCATCGTTTAATTTCTAGAGAGCTCAGAGTCGAACCCTGAACGCTTTAAAACACAGACTTTTGTCTTTTCTACACTTTCTGCTTCTCATGAACCGGTTTACAAACTCATGCTGCCTTCAGGTGACGCAGATTACCATCGATGCGAGCCTTATCAACGATGGTTCAATGTTCCCGCTCTGATTTTGTGCTTGTGAAATAAAGGATTTGAAACCCTGCACTTATTTTTTGCTAACTTGAGAAGACTCGAGTTAAAGTATTTGAGAATGTCTCAGTAAAATGACAACAGGCAGCACGGAGACGAAAGAAACACTGTGGACGTTTAAAGCAGCGAACGAACGCACACATCTGGTTTTTCTTACACTTTAAGACATTCTCAAATATTTGATACGCAACTAAAATCTTTTCTTCGCAGGCGTTCGTGTGAGTTTGTGAAAGGTGACAAATGTCATCTGGCGTCACATGTAAATAAATCAAAACAACATTTTTATTTACTTTAACATATAAAAGTTAAATTATATGGTTAACAACAGTAGAAATTATTTTATCTATGAAAGTTATTACATTTATTACTAAGTTGTTGCTGATTTTTTTTCCCTCTATGTTGAATTTATTTCCTTTTTTTTCTGCTTTTGTTTCATTGCTGTCGTGTGCTAGCGTGCTATACGAGCTCAAATGTGAGCGCCATTTGTAGTTACTTCATGTTTGCATTTGAGATCATTTTTTTGATGCATATTCTGAAATAATGTATATTTTCATCATTTTAGTTTATTTTGAAAAGTCTCAACAGGATCTTGAGCTTTATTGTGAAAGATTTATGTGAAAAATAATCAAGTGGACGGTTTTTTGCTAACAAACCGACGCGTAAAACAGTCGCACGTCCGTCCGTAGTGTGGTTATTTTAAATATAAGACAAAGAGAGAACTATAAGAAGAAAGTAAGATGGCCACTACATCAACATTTAATTTCTATCTAGATTTTAGATTTATTTAGATAATAAACTGAGATTTATGACATATGTTTTGGTTATGTGACTGGCACTTTGCTTCCTCCGTACAAAAGGGCTCTCACATGATTTTTGAGGCGAACTTATCTCGTAACTTGAAGGCAGTTAGATTGAAACTGGTTCTGGGTCTCCTGCTGAGCCTGAAGCAGAGGATGTGGTAGAAAAGACACCCGGTACAACATTTCTGTCGAGTGGTTTGGTTGTGTTGACGCTTACAGAAACATTAAGAGGAGAGCGTTCGTGCCGAGCCGCTCGTGTTCCAGTCCTCGCGGTCCGACCCAGAACCCCAAACTGGAAGACATTCTCAGAGGCAGCGCAGCAGACTGTGACTGGTCCATTCATTTCCACCCTTCAGTCCATTTATCCATTTACAACCTCACCAACCACGCCCCGCTTGACCCCGCCTCCTTTTACCCTCCACTTCCACCGATCAGAGTGTTTTTAAGTGTCATCTCTGCAGCTTGGTGTCGGCCGACGGGAGGTGACGAGTTTCCCAAAAACAAACACATCAAAGTTCAAACTCTCGTTCATCTGCAGGCCGAGCTCCTCGTTTGGTGTCCAACTCCAGTCCTCCAGAGCTACCTGCAGCTTTTAGACGCATCCTTGTTCTGACACACCTGAATCAAATGAATGGTTCGTTATTAGGCCTTTGCCAAACTTGATGTCTGCTGAAGAGGGAATCGAACCTTTTGATTCAGCTGTGTTGGAGTAGGGATGCATCTAAAAGCTGCGGACAGCAGCTCTGGAGGACTACAGCTGGACACCCCTGGGTTAAGGGACTTTTATGTAACAAACGTGCAGAACGTCATCAGCAGTTGTTGTTTTAACTGTTCTTTAAACCTTTGCTCTGTTTTTATCCCTACGCTCTTTTCGCCAACAGACGTTACTCTCTTACTTGGCACATAAGGTGTTTTTAGTAACTTACTTAAATACGGCTACACTGACTTGCTGCTCCTTATGGTACAAACTGGCCCAGCCTAGTTCTAAAATGAGCAGCTGCTTATTCAGGTTCTGAGAGCTTCCTGTTAATCAGCAACAGAATCAGGATCAGAAGAACAGCCGGGACTGTTTTGGGGACTTGGTCCAATCTAGATGTGGAACCAGGGACAGTACAGTGGAGGGACATTTCAGCCTGAGCAGAGGTTTTCCATCTCTGATCTTTATGACTCAAAAATATCTTTACAAATGATTTTATGATGACAGAAGTTTCTCAGGATTGTTCTGAGCCAGCGTGACGACAGAGGCTGAACTTGTGGAACCACAGTATGAGCTGCAGAGACAGGATCGCAGCACGAATGGCACTAACGACTTTCCATACATGCTGCAGTCCTGGTGATTTTCTCCCGCTGAGAACGGTGAAGGCAGTGATAGAACGTGTGCAGGAGGAAGGACGCGTTTGATGGAGACTTGTTTCATTTTTTTCCCGGTTTTCTTTTTGGGAAACTCGGCTGGTAACATCGGAGAGAAGTAAAGGGTCTGAGTGAGAGAAGAAGGAAAGTCTTAGAGGTTGGAGAGGGCAGTGCAGCGACTCAGGCTGAACGTCTAAACTTTACTCTCTGGAAAGGAAAAGATCTCGCCGTCACAGAGCAGTGCAAGGAAGAAACGTACTCGGGGTGGACGCAATAAAGGGAGCTTTCAATCCTGAGCATCCACCCAGGGAGCTGCACGTCTGCTCTTCCTTAAACTCTTGACTTTTATTTTGAAAGATGACAGGAAATCTTTTCCTTTCAGCTGTGTGAAGTTCAGACGAGGTTGGAGTGAAACAGTTTTCAGGGCAGTGCTCTTTGTCTAAACAAAGCGGGGCAGTGTCAGAAACGCTCCAAAGCCCCCCATCGGCCGACACCTGAATGCATCACGGTGGAGGGAGTGAAAGTGGGAGCGTCGGGCGTTTTATCCAAACACATTCACATCCACGACATAAAAACCTGTTCTGGAATCTTTTGATTCACTAATCAATAACCGACCACTTCATCTTTTCCTTGAAGTTAAATTTAAAATTCAAATTTTCTTTTCTTGAACCGCTGCACACATCGTGTCAATTCAACATAAACAAATGGACCAATCAGAGCTCAGTGTGCCCGTCCTCATCAAAACCAAACACACAGTCGTGTTAATAACAGACAAAGTGAGCGCATGCTGTGGCGTTTTAACCCGTTAAATCCTGATCACGCAGAGCTCCAACACGCCTGCACAGGGCAGGTCGCGGTCGGCTCGTCGTTCAGCTTCAGTCCTGTTCAGACCGGATCAGAGTTACACAACTCGGCTGTTAGTGTCTCAATAAATCATTTAAACCTCCCCATGTCTGCGGGGGCGTCGCACAGAAAGTACATCATGCAATATTTCTTGTAACGCCGCAAAACCCAAAATCTTGTCATGTGATCAGAGCCTGAACGCAGCACAGAGAGACTGAGCTGCGATCAGTTTTTTATGACATTATTGGTGGACTTCACAGTCCTGCTGATCTCTTTTTAAAACCAGCAGCTTTCAGACCAACCTCGTGTCTGAAACTCCCCACAGTCAGAGTTACACCTCCACCTGTGCTCACGGCTCTTTGACCTTTCCTGCCCCGGGTTGTGTCTCACAGGCTGCAGGCCTCTAACAGTAACTCACACCAGCCGTGTTTTGGAGAGCAGACTGGTTATAAAGGATAGCTGTAGCTACCAGGACGTCACTCGCTGTAAAATACAAATAAAATTCCAGAATTTCAGTCGCCAAAACTGGAGCTCAGACTTCTTAGGCGGAGGAAATTATCTCTAACAGTGTTTTTTACCAGGCTGTATATTTCTACTGTAAAGCTGTTCATTTTAACATACCAGTCTATGGGGACTGGCTCACCGCTGAAAGTTGCTGCTTGATTTTGGGCTCCTGCCGTCCTTCATTTATTACTTTCTGTGCAATGGAAAAGAATTAGCACTATGCTAAGCTGCACATTTCTGGCATGTTTGCACAGTTCATGGTTACTACAGATCGGTTACTACTACAGTGGGTGTGCTCGCTATAATCTGACAGCACACTGACTGTATAGTTTATACCAAGAAGCACCCAGGGTTGTTTCTGCCCTACGTTTCCCCTGAAATGATTAATTGATTATGTTTTAGGATATTCAAAATCCCCCCATCGTCAACTATTTGTTCATGGAAAATATTTGGGAGTACACCATCTATACTACAGTCTGTTCCAACCGTAAACTGGGCTTGTATTTGACCTATAAACAGCTGCAGGTGCTTTTACAAGCCTCTTGGCAACCCACCTCCACCCCAGCTCTTCTGGGGTGTATCATATCTGATGTCTCAGATGCATAGTGACAAATATAAACTCCTCTGCGGATGTAACAGCCGTTAACACAGCCTGAGACGAAGCCTGCAGACAACACTCAGGGCTGAAAGGTCAAAGCCTTTCTCTGAGCCTCGCACAAACCTTTTAGAACTCGATCCTTCACGTTTGGATGCGTTTAAAGAAGTTTCGTCGGTTTTCGTCAACGTGAAGCGAAAGCAGGAACTCGATCTACAAACTGCTGAGTGATTTTAAAAAGCAGGAATGTGGAGTTCACGTGGACACCACCTGCAGCGACCACACAAACCGGCACGCTGTTCTGATCCTCTCAGGCGTACAGTCACCCGGTCGCCCGACTGACCTCCGTCACAGGAAGCGGTCCGATCGGCACAGAGCCGTCTTCTTTCCTTCAGTCGCCAGTGTCTGCAACAAAAACCCACAAAGGCTCCCACCCCGAAAACACAACGTAACGCACGTAAAGATGTGGCAGCTGAAGAAGACGAAACAGAAAAGGTCTTCCTTCCAACCGGACAGAACATCACGCAGAAGAAGAAGCGCGGCGTGTCAAAAGTGCGAAAGTCTTTGCATTCATTAAGAAATGAAAGGAAGTGAAGTTTCTACATGGCTTAAAGCTTCGGAGTTCTCAGCGCTCGCTCGACTCGCAAAAACATTTTGTCGTCGTTGTGACAGAAATGATGATGATGATTACAATGTGGCGATGAAGAGTAGGTGGGCTAGCCTCTCGGCGCCATTTCAGCAGGGCTCTTTGCATAAAATGTAAATCATCATCATCAACGTCTTGATTTTTTTTCCATTTCCAAACAGGCCCCTCCCCCTCGCCCTCCCCCATTTGATTTAAAATATTTCATAACGAGCACGAAGACCCCACCGCCCCCCCTCCCCTTTTTTTAAGCTTCTTTTTTTCTTTGTTTTCGCCGTCGTTGTTATGGCGGTTGTTGTCGTCGTCGTCGGTGTGGTTGTAGTTGTTGTTGTTGCTGAACAGAGGGAGTGTTAAAATGGGAGTTCTCCTCCTCCTCCTCCACCTTCGCCTCGTCTTCCTCCTGCGGGTGGCGCTGCAGGCTACGACGCCTCTCGTTCTGTGGAGGACTCCGCTGCCCGCTGCTCCCTCTCCAGGCTCCTCGCCCGCTCCTCGCTGTTCATCGTCGGGCTCCTCGAGGACTTCAGCAGCTTCTCCTCGAGCTCGTGCAGCGACGGCTCCTTATACATGCAGACTACAGGGGGGAGGGCGGGGGGAGGACGGGGGAGAAAGACAGTGAGTCATTAAAGCATCACGCCACCACCAACTCTCGAATTTACACATAAAATAAACTGAAAGACATCCAGACGTAAATTCAGATGTCAGAGTTCAACCTGTGATGCTGCATTCAGTGACATAATCATAACTAACAGGTGTGCAGTTTGTGCCAGCGTGGACGAGGACACACCTGAACCTTTATGCAAAGTATAAAAACAAAGCTATTAAAACTAGCAGCTACTTCGAGGTCTATGTGCTGACGTTAAATAACAGAAAAGAAGAAGAACGAATCAGAAATGAGGAGGTAAAAGAAGACATCAGTGAGTTAACGAGGGGGGAGAAGGAAGAAGGGGAGAGGAGGAGGCTGAAGGACACAGAGGAAGAGGAGAAGATTGACAGAAGGACGAGAGGAAGGTGATAGTTGACAGATGTATAGTTGATGGATATTTTTAAATGAAGATGAGGGATGAGAGGGGAGGGGCAGAGCAGCTGAAAGCAGAGACGGAGCTTCGTGTTTCCAGTTAAACCTCCATCTGTGATATTAGAGCTTCACCTTGTCCTCACACTCTGAGTTCTGGCTGGACGACCTCGGCTCCTGGCTCACCTCTGAGCTCTCCACGCCTTCCTCAAACTCTCTCGTTTGCTCCCAGGATCTAAGAGCACAGCAGCTGAGCTACAACGGCTCCTACAAACCGACAGCACAACCTCCCAGTCTCACAGTCAGCTGCCGTTTTACTGGTTGTATCGTCAAACAGGACTAAAAATATCACATTAAAAGGCTTCGCTATTCTTTCAATTTATGTAATTCTGGTTCAAGTTCACCAGGAAATACGAGTCTCAGCTGCTTTACTGTTAAGAGGGTCAGTGTTTACGTAGGCTTTACTCGGCCAACGGTTCACCTGAAGTAGGTCAGAATGTGAGGCTGAGGATTTTGAGATATGACGTTCAGAAACACGTTTTCCTGCCTCTGTGTTTTAATATCAGGACGTTTCCAGCAGAATGTAGATGTCAGTGTTTCAGTGTTAAGCACCTACATTTACAAAATCACCTCTAAATGCAAAACCTCAAAGCCCATTTCACTTATTGAACTCATCTTCTACTACGATAAACTACAGACATGTGGAGAACCGTCGATTTCAAAGTACAAAAATCCCAAACTGGGAGAAAAAGCTGACTTTTCTACTTCTTCTCTCATGTTTGCGCTTAAAAAACATTTTGTTGTAAAAATACAGAGTGTGGAGTTTAGCTCAGAGCGGGAGGCGAGGTTACACTTCCCTCTAAACACAACTTGTGTGTCTTTCACTGACGCGGAGCAGAGGAAGCTGAAGATATCAGCTGCATGTGCACACAGAAGAACAATGTGAAATAGTTTTAACATTAGCTTATTAAAAGTTTTGAAATATGATGACTTGTTGGTTAAATGAAATGTAACTGTTGGACTGACGTCATCACAGACCTGCAAAATCAGTCATGAACTGTAAGGATAAATATTCACTCTGGGACAACAGAAAACAAGCGTGCCTTGAACTCCAGGACGGTTCCCCGAGGACCTCAACAATACTGCAGACCCACAAACCTTCTTTACAGATAAAGAAAATCGACGGTGGCGTTACTAATTCACACTTCGTCCTCGTGTTTTGTCTTTCTGCCTGACCCGTGAGACACGAAAGCATCGCCACCACCAACATCTGTATCCACAGCTGGTCTCACCTTCGATGGGTCTGGGGACAAAGTGTGAGCACGGTTTGGTTTTCTTCACTCGGTTTCCCTTCATGATGATTCCTTCCTTATTGAGGCCCAGGAACCAAGCCCGGCCCGACTCGTGCTGCCGATACATGGTGGACGAGTAGATGACGTAGTAGTTTTCAAAGACCGACTCCTTGAACTTGCACTCTGGTGTGAACACATCCTGATACACAAACACACAGAAAACATTTCAAGTGTAATCAGCAGAGAGATCATTTTGTAGTTTTCCTTACACGACCGCCTGCTTCACATCTCTGTGCGTCCACATGTTTGATTGCACGACTCGACTGCTTTTATCTGAGTTTTATTTTGAAGTTTAAACTTGGGGCTTTTATTTTGAAATGAACAGCGTCGAGTGCTGACCAGCAGCCTTTTAGCGTCACGGTTCAGTTTGTGCTCAAAGCTTTTGTCATCATTTTACTTCCATATGAATCTGCCTGCCTGGTGTGACAGGACAGGAAACGGTCACTACATGCTGATACTTCACAGAAACACGGCAGGATGTGATAGGACACAACACGCGAAGCAGCCAACGAGCTGCGACCAATACGAAACACCTCGAAGGTGATCGATCACATTACACGCACACGATAGCGTCAGCAGCACTGCAGCGCAGCGTCACATGTAACAGGACGTGAGAGTCTTACAAAAGCTGGGTCTTAATTCTCAGCCTGAGGTTCACACTGAGCACAGGAACTGTTCACTGCTGCAGTCTTTAGAACATTTTAATTAAACAAAAGGAATCTGAACTGTAAGAACTTCAATAATCCATAAAACATAAATGGGAAAAGAAGCTCAGTGCAAAGCAGCTGAAGAATAAAACTCGACATTATTTTGAAAGCTTCAAAAAGCTTTTAAGTTGAAATATTAATGTGAGTCTTGTTCGTGCACTTTATCCTTCACGGAGCAGGAAGCTGTGGTGGACACCAAACGTGACTGCTGGGCCGTTTAAAGTCCCAGTTTAGCACCTCCCTCCAGGTATAACAGGTGTGTGCGTGTGTGTGTGTGTGTGTGCGTGTGTGTGTGTGTGTGCGTGTGTGTGTGTGTGTGTGTGTGTGCACCCTCTGGATATAACAGGTGGTCAGGTGAGCCAATCAGAGCAGAACAACCCCCCCTAGCCTAGAGCCAGAGCCGGCGTTCAGTTACCTCAATTCTGTGATCACTTAATAAATAAAAAGCAGTTTTGGTCAGCAGGTGTGGACTGCAGGCTCCTGGAGAAGCTTAGAGGCTGTTTTTATTTGTAATCTGTTGCCGATTATGTTTATGTGTCGCTGTGCTTCCTCTCCCAGCCTTTTGCTGCCCTGCTCCGACCTTTGAGACGCGTTCCTGTCATAAACTTTGTATTGATGTAAAAACTTTGCTCACCGTGAGATGTCACAGATGCTAATTACAAATCTGTCTCTGAGTGTTTAAAATGATTCACGAGTGACTGAGAATCTGATAAGAATCACGCTGAAGTCACTACTACACTTAATAAAACCCAACACAAACACAGCAACAGATAAAGAGGAAAAAGGAGCCACGAGGAAGGAAAGACGGGACTTCAAATGGAGCGTGACGATGATGTCGAGGAGGAAGAGGAAACAGAATAAATGATGAAAAGCGTATTTTTTCCTCCCAGCACGCAGCCTGCATCTCATATCAAGACGTGATGGTTTCAGTAAACAGTGTCGAGACGCTCGGGCCTCCCAGCACAACTTTACTTGCAGCTGTCTCACCGCTCATGCTGTAATGCTCTTACATAACTGCAGAGCAAGAGGAGGAGCTGCTGTACTCTTCATCTGAAGCTACACCTGAGAGAACATGAGTTTATATTTTATGGAGCCGAACCAAATCTTCACTTTACCTCCTAAAAAAACAGGGCTGCCTCTTCCATCCTGGATTTATTCGGCATGTGGTTGAAGGGCTGAGAGATGGGATGAAGTCATGTGATCTCCCCGCTCTCGATGGGAAGCATTTACATTTCAAAGCATTGAGCAGTCAGGACCGACTGGTGAGATGGGATCAGGCCAATTTGTGATTAATTAATAATTAATTAATGATTAAGATTCATGAAGAGGACCATCGAGCTAACAAGTGCAGAAACATTTACTAACAGCTGCACTTCCATATATGGCATCAAACCACGAAGCAGAACTGAAGCGCAGCTGCAAAGTGGCAGCAAGGTTTCATCACATACCCGCCACGAAGGCGCGCTCGTGTTACACTGACTCAAACTACCACACAGTCAGCGTCCGCGGCTTCAAATCGCAGTGGCGGCGAGACATCTGTGATTGACAGGCAGCAGCAGCCAATAGGAGCGCTGCAGAACAGGTAGTTCATGGTCGCTCCTCAGAATTACATCTTCCCCACAGCGCCGACCAACAATCGCAGCTAACAGCTAGCTTCTTCGGGCGCGCTGCGAGCTCATATTTAGTTTTTGTGTCTAACACGCCTGAGAAAGCTTCCTCACATCGTCGCTGTTATCCTCCTCTTCCTCCACCACTCTGCCTCCATCCTGATGCTGCGCACAGAGAGGCGCATTTTAAAGTTTTATGCACGTGTTGTGAATTATGGATGTTAGATGGACTCGCTGAGCAGCAGTACAGCTGTAGATGTCCTCGGTCTGATCAGGGCTGTCCTCCTAACTACTTCCATTGTTCATCATCAATTAATTATTACACACGCTGTCTAAAAGTGGAACTTTTGTACCGTAATGTCACCGAGTTTGCATCTGAACACGAGCTGGAACAGAAAAAACAAACGCAGGATCTCTTTGCAGGGGAAGAACTGGATCGGTCAGATAATGAAATAAGATCTGAAATCAGATCTTGTGGGGATTAAAACTGAGAGAAGTGTTTTCACTTCAGTGAGAAACTTTATCTCAGTGTCACCCTTGAGCAAA
The DNA here is from genome assembly GCF_041146795.1 of Maylandia zebra. Taxonomy (NCBI): domain Eukaryota; kingdom Metazoa; phylum Chordata; class Actinopteri; order Cichliformes; family Cichlidae; genus Maylandia; species Maylandia zebra. Next base: position 38,745,320 of record NC_135180.1, on the reverse strand, counting down.
GCAGTAACACCTGATTACCTCACAAACAGTAGTTGACTATCAGTGTTTTCAGCAACGAGACGTTTTAATAGTTAAAATGATTGTTGGGGACACGTCAGGAGCTCCTGGCTTTACCTGCTCCAAACCTTTAACGAAACAAGCTCAAGAAGGACATGAGGATGAGGCAGATGTTCTTACAGATGTGTAGAGGAATCCCTCGGCGTTCATGGCCACGTACAGCGCGGCCTTCACTCCCTGGATGGCCACGACCCTCAAACCTACTGGGATCAGGTTAAACAGAGCTGGAGGGCGAGAGACATAGACAGAGAGAGAGAGTTAGGTAGTGAGAGGCAGAAGTAGATTAATACAAAACGTCACAGAGAGCACAGAAGACGGACGGAGCTACCAGGAAGTCTGCCGCAGTTAGCGAGCTCTTATTGTGAAACCTCGAGTTGAGTCATTTGGCGTTTTGAAAGCAGATGTGACGATCGAGCGGCGGAGATGAACGAGGAACTAAGATACTGCACTAAACTCCCCTCTTAACGACCATGATTTCAAACGTTGATGACCTGGCTCTCTTCCTCTCCTTACTCCTGCAGGTTTCTTCCTGTTAAAAGGGAGCTTTTCCTTCCCACTGTCGCCAAAGTGCTTCCTCATAGGAGGTCATATGATTGTTGGGTTTTCCTCTGTATGTATTGTAGGGTTTACATTACAGTATGAAGCACCTTGAGGAGACTGTTGTGTAAATAAAACTCAATTCGAGACCTCCCAGAATATTTTTGTTCTATGAATATGTGCACGTATATATCAGACGGAGCAGAAACGTTTAACACTGCAGGATGATGTGAAAATGGTGATTGCTGGAATAATTCATCAATGGTGGGTTAGCCACGAGGCCCCAGCGTCTCAGCCAGGCGGAGGTTGAGACCCGGACTCTGGACCGCTGCAGCAGCTCCATTCTTTCCTTTTTCAGCTGTTACATGCTAGCATGCTAACAGAGGCCTGTAGAGTCTCCTGGGGGGAATTTGCTGGGACATCCACTCCTGAGATGATGTCTTGAGTGTTTTCCACGTGTGGATACCGTCCTCCGCTGTGGAATAACGGACTTGAGATTCTTTGGCGATGGCCTTATCCCTGCGTGACCGATGGACATCAACTGATGCTTCTTTAAGCTCGTTGCTGATGCCTTTCCTCCTCTGCATTGTGTTAACACACAAACCTGCAAACTACAGAAACGTCTGCTTCTATCTGTTCTCACATTTGCAGTAAAAAGTGTCAGAAATGAAAATGTCACGAAGAGTCGCACAGAGCAGGTTTAAATTAATAAACCAGCAGTGATTCCTCCATCTCTGCTTTAAATCTTCTGCACCTGTGTAAATCAGACCCACTCAGCATTAAAAAATCCCATTACACCTCCTCAAACTGTGAATTCTTGTGCTTTTAGTCGATCTGTAACGGTGGTTAAAACCCGGCTCAGCCTGCTGATGTGCTTCCAGCTGATAAAGCGAGAGAAAAAGACTGAATAAAAGCAGAGAGAGAGCGAGAGGGGGGGTGATAGAGGGACGCAGTGATGAGAGGTGATTTAATCCTCGGGGACAGAGAGCTGCAGTGTGGGTGAGGATGAGGAGTAGGAGGAGGTGGAGGAGGAAGAGGCCTGTGGCAATGGCTGTGGTTAATCCTCCTTTATTTAACTCAGAGATGATCAGAGAGAAAGCGAGAGGGGGAGAGAGGGGAATCCAAAACATCTCCTCCTCCTCTTCTTGTCCTGTTTTTGCTTCTTTTTTCCAAACCAAAAGGATTTACAGGAAGCAGCAGAGGCTGTAATCCTGAGCTCATCCAGCCGAGAAACAAAGACCTGCAGCGGGAACGTGACCGAGTATCGACGATCAGAAGCTGCCTTCAGACTGCTCCACCTCGGATCACTCTGTTACAGACGCCAGATGCAGCTTCAGCTCTGTTTTCTGACGCAACCCCAAACGGGATTTGTGGAATCGAACCAACGACCTTTTGCTTGCCAAGTGAATGTGTTAAACATGACAACGTTGTAGGGGAGGTGCCTTTAGTGAGGGGAGGGTGGAGTGTGAGAGCGACAGATGGATTGGGGCGGAGTGACATCCCTACACTCACCTGTGGGGAGTGACTGAAAGAGCTGCAGGTGTAAGCTGTGGAAATGCATTTCCTTTGAAGCGCACTTAGTGATGGGGCTCAGAGCAGATCTGCTGGTCCTCCACATCGAATAAGCAAGACCGACCGGGAGGAGGACCGGGCAGACCCAGGACTCACTGGAGAGATTATATCTCAGCTGGCTGGGATCAAATCCCCCCGGATGAGCTGGAGGAGCTGGCTGGGGCAAAGGGGGTCCGGACTTCTCTGGTTAGACTTCATGACCCAAACCCAGGGAAGCAGCAGAAGATTGTTGGATTATGTTTATGTTCTGATTTAATGAGCTGTTGTGTTTGAGATCCTTCTTCTGTGTAATGTTTCACCTTTCTGAGCTGTTCTCTTGTTTGACATCGGATGATCCACGGTGCTTTTACACTTTGGCTGTGGCTCTTTCCATAAAAGTTGGAGGTAGCGACCACGACATCACACAGTAGTGAGTGTGAAACAACATGCTCACTGAACCCTTCATAAAACCGACTCCTGACACCAAACTTTAGAAAATGACCTCATCTTTTTATTTAGCTTGACCCAAAACGAGCCCATAAACCCTCAGGATCGCCCCCTGGAGGCCATTAAAAAGAGTACAGGTGTGAGGCATTTTCTCTTCACTCTTCAGACAGAGAAGCCACGCCCATTTTTTATGTAGCGTGCGGTCTAGACCAGGGCTGCCCAATCCCAGTCCTCGAGAGCTACTATCCTGCAGCTTTTAGATGCATCCCTACTCCAACACAGCTGAATCAAATGGTTTGATTACCTCTTCAGCATGCCATCGTGTTTGGCAAAGGCCTGATAACAAGCCATTCATTTGATTCGGGTGTGTTGGAACAAGGATGCATCTAAAAGCTGCAGGACGGTAGCTCTCGAGGACCGGGATTGGGCACCCCTGGTCTAGACAAATACAGTTTTAATGTGGGACTCACTGTAGTCGCTGTTCTCGTCCTTGGTGCCGCTGATGGCTCCTTCGGGCTGCATCTGCAGGAAGAAGCCCTGCTCGCTGAAGAGGCGCGTCACGATGCCCTTCAGCTGCGGCTCTGAAACACAAAGACCGATGTGAGGTTCAGCACACACACACACGCACACTGTACCTGACAGCAGGTTGTCAGGTAGCATTGCTGAGTTTATCTCACTCATGTAAGCGTTTCTTCTTCTTCTCTACTTTCACATTTGAGAAGAAGAAGAAGAAACAAGCGTACATCCCAACATTTCCCGTCCAGCGTTCCTCACACAGACTCGACCGCAGAGAACTGTCACACCTGTGCAGTCAGCTTGCAAATCACGCTAGCTAGCATTAGCTGATAAATCCGCAGTTCACCCTTTGCTTGCATAAGACATATAACACTAACAGTGTGTCAGCCACTAGTTTAAGAACATGTTTAAACATGACCATCGGAAACCCTCCAATCTGTGTGGAGAGAGTCAGGAAGTTCCTGAAGCCCCAAATCAGTGACCTTTGCCCTCAGAGTTAGCAGATGGCTGCTGATGGGTTTCCAGCCTGGGCCACGTGAAGCTTAAGGGCACACAAACACACATGGTTCAAACCCCAGGGTGTCACATGTGCCCCAGAGACAAACCCTGAGGCCACGGCTCAGCACGCGAGTCCCTCCTGCTTGACTTTAACACCGAGCTGAAGGTCTGAGGACGTAAACACGGTAGAAGCTGAGCAGACGAAGTGATGCTCCAGATGACAATGTGGGCCAGAAGGACTCATCTCTGGCAGAAATAGACCAAAAAGACAGCGAGGCTAATGTGGAGCAGGCCGCTGTGCTACTTAAGGACCGAAGACACACATACGTGTCCGGAAACGACAACAAGGTAAATCTTCACCTTTTAACAGAGCAGACGTGAGTGTGAGTGTGGAGGAGCTGACACACAGCAGGACCAACCGGCCCTGCAAAACACAACGACCTAAACAAAGACCTTTATTGGCTGCTGCTCATTAAAGTCGTTTGGTTTTACTCTGATTACCCGTCAAACAGCTCACATGTATAAATCTACACTTCCTACATTTCATGCAGTCACAGTATTACAGGCCTTGTTTCACAGAGAGGAAGTGGATGCAAACAGCTTCCTGCTTTAAACGGATGATTTTCACATTGTTTGACGACAGCATCACTGACCCACTGCGTTGTGTGTCCTTATTATCCAATTCATCCTCACTCCCAGCCGGTCGCAGCTGATGGCCCCGCTCCTCCTTGAGCCTGGCTCTGCTGGAGGTTTCTTCCTGTTAAAAGTGGGTTTTTCTTTCCCACTATCGCCTTGCTCAAGTGCTCGCTCACAGGTTTACTTTCTGGTAAAAGCAATCTTTGTTATGAATTCAGAGAATAATAATAGCCTCCAACATGATCACTTTAAAGGATTTAAGGTGTCAAACAGAAATTAATATTAACTAAATACCAATAAGGACCTAAAGTTTATATTCAAGGAGCCAACTTATTTATTTCTGGTCATTTTTACGTTCATAAATACATTCAGTTGTTTTCCCACATATTTATGTCATCAGTGCATTTTAAAGGAAGGCCATAGAAGTCAGCTGGTTTACTTTAGAGGGCAGTGGCGTACCTCACGCTGTGTTTTGATGTTCAGAATCCAAAGTCAGCGTGCTGACGATTCAAACACCGACAGTCACGAAACATCTGCAAGGTGTAATCTCTAATTATAAGCACGGATCCAGGAGCTATATCTGTGAGTGTGTGTCACGCTGTGTGAAGACAAGCTGTGAGTTTTAACATCTGTGAGGCCGCGGGCGACAAAACACCTCGTCACACGCTGCTCCCCGAGCTCAGGCGTGATCAGACTGACAGCGCCTTTAAAACCCAACCTCGTCTTCCCGAGTCGCAGCGAAACGATAAACGCTGAACTAAGAACGCCGTCTGCTGCTGTGGGAGCTTTCTACACGAAGGAACCGTGACATCGATGAAAGAAAACCACCTGCTCATCTCTTACATATATTTATCGATGACCCGAGATGGTACGAAAGCCAACGTTTTCTAAATGTGCATTCCTTTTAAAGGCCACCAGGGGGCGACACCTGAAAGAAAAGACGAGGAAATAGCTCATGGACCTCATTACTGGTTTCCACACACCAACACAGTGATGGTGTAAATCAGGAGTGTCAAACATGAGGCTCGTGGGCCAGAATCTGCCCGACGATGACTCCAATCCGGCCCACTTTAAGTTTTGCAGTTTTCTCTCCACGCCACACCAAACTACAGGATATGCTCTGTGAATTAATGAAAACTTTACATTGTAAATGCATAATTACAGGACAGTCTGAGCGATGAGCTACCAGAACCTTCTCTGCAACTTTCCTACCTGTTTCAAGCCCACTACACATCACAGTTTTCCTTTTAGGACATTGCAGACTGAGAGGGCGAGCGGCTTGATTCTGGCCCTCAGGCCGCACTTTGCCCCTGTGTGTGGTCGATTCTGCACAAAAAGGTGGCGAAAAAGCCGAAGGAAAACCTGGAAGTGCTGCTGAAGGATACTGGAGGCACGCGGTCGTGTTTTGATTTGAACTTGAGCAAAGTTGGGGGTGAAATCTTTAGGGCTTCAAAAAGGCTTCATGCAGTAACAGATCTCATTAGCAGAGGACTCACTGAGGGCGAAACATCAAAGCGGGGCAAAGTGCTGACGTTGAGCTGAACGCCGACTTCACCAGCTGCAGAACAACTCATGAATAACTCGGCCTCTTCCTACCAGCTCCTTACTGGAGAACTTGAAGTCTGCAGACTCTGAAGGAGCTGATCAAGCACAAGTGCTGCGTAATAGTTTTAAGCTTTAAGAAGCTGTTTGTTGTATTGCCAAGAAAACAGGAGGCGGAGGCGACGGCGGGGAGTCGGCTAATGAGAGATGAGAGCTGCAGCTAGCTCATAAATGTGTAAACGCAGACATCTGTCCAGTTCTCCGACGCTCTGCTGCTGCTCTCCGAGAAGCTTTCTCTGGAGGGAACGCCGCTCGAGTTCAGGTCGACTTTTATCTCGTTATTCTGCAGGAGGACTAAAAAACATAAAGGTTTGCAGTTACTTCAAGAAAAGAAAAATGCCGTCTGGAATCACACCGTGGGGATCTGATGATGCAACGCTCATTACAAATGAAACAGAGAACATGGAAGAACCCACAGCAAACAGGGAGGTGAGTTTTCTTTATGCAATCCAGTATCATGATGAACCCACAGAACATACAACACCATGGAAACCTCAAATTAAAGCTGAGCTTCAACTTTCTGAGCTTTAAAAGGCTGAAACCGTCCTCGTCAAGGCAACCAATGAACTTCTTCAGTGTTGACGGACCCTCAACAGACACAGGTAAGGAAAGCCCTGAATCTGAATTTATCAAAGTGAACATAAGGATAAGCTTTATTTGTCAGTTGCAGTTGCTTGCAGCTGAAATGACAGACCTACAGACAATATACAAACTTACACTGGGGAGACAGGTCAGGCTAGAAAAAGGGATAGACAGTGAAATATGTAACATATGGGGGCAAAGTCAGGAGAAAAAAAAGGGTTTCTGCCCATGATGACTTCCAACAAGTGAGTCATCATAAGGAGAAAGCACAGAAAACTCCATAGCACACAAAGAAGCACAGATATCATCACACTCTACGCCATGAAACACAGACAAGCAGCATACGGGCGGGGGTACGCCGATGTACACAGTGGTCGCGGACGCTGCAATTCCTCGCGCCTCCAGCTGAGCCACTGTCTCCATCGGGGGAGGGGGGGTAAGCACGGTTACCTGATCAGAACTGATTGATGTTCTGATTAGGTAACTGTGCAGCAACCAAGGTGTCTGTTTAGTGGTCGAGTGGGAGGAGCCAGACGTCTGAAAGCGACGTTAATAACTAGGGGGGAGGGGGAGGGGCTTCAAAATAACTGCCCGGATTTGTTCAAGTTGCCAAGTTGGGAGGTTTCCTTCCTCAAAGATTCCTGCGTCATTGACAGGAAATGTTCTTATATGGCGATCTCAGGTGCACAGAAGGCCTGCTCACCTGCTGTTAAAACCAGCCAGTCAGAGGAAAGCTGAGTTAAAGCTGCAGGTTGTTCACATTAAATTGGACCTGTGTTATTTCCTGTCATATATCTGCTACTTTACGAGCGACAGCCAATCAGAAAGACAAAGGATGCCCTGTGTAAGATAAAGAAGGATTATTTTGAATGGTGACTCGTGCTAAGCTGCTCTGATCAGCGTGGTCATGAACCTGTGTGAGAGCAGTGTTCCCGTCCCGCCGTAACACGGCAAACCTTTGCTCTCCGAATCGTTCCACCCACCTGGTTTCCGGCGTACTGGTCTTTTCTTTCCGCTGCAGAAGCGAACTTTGCTAAAGACGCTGAAGATGTGTCGCTCACACAGAGACCTCGGGTCTTTACTGGGACTTGAGCGTCGCTTGTTAGTGGCGACTTTGTCGCTGTTGGACTCGCGGGCCTGGCGCTTCTGTCTGATCAGGGAGCTGGCGATAGCCGCCGCCATATCTCTGAGAGGAGGACGAAGCCACAGAGGAACAAAATATCTGCTCCTGCTGTCCGAGTCTGAGGCTGACGACCCTTCAGTCCGAAACAGGTGACATGTCGCCTGACGGGCCTCGGAGGGACCGAGCCAAGATGAAAAATCTTCTCCCTTATGGCAGATCGTTGATTAAGAACCAAAACGTTAGAGATCCACTGTGTGGAACAGCTGATGCACAACGGTCACACGTACAGGCTTCAAAAGAAAAACACCAGAAGGATCCTGAAAATCCACAAAAGTGAAGAACCCGGAAGTCGTTTCACGTTCGTGCGATTCACCGCACAAAACCTGTGTGCACTCCGATGTTAGGAAACAGATATTCCTCTTAAACAGTTTAAATAGTTGATTTATGAGTATATGTTTACATGTTGAGGCTTCCTTTCTGACGACTAATCCAAAGAACGGTGATGAAGTCCCCGCACTCTTCAGCTGAGGGTTTGGAAATAGATCACAAATCCTGATGGAGCTCTGAAAGACGGAAACTTTAAATATCCAGAGAAGAAGAGAATACCTGTTCCCTAAATAACCCTACAGGTTCCCACACAAGTTAAGACGCAGCACTGGCCTGGAGACAATTATTAAAGGAATAAAGAAAAACTCTGAATGAACATTTGATGAGTGATTACGCCTCGATCGAGGAGCTCATCGTGTCTGCTGGGTAATTTATCACTTTAGGTCGCCTCCATCTTTCAGACGCTCCGATGGAAGCGCACATGGCAGCAGGGATTTTCTCGATTTACGCGCCACAAACAGAAGAATCAAAGAGCTTCACCGTGACGTTTCTTCACATCTCTGTGGAGCGAGAGGAAAGCATCTTCATCCACCCGCCTACATCAGCTCGTCAACAACTTCCCGACATGCAGAAAAAGAGGAACAAACCCGAGAAGTTCAGAATTATCCCAGAGAAGAGCCGATAAAGCCGCCGATTCCACTCGCATGCACTCCGCTCTGCTCTATTTTACTCTACTCTGTTCTCCTGCCTCATCCTCTCCTCCTCCTCCTCCTCTTCCTCGCAGGCTGAGAGCTGCTGAATGTGAAGAGAGAGGAGCGAGGAGAAAAGAGAGCAGCCGTCAGTGAGAGATCGAGGAGAGAGAGAGAGATGGAGAGAGGAGAGGTGGAGGTGTGGAAGAAGCTCCTAAAAATATTCCGCCTGATGTTTCATGTTGCTCCCACATCAGACCACTCCATCTTCACTGCAGCATCCCGACGCACACGAGCGCGTTACACGCCGCAGGACGACTGGTTACTACAGAGCAACATCAGCATCGAGGCGCCCCGCTGTCGGAGTCGTGCATGTTAGAGAAAAAAATCCTTTCGTTTCACTTTAATCTTCAAACCAGATCATCACAAATTACAGCCAACCGCTGGCTTCTGCACTGTGCGCAAACATTTTGTTTGTTTGGACCCAAAAGTGACCAGATCTGGACACGTGCGTGGTTAGAAGACCTCATTTAGGCTCTGATCAATTTTAAAATGAGGATTTTCTGCTTTTGTTTTGAAAATATATCTACAGGAAAGGCAAAAGCAGCTGGCGATAAAAAACCTCGGAATCCTGCAAACAACACGGCGCTGTCTGATACCACAATCTTTTGCAGCACAATCCGCGCACAAACATGTTCTGGAGAGCATCAGCATGAAAACAACTTCAAAAGCTACATTTTCACTGACCTAATTGAAAAATAAAACAACTGAATTTTAGGATTTTGGGGTTGTTTTTGTAGCAGGACACAGTTTGAGAAAATTCAAAAACTATAATTATTACAGAATTATTAGCAACAAGCACACTTCTCTAGAAAATTGCCACATAGTCCTCATCATTTTGAACATTAATAAAAAATTCCTCTCTGCATGTGACCCATTCACTCAGCAAAGCAGTGGGCAGCCACCAATCTAGCGCCCAGGGAGCAGTGTGTGGGGACAATACCTCGCTCAGGGGTACCTCAGGGTAGCCGTTCAATGGATTCGAACCCCCGACCTTCCGATCATATCCGACCAATCTACCTACTGAGCTATCCCTGCCCCTACGAAGCAGCTTAGTGTCACTTTGAGAAGGAAAGTCTGTTGCAAGAGGCGGCTCTCCCACAGGGCTGCTCCATTATGGCAAAAATCCACACTTAAGGAAACTGAGGCATACTGAGTGTCTTGATGCTCAATCATCCAGGTAAGGAGATCCCAAAAGGTTGAGTCTGTTCATCTGGAGGTTTCAGTGGCGTTTCATCATCATCAGGTGACGTCTGCAGTCTCAGCGGACTGCAGGTTTCAACCTTATAAACAGGACATTTGGACAATGACTGAAACCAGCCAATGGGCTGGGAGGTCACTTTCTTTATCATTAATATGCAAATTGACATCAATGGTCATGAGTCCCATTCACAGAGAGTTGGGGAATGGCTGCAATCACAGCATGTAAGATGGGGACAGATGGACCCTTAGGCCCCCTCCTCGATTCAGAGATGGTCTTTCCCTTTTCACGTAAATGGCCTCCTTGACTCCGCCCTCAAACCAGCGTTCCTCCCTGTCCAGGATGTTACATCCTCATCCTTGAAAGAGTGTCCACTGGCCTGTAGGTGTAAATAGACTGCAGAGTAGCTCTTCTGTGTTGGTCCACCCACATTGAGTTTGTTTGGTTGTGTATCGAGGAGGTTGGGGTGGATGGATGGGTGCAGGAAACAGAAATGTTCAGACAAATCCTGATCTTTTCCTCATCTGATCATATTCCTGATGAAACCAGATATTTACATTTATATTACTACATAGCAGACGGCTTATTTAACAGTGATTTGTGGCCCATCTCTTGCTGCTGTGGGTTTTATTGTGGAGCAGAAGCCCTGAGGAGATTCTGATTTATTCACGGAGGGAGCAGATAAACGCGGTGCAGTAAAAGTCTTCACTTTTTCCATGAAGCATGTAGTTTAAAACAACGGCAACAAGGTGCATGTTAAATTGTCGAGCTCTGCAACCTCTCAGTTTCTGCTCTGAAGCGTCTCTGCTGTTCCGCGCTCACACTTCCTGTCAGAGGCTGTGAAGTCAACTGCAGGGTTACATAAAGGCATCTTTATTCCCGCTGCATCTCTACAGCGGCAGCACACACGGCTCACGAACACGTCGCCGGGGCTGAATAACCGTGAGATCTGCTCCAAGTCAGGAAACGCTCTCTGAGCCCGCAGGCAACGACGTGATCTGACACTCAGCCCGCCGTCCTGTCGTTCTGCGCTCAGAGCAGAAATGATTCACTCATCGCTTCACATCTGATCACGCTGTGAATGCTGGAAAGCTGCAGCCTCAGGTGGGGAGACAAACCCAGAGAAAACTGATCCCAGCTCTGTGCACACGGCTGAGTCTGAGCTTCATTATGAAAGAGATAAATCTACAACAAGTATTTCAAATATGGATTAAAATACAGCTTTTTTCTAGATTCGTTAAACGATTCTTTGGCATAAGATTTCCACTGAAGCCTCTTTATTTCAGACCTCTTACTACTAATGCTTCTACAACTGTTTGTTAATACAATTAACCTCTCAGCAGTCGTGCTATTGGTCAGATAATGTCATTAAAACGGCTCCAACAGCACAAACACAGTCCAGAGGTGCAGTTCAGGTGCTAGCAGACCGCTAGCAGCTACAGCCGCCTGTGTCACCAATGGATCTATTAATGCAAACTTTAAACCTTAATACAATTTAAACAGGTGAGTTATTAATAAATTGTCCTACGAAGGAAGAAATGATTTATAGAGACCAAAATAGTTTTTCTGTCAGGCTGTAAACGCGCTTATTTCTGCTGTTGGACATTTCATCGTGGGAGTCTTTTTGGACTGACTCTGGAGCCCCCTGTGGACATTAGAGGGACTGCACCTGTGTGTTGGCTTCATTTGCTGTCATATTTCTGGCATCCAGTAGCTGTTAATAGCTGCATGTTTGTGTTTTAATTACCGTGTTTATATTCTTTCCTTGTTGTTTCTGCATTGATGTGTAAATGGAAAATAATACAGATCCATATTTTTATTCTGGTACTCCAAGGCATAGCTTTACATTACATTACAGTTTCTTTAAGCCCTCCCGATAAGTGAGCTTTCATCTGATTGACCAGCTCTGTAAGCCTACCGAGGGGCATGTATAGGCCCAGTGTTACCAGTAATCAGTCCAAACCGAGAACTCAGAGCATCTGTGGTGACCACAAGATCTTATTATTATGGGGGTGGGCACTTATGCTAAAACACTGGTAACCTTTGCTTCCTTTGTGACTGACCTAATATTACGGCGTACTGAGCTGCTGCAGCTATTCTCCTGTTAAATCTGCTGATTAAAGCAAATTTTGGGGGTTTTAGGATCTGGTTCTGATCCAGATCATCTCATTTTTCTTTCTGAAGAGTGAAATCCTGCAGAGAAGTGTGAAACACTTTCAGCAAACAGGTCATTTCAGCGCCGTTAAAGACGAAGGCTCCACCTCTCTTTGGTTTGTCTCTGGACCTGAGGCTGAGGCGTCCAGCAGGATCCATGGCTCACGCACCGAAGTGAAACTGAATGGGATTAACTTCGTCACTAACCGGGTGCGCACGTGTCAGTGAACGCACCATCATGCTGAATGTAGGCCTACAGTCTCGCAGAAAAAAAAACAGGTCAGCGTCTTTAATTACTGTCGTGTATTTGCGTCCTCGTACCTGCTCAGTGGGACTGAGGGAGGAGAAACGTCTCCGTCGCTCACTCTGATTATCAGATCCTGACGCTGCCAGTTATCCTGCCCAGATCAGGTCAACAATGTCTGACTCACTCGACGTTAAAAGAATCGTGTAGTTATTAACTTACTGCTTTCCGATACTTGTAGAAACAAATGAAAATGCTTATTTGAGAGGAGATGTGCAAGACTCATGTCTACCTCTAAATCTCTTAACCCAGTTCTCTGACACTGAAGCTTGAGGTCTGTGGGCTAAATCCAGCTCTTCACAAGTTTTAGTCTAGCACATCGCACATCTCCTTGTAGCTCCTCCATTCCTTAAAAGCCCACGTTCTATTGATTGGTGAACACGTGGAAGCCTGCCAAGAGTACGGAAAAATCATAGTAAAGAAAACGCTGGAGGCCAACTCCAAGGCAACCACGCAAGCGTGGAAGATAAAGATACGAAGCACCGTCCCCGGCAGTGTTCTCCATAGACCTGAAGCTCATCGTCAAAAGCAGAGACGCACATAGATTCAGGAGTGGAGTGACCGTCAGTCACATCCTGTACGTGGACGACTTCTGTACGCCACGATAGAGCGAGGCATCGACTCAGCGATCCACATAATCAGGATCTGCTGTGAGGACATCAGGATGTCATTCGGACTGTAAGAGCGACACGTGCTGAGAAGCTGAACGGCAGGAATAAGATCCAAGCCATCAATATGTACGTCCCCCAGACACCCAGCTGGGATAAGAAGGTGGTCACAGGAGGAAGTTACCGATTTCTATGTATGTGGCCATTGGAGGAACTGCAACTTTAAGCTTAACCGAACCCCTTTCTTCTTCTTTTTATACACTTTTAGTACTTTGTGTCATTTCTATAATTGATGTCAGGAGAGATGAGTTTAATTCGGGTTTTGTTTGGTCTACATCGACTCTGCAGCCTGCATCAGGGACTTAACAAGACGACTGTCAAACTATTAGCTTGCTAATGTTGATATTTATCCTCCACCTCCAACTGTTCACTGTAGACAAACACCTGTACGACATCACTGACCTGTCCTGATGGTCGCAGGTTCGATATCTGCTGAATAATGTAAGTGTGATAGGTTCATACCTGGGAGAGTCCAGGACCGAAGGACAGGAAATCCACTGTGGCAGCACCACAATCGATCCCACGGCTCATTAACACCCAGCAGGTGTGTGTGTGTGTGTGTGTGTGTGTGTGTGTGTGTGTGTGTGTGTGTGTGTGTGTGTGTGTGTGTGTGTGTATACAGTTCAGGTATGTTTCCTGATCAATAGACAGACTGCCTCATCAGAGGGCAGGAGAATGTCAGCAGGGCAACAACAGCAACACCATTAAACTGCCAGAGAACACAGTACACACAGTACACACAGTACACACACAGTACACACAGTACACACACAGTACACACACAGTACACACACAGTACTTGCAGTACACACTACAAACTCAGTACACAGGTTGCTCATGATATGAAAGAACCTCTCAGACTGAATATATGTATTTAATACTGCATTTGTCTTCTGCCCAACACAGTGTGTTAACCACAGAGTCTGGCTGAGCGGTGACTCACAGCAAAAGCTGGTTTAAACCCACTGAGCTGCAAAGCTCTGCTCTCACTGTTATCCTGTAATAAAGAGGTTAGACTGACCGAACATAAATAACTGAAATAGGGACCAACAATGATTAAACACTGTGGTATGAATGTGTTGTTCTAAACAGAAAGGTGAGAATGTGGAACAGGTAAACTCGATAAGGACACAGCAGGAAAAGAAGGAGGAGAGAGATAGTGTGAGGCACAGGTGAACTTAATCAAGGATCGACCCTGTAAACTGAGGAAGTAAGACATGAGATAAATTATTAGGCTCTAAAAGAAACAAAAGGTGAGGGAAAGTAAGGCACAGGTGAACTTAATCAAAACAATAAGCACTGTGAGAAAAGGAGGGAAAGCAGGAAAAAAAATCAGAGAGTGAACACAGGAAACACGAGAAACCAGGAACAAGGAAGATGTGCAAAGCGAGATCAAAAGACCGCGACGATGAACCAGGACAGCTCTGGGATTTACTTGCAGGAAGACAGTAAGTATGAGACGGGAGGTGTTTTCAAAAATAACCTGGAAAAAATCTATTCCAGGTCCATCAGAGACACATTCAGCCCAAAACTGAGGAAAGACTCCAACAAACAGCGGCGTGGGCGGCACAGAGGACGGCCGCTGGATGTTCAAAATGTTAACAGCAGCACGTATTGTTCCTCCGTCTATTGTTTCACGCCGAGCGTGCACACAGCGATATATTTTTAAAAATCTGCCGTTTCTCCTGCCGATGACTCACCGCTCATAACAAACACAAGCTCAGAAAGCCGGCCCGCCATCACAGAGATGATCCAAGAAGCGGGATTCAGACGACTTTATAGGACGGCGTGAATGACACGTGCAGAACAGTGCGAGCAGCTCAGAGGTGCAGTCAGACTGGACTCTGCATCTACAACAACATGAATCTGATTGATTAAAAACAGCAGCACTTCATATGTGATGTGCTTTACATAACAGTGAGGGCATCAGGTGGAGAGCTTTTATGTAACACGTGTAATTTATTGATTTCGACTTGATTTAAATGGATAATAGAAATGTGTGAAGAGCTGCAAAAGTGTTTACTTGGTCATTCCACGGGAACGCAGAAAGAAAGGAATTTTTCCCTCTGTGAAAAGCAGGAAAAGGGTTGTTTTTTTTATATGGACACTGATTCGTTTTAAGTGTTATGTAATATAAATTTGATAACGTTTGAATATTTCTGTCTCAGTAAACGGGCTCTGTTCACTGGACAGATGCTGCCATCTGCTGGAGGTCAGGTCAACTGCAGGTTTGAGTCTGTGGGGAGGAATCAGTTTCATAAAGTTTTTTGAATCTGTTTTCTTCTTGTTTTGGATTTTAATGTTTGGATATAAAGTTGATGTTTGTATTTTTCCACTTTTACCTTAAACCTACAAAGAAACATTAAAGTAACTTTTTCCTGATCTGGAAAAGGCCGTAAACACTTGGATTGTGTAAGAGATTATGCTTTTTACATATACATATATAAATATAAAATATTTTAATGAGGTGGAGTTAGTGTGACGCCGTATCGAGGCTTGAATGATCACATGCATGGCTAAATGCCCGGTGGGCCGATGGTGATTTTTCGTTTTTATGGGCCGATGATACATATTGGCCAGATGCAGGTCGATGTGTAAAAATAACTCAGTTGTTTGGTGGTGGCTGTGGCGGAGCTTCCACTGAGGCCAGCAGGTGGATGATGGAAGGGGAGGTAGGAGGAGGAGAGACCCGAGGCGGCCGCCGGTCCGAGTGTCAGGTGAAATGAACTTCAGGTAAGAAGTTATGACCTGCAGTCTGTCTGGGTCAGATATAAACCAAGTTTAGGTGGAGTTTATTTTTGTTACCATCAGTTACAATAACTCGTACTGCGTACTAGCTAGCATGACGGAGTTTCTATACAGCTGGGTGGTGCTATGATGTTACTGATAGTGAACTTTATTTTATTCATAAGGTCAGTTAGTAGAGTTGCCAATCGTCCCGTAAAAAGACGGAATCGTCTCGTATTCAGAGAAAATATTACGTGTTTCGTGTTGAGCTGAGAAGAGATGCAGTTTGTCCTGAACTTCAGCTACAATGGAACAAAGACAGAGCTGAAGTTATTCTGTGTTTACGCTGCACAGCTGCCTCTTCTCCTCTCATTCTCCCCCCTCCCTCTCCTGTTGCTACTTCAATCATGAAACTGATCGATGATCAGCTGATCGGCTTTTCTCTCTTGTTTGTTTATCGCTCACTTTGCGCCAGAAAGAGGAAACCAGCGGATGTCGCGCTAAACAACAGCAGCACGTTTAAGCTTGATCAGCTGTTGTTAGAATGTATTTAATATTAATTTCTAGTATCAGCTGATGTTTGCTGGAGCCACAGCTGTAAAGCTGCTGGTCAGGATGGTTTGGATATGTGGTGAGAGGGAAACATGAAGATGAAACCAGGAGATGTCCTTACTGAATCATCAGAGCTGTGATGGAGAAACAGGTTTACCTTTTAGGTGACATGAATGAGTTGAAGTGAAGTTATGAACTGTTTCTGAGAGACAAATAACATCCCGCGGCCTGGTGGATCTGAAGAGGTTCACATCCACCCGTGACTTTACTCCTGAATAAACACCACAGAAGAAGAACTGAACAGCCAAAGCTCAAGCTGACACGGCTGCTTCTTATTCGCTGTCAGCGAGGTGTCGTCACAAACTGAATTCTGGACGTGTTGCTTGCAGCCAACGTTATGATTTAACTTTTGAAGCACTGGCCAATCAAACCACATTATGTAAATACTGCGAGAGAGCACGGTGGCTGTACAGGTGGGAAAGATTCAGCCTGTTATACGTCAACAGTACCTGTAGTTCCAGCTAGCTTGTCTGATTCTAACTGCTGACTTATCTAGCTGACTAGTCATCTAATTGTTGCTATGACAACCATACTTGTAATATATAGATAGATACCCACCTAAAAGGAGCGCCCGCTATCAAGCTCCAGTGATCCTTCCTGCCTGAAACTTTAAAGGTAAAAAAACTAGAAACGGGTTTTATATTCCAATCGTCTCAAAGTGCAGCTTTGCTGCTGCTAGCCACATGCTAAATACACAAGTTTAACTGAAATCAGGATTAAACCTTTTTTTTGACCTGGAACATAAACTTTTACCACCACGTCTGCTGAATCATCCGGACGGTTCAGTTCACGAGTCTCTGCAGACGCCCACCTCCACCTGAGCTCCTTTCTCAGACCTCTGCTGGTCACATCTCACCTCATTTCTGTGGTTCATATCCACAGTTATTTTCATAGTGACAAATGTAGTTTGTGGCTGTCCTCTGTATTTGTTGCTGTGCGTTTCCTCTCAGTCTCTTGGAGGAGGAGGAGATGCCCACTGTGCCCAGCAGAGGGAGACAGAGACCCTTCTACAGCTCCTGTTCTGTCTGTTTTCAGACGATGTTTCGGTCGTTGTGAATCATTCATGTCATCCTGTCAGCCACTTTGAAGGATTAAAAAGAGAAGCTGAAAACACTCCATGTTCTCGTTTTAAACCACACTTTCAGGCACAGCAGCAGCTCGAGGTCAGCTTTCTCTTCCTCCATCAGCTAAAAAGTGATTTTCAGTAACACGTCCAACGTCAGTCGAGTAATTTAGTTATAGAGATGTTAGCACTACACAAACACACACACACACACGTTTGTTTGGTATCAGCACCGAGAGTCTGCACAATTAAAAATCATCTGAACTGAATTTCTAACCTGTTTTTATTTGGTTTCAGATGTTAGAGGTTATGATGCAGGACACCTGCTGAAGTTTAACCTGCAGGCGTTCTGTGACTGTCACACTGATGGTTTCTATAACTGTGAATCTTGGACTTGTGTTTGACGAGCCTTAAGCCAATCAGCATGCAGAGGACGACTCAAACAATGGCGTGACAGATTTACGGAAACAGATTCAACTTTTTATTCAGCGTGACTGAAAGTGGATTGATAGGTTTATGCTACAAACCTATTCGCTGGAACGTTAAGGACAATCTGCTACGCAGCAAAAAGCAAGACACAAGGCACCAAAGTTCTCTGGTTTACTCATGCATGAGGGAGACCTGGCTGGGGCCAAGTGTCGTTCCACCACTTGACCACCGTCAGACTCTCAGCCAGGTTCCCCATAGCACTCCTTTTATTGTGGTTACATGAATATGCATAGGGTCATTAACATATAACATCTTACATAGGTATACATGTGAACAAAGAATACTGTGTGTGTGTGTTTGTGTGTGCGTGTGTGTGTGTGTGTGTGTGTGTGAGGTCAAGGTGTGACCCTGTGAAGACTCCCCAAAGTTGGTGCCAGGAGTCTAGCGGTCCATCTGAACAAAGGGCTCTTATACTTAAACAGATATACGTGTGTTTGCTATACCATATATCAGCAAGAGAAGATACGACCTCTCCTAGGAGGTGTGATCTACGCCAGAACACTCTGTAGAGGGAGTGAACGCACTCCCCCTTCATGCTACACAGAGCTGTTACAGACCTCCTAGGATGAGACATTCTTTCAATCTACAAATGATTATACACTTCTAAGCATATATGAGTAAATGTTTCTAAATACAAATGACAATAACAAAATCTAAACCCATCATGGATGAGTCCACAAAAAGTGTTCAAGTCAGAAAAGCTGCTTTCCCGCCGATCGCAACCACAGCTATCACCACCTGGTGGCCTCACGATAGAATGCAGGTTTATGGCACTGATGGAGGATTCTAGCTGCTCAGCAGTCCTGGCTCTGCTTTGTCCTGAAACGTTATTATTCACTGCAGATGATCAGATATCCAAAGTCCTACGACGCGTTTCTGCCATCAAATTCAAAATGAGCTCACAGTGTTTCCTCTACTGTGAGTAAAATGTGGGTTTATGAGATTAAACTACAACTGTAAAAACTGTAAAACAATAAAAACGGAGCTGAAAAAAAGAAACCAACTCTGGAAGCTATCAGAAACCAAACTGAATTAGAAACAGGAAGTCAACATGAAAGATAAATCTGTGACGAGCTGCCGACCAAGCAGTGACGTGTTCCCTCCACATGATGCTGAAGGTGCTTAGATTTGTGATGAAGGAGCCTTTCTGCTTCTTCAGTTTGACCCACGTGGTCCAGTATGAAAAACTAAAGATCTACAGCAGACCTGGAAGACCTGACACAGGAGCTGAGAGACGGTGATCGACTGTTTCACTGAAGCTTCATCAGAGATGCTCTCAGTGGAAGGACGGCTGTCAGGAAGTCGCTTCACTGAGCAGAGAAACAGGTCTGATGGAGAGATGGACGCACATCAAGGTCAAGAGGAGGTCAGGAGGAGGTCCATCAAAGAGGTTACAGACATCAGAGAAACACGGTGGAGACTGTCATGGTTCTGCTGCGTGTCAGTCAGCGGTGTTGGACAAACTGATGAATTATGAGGTCAGAGTTTGAGCCATCATGCAGTAACATCTGGAAACATCTGAGTGGCAGCAGCTTCATTTATCAGCATCACAATGACCCCAATCACACTGTTAATGCAGTGAAAGCACACCTGGATAGAAACGCACACGTCGGTCATGGGTCCGCCTCCCAGAGCCCGGACCTCACATCACTGAAGCAGTGTGAGATCATCCTGACAGAGAACAGAGCAAAGGACAGAAACATCCAAGAAGCCTGGAGAACTGTTCCTGAGACGGCTTAACAACAGAGAGCTGAAGAATAAAGGTGCTCACACTGAATATTGTGCGTCTGCATTTATTTTAATAGCTGACATTTTCCTAAGAAGTGTGTGTGCGCTATTTCTACTCGAGTCCGTCCAGAGTCACTTGATATGGACGGGTCTCCGGGTCGGAGCAGCAGAAATGCAAAGTGCTGACTGAGCCGAGCAGACTAACAGCTGCTCAGACAGAAATACACGAAGCTGTAAATATAACGGAGACAACACACACGCGCGCACACAGTGTGTGGGCTAATTTTAGTTAGCATGTTCTGTTTCTGTCACAGGCCTTTAAATGTTGCTCTCGCTGCTTTTTGTTTGACACAGAAACTCAAAACTAAAACGAGAAACTCCAAGAAAACTGACCCAGAATCTCCCCCCGCACTGCCAGTTTATTAGGCACACTTATCCAAAGTAATTCAGCAGTTTTTCAGTTTAGAGATGAGCTTTATCGTCACTGTGGATGCTCCGTGAATCATCATGCCTTCAGCTCTGGGCTGTTGGAATAAACTCTGTGTTTTATCAGCCTGTCGCTTCAGCTCGACTCCCAGCTGTCAGAGGATGAGCTTGGAAAACTTTCAAATAAAGTCACAGAAGCTTCTGCAAACTGCTGGAAACCTCGAGTCACACAGGCCACGCCCCTAAAAATGGTAATTATAAACAGGCAAAGATCTCTAGAGACGAAACCAGTTTGTTTTATCGGGTTGTAAACATGTTTAGTTCTGGGGGGACTGACACCCCCAGTGGACGTTAGAGGAACTGCAGCTTATTCCTGGGAACCAAAAACATCAGGACTGGTTATTGGAGGGGGGGGGGACACCTGGAGTCCAGATGTGACGTTTAACTGAGACTTCCTGCTGTCTCTAAACGAAGGACGACAGGTTTCTGTCCTGCTGCCGAGCAGCTGATGGGTTTGTGTGTTTATATATAAGCAGATATTTTGGTGATGTGAGAATCTGTCAGTCATCAGCTGATGAAGGTGTGAGACACCGAGACCTTGACGCTGATATTTATAATCGTCTGCGAACACGGGACATGTAAGGACGCGGCCAGGACGCGGCCAGGACGCACAGTAACATTTGCAGAAGCTGGTTTTTGATACTTCACAGGCACTCCTCTACACGCTAAACGCCATTATAAAAACACACCTGCTCATGAAGCGCGTCATGAGAAAAATTGTTTTCTGTGAGCTTTCTGTCATTTATACGAGTCGCAGGTTTCACTGCAGCAGGTGTTTTACTGAAGTGTGTGTGTGTGCACAGGTTGTGTCCCTGCAGTCACACACTCAGGTGTTTGCATGTCATTTGGCTTTCTTTTGCAGCACAGAGACCTCGACCTGCAACAACTCCAACACAACATGGGATCCAAGCAAGCGCAAAAACACAACAACACACCAATCAGACACACAATAAATCCATGCAGCAGGTGTGCCGTGTTATTCACGTGTAGTCTTCACCTACAGATCAGCTGATGACGTGTTGACGTATTCGACATGTATCGATTTTCTGTTTTCACAGCTTTTGTTTCACTTTGACCAAACTTAAGATTAAATATTTAGAGCCTCACACTTTCACATTAACCCCCCCGTCACACAATCTTATCCTGACTTATCGTCTTCTTGGTTTGCAACAAATCAGCCGTCTCTGCTTCGCTGTCCTCTTTTCTACGGTTTATAGTCAGACTGCAGGCTGTTACCACGTTGCAGTCTTTGCTGACCTGTCATGATACATGTGGGATTGGTGCTGTGTGCTGGTGGCTCTTTCGCTCTGCAGACAGGGACCGTGGGAATTCAACCAAAGCGATGACTACAGAGATGCACGTCAGCGCAGTCCTCCAACGAGGCAACAACGTCCAAAACTCACAAGCTCCGAGAAGTGATCCCTCTCTGTGAGAGGATCGCTGCTAGCTGAGCGAGTGTGGTTTTTTACAGAAGCTGCTGTTTGATTGTTATTTATCCTTCCTTTGGTTTTTTATTACTGTATTC
The DNA here is from genome assembly GCF_041146795.1 of Maylandia zebra. Taxonomy (NCBI): domain Eukaryota; kingdom Metazoa; phylum Chordata; class Actinopteri; order Cichliformes; family Cichlidae; genus Maylandia; species Maylandia zebra. The sequence continues at coordinate 38,723,738 of NC_135180.1, read as the reverse complement.
TTATTTTTCACCGATTTTGTTTCAGCCTGTGGATTTTGATAAATACGTTGCAAAATGACAACAAACCTTCTTGAATCTTGAAGTATTTACATAAATGCAAAATACAAAAAGTGAGAAGAAACAGAATATTGCAGAAGGTTTTAGAAACAACAATGATGCAGGACAAGAAGCAGGCAGGAAGTAAGACACAGGTGAAGATAATGGCTGTATCCCAATTCAGGGTCTGCAGCCTCAACGATCCTCAAGGGCCGCGTACTTAAAGACCGCTAAGGCCGGAAGTGCGAGGCTTGTGAAATGGGACGGTCTAGCCTCCGTTGCGCTGCCCAGGTTGCCTAGCAACCATGATACTAACAGCTGGAAACGTGTCATACAGCTTTGTTTGACAGAAATGAAGGAGAAAATCTTTTGTTCATTTGTTTGTTTGTTTCTACATGAGCTTTGATCATTCTCTGATTAAGCTCAGCTGTTGAACGGCGTATATTTTAAAGTAAAGGCTTTAAAACCAAGTTAGTACAAACGTCACTAATGTCACATGACTTTGCCGACATGTGACCAACAGTAATGTTTTAATGTTCTTCATTATTAAACATTTGCACATAAATAAGTGACATAATATTCAGTACTTACTTAAAGTTCACTCTTCGGGCGCCCCTCATCCGCCGTTTTCTTTCGGCAAAATTATCAGAACCCACCGCCGCGCTATGCATTCTGGGATATGTTGGGCCACGAAGTCTACACCGCCGCGTCCTTAAAATTCAGTGAAATGAAGGACGCATTTGAGGGCCGCATTTCGAGCAGCCTTTGAATTGGGACAGCCTTCGTCGCGTCGCTGTGACGTAATCGGCCTTGAAATGCGGCCTTTAAGGCTGCAGACCCTGAATTGGGACACAGCCTAAGTGACAGACAGGAAGTAAAAACTGAAATATGACGAAAAAACCAACAGATAATTACCAAAAGACAAACACTTAACAGGAAGACGCGCACAGAGGGAGGAGCCAAGTGCAATATAACAAATGGACACGCCCACTGCGACGCTACATGGTTAGCAAAGTTGTGCTATGACACCTCAAGCACAGCATTTTCCCCATGATGGTGACTGTGAAACTGCATGCTCATTGGCTAACTAGTTTAGGGCAGAGAGCTGTTTCCCCTTCTTCACACATATACAGTACCAGAAGTCTTTCTGCAACCACAGATATCGCCGCCCTGGTGGCCATTTGAATGAATGTCAACAGTAAAACTTCACATTTACTGGGCAGACAAACAAATAAAAATGGCATAAACTCAATAACAACACAAAAACCATGTTAGGTAGACTCTTGATTGATTAACTTGAACAGGATATCAGTTTCTGTGTAAAAGAAGTTACAGAGAAACATCATCTCTCTTCTCTGGTTCGCTGCGTGCTTTACGATGGTCACAGTCAGAATGTAGGTTCATGATTATTGTGACGTCTCTGGTTTTGGACATATTTTACACTTAAATGATGGTGTACCACAAAGCTCTGGATCTCTGCTTATCTCATGTATTTGTGATATTTATGCTAACAACATCCTCCATGAACTAAACGTTAGTTTATCTGCAGATGACACTCTGCTGTATGCCCGTCCTGTTAGCAAACCTCCATCAAGCACTTCCCTCAGCTGCTCCACCCTGCTGCTGCAAACACACCAGGAACTTTCCAGAACACATTTCCAGTTTGTGAAAGACGATCTCAAACTCTTCTGGAAAGTTTCAGGGTTCAGCTTCAGAAAGGAGACGAACAAGGGTCCCACACTTCCCAAAGCTAATGTGGCCTCTAAAACTCTTCAGTCTACTCTGAATCAGAAACACCTTCTCACATAAACTCCCCCCAAAAAAGACGTTTCTGCAGCTTCATGCAACAAAAGACAGAAGGAACATAAAAGAAGTCAGCGCGACCGGACTCAGGGACAGATGTTTGTGCATATTTCTGTTATTTAAAGTAAATGATGAGATTATAGAGGCGGACATGGTAACTGTGAGGTTAAATCACATCATGATTCTGAGTTGTGAGTCTTCCTCTGCTTTCACCAGCTCTGATCACTACAAAACAAAGTGAGCATTAAAGAATGAGAGAGGACTCAGGTGGGCGCCGTGTCTCCTGAGGACTCACCCTGCTGGCTGCTGTCTTTGTGAATGCTGCCCTCCTCTTCATCGGCCTCCTCTCCTTTACTCTCTCTGGACAGCAGACGCCGAAACAGGCTGTAATAACGGGTCATGGCAGGCAGAAAGCTGACTGAGACTGAAGCTCCAGTCACTTAATTAGTCAGTCAATCAGTGCGCTAATCGATGAGGCAGCCACTGGATCTGTCGCCGAGAGCCAGTCACTGTTAAACACAGAGTCTCAGAGTGCTGCACACGCCTCCACGTGACCACGCCCAGCTGCTGGTACATTAATACCGAGAGAAACGCTGACAACAGCCAACAGTCGTAGTAAACACCGAGCGCTCGCGTGTCGCCTCCTCAAAGGTTTTCAGACGTCAGAAGGTTCGTGTTCCCGCCCAGCTGCGCATTTGACTCACTCGGTCCGTGAGTGAGTTTCAAGTATGATTTCCTGTCCTGAGCACGAGTTGTGTCACTGTTTGCTGCAGGCCTGATAAATCACAGAGGGGGGTCAGGTTACACAGCTGGTTTCTGCAGCAGCTCCTGGTTATGCAAAGCAGCGTAAACCAAACCTCAGCAAGTTTATGAAGCACGAAAGGCTCGTTTGTCAGGTCTAAAAACATCATCTGCTAAATCCAACTTTTCAAAATAGGTACGAGTCCCCAGATAACGAGGAGTGAGAGAAGGATCTCAGGTGAACCAAATACAGCAGTAACACAGTTTGCATTATAGGGGCGTGGCCTCGTTGACTGACAGGTGGATGGTGACACAGGTGGGTGTCAGGCTTCACCTGAACTGGACCTCTGGACTGATTTTGTGCTGTTGGAGCCTTTTTAATGACATCATCCAACCAATAATGTGGCTGCTGTGAGGTCGCTGTGGTAACAGACCATCTATGAAGTCTGAGCTCCAGTTTTTTTGAGTAAAATTCCAGGATTTTAATTGGATGTAACAGATTAGCAGGTACCTGTGTCCGTGTGAAGCACCTGTTAACTTAATGACTTAATCATTTCTGGCTCAAAGAAATCACAGGTGTATTTGAAGTGCCAGGAGCCTCTCCTCTCAGTACGTTTGTGTGTGGATCTGTCACGGCTCCAGTCAAAGGCTCGTGTGGGTTGTCTCCAAGCACCAACTAGGACCGGGTTTATTTACTATTTATTTTGAAATCTACATTATTTGCTATATTTGATGATCTATGTCATTCTCCCAGGATACTATCCTGTTAATTGGTTCTTTGATATCTAAGCTGGCCTGTAATCAGGAAGGCTACGCCCTCTTATCTACCTGCCTGATCACCTGTGATTTGTCAAGAGAACTCGAACATGAACTTCAGAGAGAAACTGGAAATCTTCTGGTATCCAGTCTGTGTTTGAGGTCATCTGGCTCCCAGTAAGCCCTTTGGCCCCCTGCTGTGCCAAAAACAAAGACTACCAGACATCTGCTGGAACCTGTAACTCCTCTCAGTCCTGTTTCTAAATCTAAGTCCTCCGTGATGTCACAGTATTGATTTAGGAAAGCAGAGATGATTGGATGCAGATCCCAGCGGGGTTTCCGGAGCAGCTCTGACGGAGGAGACCGGCTGCGTGTTAGTGATGAGGGAGGGCGAGGATGCAGCTCTAATGACAGCATAGTGATGATAAATATTTTAAACATCCAAATCAATACCAAGATTTTCCTGAAAGTACTTTACATAAAATCTTTATGTATGTAAATAAATAATATTAAGGTGCCGGCAGATGTTCCAGCTCTGCACCTTTACAACAACAGCAGCCGCTCATTTCCCATCTTTCCCTCATTTTGATCATTTCCAGCTCCGTCTTTCCGTTCTGGCCTCCACCACAGCAGCTCTGCATGACTTAAAGTTCAAAATAATCCTTATTTATCTCACACCGAGCCTCGGTGCAGCCTCGGTCTGAAACAAGCTGTTTTAGTCACGTCCCTTCACAAACTCAAAGACTAAACAGAAGGTGGGAGGGGCTTCTGCGTGGAGCACGCCTGAAGATGATGACCATGTAAGGATATCCCATCTCTGTGACATCACTTCTTATTACTGATTAGTTTTAAACTGTGTTTAAAGTGCGAAGACGAGGCTGTTCTCTTCATCTGAATGAACATCCGTAAATAAACACTCAGTGACCTTCCACATCTCTACATTTGCTTCTGATGATGAAGGTTCCTATAAAAATCATCCCCACTGGAGCTGAGAGCCTCTGTGAGCTCAGTCTGTTTACACGTACATCGTCATGTTTGAAGCTTCATATCCTCTGATTATTGGAGAGCGTTGGCTGAGAGCAAACAGCTGACCAGCAGCTGGGCTCGCCCCGTCGAGCCTCCTTTTGTCTCCGATGCTGAGGATGTGTGTTTGTTTTTCAGCTGCAGCCTCGAGCTGCTGCAGTCTGTTCCCCGTGTGACCAGCAGGGGGCGCAGAGCAGGCGTCAGGGCGTGACGATGGGGGGGTGCTGCACTGAAGGACAGATGGTCCATCCCACTGCATCCACGTTTCCCTGTGTGATCAATGATCCAATCAGCTGTCAGCAGGCTCGGCTCTCTCTGGACATCTTCTTTTTGTGTTTATATTAAAGCTAAGAACCTTTAGGTGCACGGCAGAGAAGAAGAAGAATGAAACACAGCACAACACAGCAAGAAACATGGTGGAAGGAAAACAGAGCTCAGAGCTGCAGCTGAACCCAGAGGAGAAGAAGCTGAGGCTGAATCTGTGCCTGCAGTCTGCTGATCACTTATCTCCTTATCATAAATGTACGTCCATGTAAAGCATCTTATAATCAGCTCAGTGTATGCATGCTCAGTTTCACAGTTTTTTTCTATCCTTGGATCTCTATGATGTCACAAAGACAGGGCATCTTTAACATGGCCATATGCGAGGAGCAGCCAATCAGAGAAAAGCTGGCTCAGTGGGTGGGGAGCGGGTTTCAGACAGAGGATCAAACTCTGGGTTTATTCTGAACTGTGCATCATGCAAAGCCAGCTAATGACAGCGTCAGGTGCTGAACAATCATAACAATAAAGTCATCAGACGTTCATTTATCAGATGCTGTGATTGGCTCCTCTGTACGGTTCTCTGTTACAGAGCGCGCTCAGCTCACGTCCAGACCTGGTCTTCGTCACCGCTTCGTGTCCCAGCACCTTAAATTAATGAGGTATTAAAAGCTTTTTAAGTTCACTTTTATGTGCTGATGCTCTTCTCTTCCCAAGGTCATGCAGACAGACGTCAGTAAAGATGACAGAGGATAAACTGAGACAGAAAACAGCATCAAACCTGCAAACTGTCTCCGTCTGCCTCTGAGCGAAAGGCAGAAAATAAACTATGAATCTGTCAGAATGAATAAAGGAGCTCCACAGGGTTCTGTGCTCGGGCCTTTTTCATCTTACTAAACATCTCCTGCAGTCATCTCTCCTTCAGCGTGTACATTAAACAAATATGTAGGTCTGCTTTTTTTCCCATGTGATCAATATCGCTAAAATTAGAAACGCCCTGTCTCACACTACTGCTGAACAAAAAAACTATGTGTGTGCTACTTATACAGATTAGTTACATTTTATGCAAAGCCGGTCTAACTCACTATGCTCATACTCAGAGGTCGTTTCTATGAGGTGCCGTAAGGGACATTATTACTGAAACGCTCTCACACACACTACTGAAAAACCAAGTCATTTCAGTTAAACAGGAAGGTGTTTCAGTTAAACAGGAAGTTAATTCTTGACAAGGAAACTGAAGGAAAAAGTGTTAGATTTCAAACAAACCACTACACAGATGTCTACTCAGCAACCTGTTAGTTAGGGGTGGGTTTTTATAATCGATTTATTGATTAAAATCGATTCTGGCTTGGATAACGTGAAATCGATTCATTAAAATCCTGAATCGATTTTTTAATATAAATTTATTTTGCCCGAAATGCCAGAATCTCTGGTGAAACCTCACAAAATTTCAACAACCACCAAACAGCTAAGACAGTAAATGCGAGCAGGTACACGGCTTCTGCACAAAGACGTAAACACACAGCGCGGACCCGCGGATCAGAATCAGTGAGATGTCGCCTTTCTCACCGACAGCACGGACACGGTCGGGGCTGAAAGCCGACAGCTCGCTGACTCTGATCTGTCGGCAGGTCCGCGCTTTGTTTTCACGCCGTTTTTGCGCCGATTCTAAAGCTGTTGGTTTGATCTCTCTCCAAACAATATTGACTGAACCAGCAGCAAAAGAAGATCCAAACTGCGCTTCACATAAACATCGTCATGAATTCCCTCACTGTTTTGCTTCCACCACGATAAAATCGCACGTCATGCACAGCCCTCTCTTTCTCTCTCTCTGTACTTCAAGAACAGTTTCCCGTCTAAAAATCTGTTTTCTGTATTATTCGCTTGCTTGTTATGCACAAGTCTACTGTTGTTTACAGCGCAGTCGGCCGCTGTTTTTTTTTTTTTTTCATTTTACATATTTCCGAAAAGAAAACCTAATTTCTGCCGTTCAATACTGAATAAATTTAAACTTTTTAAAATTATGCAAAATGCAAAACGTTAGCTGTGTCTCTAATAAAACCGCTGTAACGTCAGAGGTAACGTTCATTAATTAATGGTTTTCTTTCGTTTTTGATGTACTGCAGAATATTTTTTATAAAATCCCAGGCCAGGAAAATCACCTTCATGTTTTTCTGTGTTTTATCTTCAGCTACTTTGACACAAAGGCCTCTGCTGTGATGCTCACACCTTTGATAAAGTCTTGCGTGTGTCAGCTTCCTTTTTCTAAATACAAAAATATGTAAATGTACTGATCTGAATTATAATATTTCTGACTGTCAAAATTCCCCATAATCAAATCGAATTGAATTGAATCGAATCGTGGAACAAATCGATTCTGGACCTTAGTGAGACAGCTGCATTACTTAACAATATATTAGCCTCAGCATAAGTCAAAGTTTAGAATAGCGGGAGACGTGCATTATCCTGGTTATTTTTTTGGCATATGTGCTTTTTGTCTTTTTTAGCAAAGAAAAATATCTTAAAATCATCAATAAAACCAGGGAGAGAAGGCTTAGCGTTCCTCCATTTAGCACAATGGATATGATATTTACTCAAAAGTATGATGATGTTAATAATGTCTGAGACATCCAATGCTAGATAATCCATATAAAAAAAATTATGATGTAATTCAAACAGTGGCACATCATTAATATTTAGGGAAATCCAATTTTTTAAGTTGCACCAAATACATTGTGTGATAGGGCATAGGGAAAAAAAAGATGTTCTAGGGTTTCATTTTCATCAGTACAAAAAGAACACTGATCCACCTCAAAGCCAAATCTCTTTTTTTAGAAATTCTGCCACAGTATTAGTTTTGTTTAAAGTGTGTTTCTTTAACTTTAGGTAGAATAGGCTATTTCATAAATTTTTAGTATGCTTTATCCAGTGTATATGAAATAACTAAATTAGAACCATGCCATGTCACCATTCTGTTGTAACTATGAAATATTTTGTCTTTGAAGAAACTACTAACAAATTTCTTATTGCATTTTTATCAAACAGCTGACATTGCCCTAGCAATAAATTTGGGAGCACTGATGAGAAATTATCGTATATCATAAAAATTTTAATCAAATGAAGCAGAGGCAGTGGGACCAGTTCACAAAATTTGTTATATTCTCTTTGAGAACAGTTTAGACAATATTTTTCTGAAAAGTCTGTGTAACTTAGAATGACACCGTTATCATCCAACAAATCTGTTATGAATATAATATTTTTGTTCAAACCAGTCACTCTTGAAAATTGATTTTTGATTAAGTGTTATTACCCTATTATTCCATAAGGTTGAATTATGGGGAGAAGTTGTGGGTAAATCTCATTTTCCCAAAAATGCAACGTCTGTTTTGGAAAGTTTGATATCTTTATGGGGATTTTATTTGCCGCAAAATCACATTTCAAATTAAAGTCTAATCCTGTATACTATTTTATTAAACAAGAATCATGGGATGTGGAGCTAAGTAGAGTCTGGCTGTGACAGACAAGATTTTAACCATTTAATTCTAAGGGTGCCAACCATAAATTCCAATTCTGGAGTTTTGATACCACCTTTATTGTATCCCTTCACAAGCTGAGATCTTTCTATGTAATGGGTTTTATTCCTCCACAAAAATTCGAACACATTTCTATTTATGGTTTTCATGGTATTTATCGTTTTTTTATTTTTATATCGTTTACGTGGCGCAAAAAAGGTTGGGGACTGCTGTACTAGCAGGTTGCTGAGTAGAAATCCTTGTAGTGTTTTGAAATATACCATTTTTTCCATCAGTTTCCTTGTCAGGAAACAACTTCCTGTTCAGCGGAAATGCCTCTGGTTTCAGTGGTGTGTGTGAGAGCGTTTCAGTTGTGTGTGTGAGAGCGTTTCAGTAGTGTGTGGGAGAGCGTTTCAGTTGTGTGTGTGAGAGCTAAAATTTCAGTAGTGTGTGTGAGAGCGTTTCAGTAATAATGTCCCTTACGGCACCTCATACGTTTCTGTGTGGCTGTGACTCCCTCGTAGGTCACAGACTCTTTACAAAGTTGTGATTTATTAAAGTCAGCTCTGGATTTACTTTCTCGACTGAAAACATCACATGACCATACTTTATCAACACACCTGCACAGGCGAAGCAGGGACGGACTGGTCCTTTACAAACAGGTAGGGACTCTTATTTTGACGGGGTAAGCGTCGTGGATGCAGGAAGCTGTTGGAGCTGCAGAGGGTTTGATGGGAGCGTTAATGCAGCAGAGACATCCATCCTGCTCGGCTGCTGCAGCCACACCACCGCATTACATTAGACTGTTCATCAACCCTGTGTGTGTGTGTGTGTGTGTGTGTGTGTGTGTGTGTGTGTGTGTGTGTTGCAGAGACCATTTCCAGAGGAGCCTCATAAATAATTGAAAGGTCTGCTGACTCTCTCTCTCTCTCTGTCTACATGACGATACACTTTTAGGTTAAGCTCGCTTGCTCCTCTCTCTCTATGACACATGCCGTCTCTCGCCCCTTCACACCGTCTCCATGACGATACTCTTAAAGGACCATGCCACGTTTTCTTTGCACGCTGTCCCGTTTGCCGACGCAGAGGTGACATCAGGCTCTGTGGTAATAAAACAGCAGGTCTGCTGATTACTTTCAGCCGTCAGTAGCGTTTTTGTCTCTGTGGCAGGAAAAAAGCTTTTTCACAGCTCAAGGTCACAGCTGCCGACAAACAGAAGCATCAAGTCCTCTCCCTAAAGGCAACAATCATTCAGTGTTTGTATGTATACTTAACAAAAATCACAGCTACTGATCAAAAAACAAGCAATCATGCCAACCCCAACAAATACTGCACAACATCACAGCACTGTAGCTAAACTAACCATTTATCTTTATCACTGCTGCTGAATAAAATATTATAAATCCAGCTCAGAAGTCCCAAATAAAACGTGCTGCATGTCCGACGCACTGCAGGTCCAATATCTGCTCCAGTGAAGCTGGATGTTCATATTAAACATGGACAAAGTTTTTAACAACGAGGTCAGAGTATAATCTCTGCAAACAGCTCTGAACACTCAGTTTCACGCAGGTTTTTCTATCTTTGATGTGTATGATGTCATAGAGTCAATATCCCTAATATGGTTGTCTCAGGCACAGAAGCCCCACCCACTTTCCTTTCTCGGCAGCCGATCGGAAGTGAGTTGGTTAAAGGCTCAGGGGGACTAAACCAGCTTGTTTCAGGCAGTGGGTGAAGTGAGAGGCCCAGAATCAGACAAAGAAGGATCATTTTGAAATGTGACCCGAGTGCAGCCAAAGAATGAAAACAAGGAGCTGCGAACGAGCAGCAGATGTACTTCAACTAAGATCTGGAATGAATAGTGAGTGTTAGCAGACTGTGGTCTTGGTGTGCTCATCTCCAGTCACAGAGTCTGTGGTGTGATCACCATCATCCAGTCCTCCGCCTAAAAAAGCAGCTTCTTGCATATTTATGAGTTTGGAGGTTCTTTGATTATTTCTCTGAGCTATATGTGTGTGTGTGTGTGTGTGTGTGTGTGTGTGTGTGTGTGTGTGTGTGTGTGTGTGTGTGTGTGTTTATTTTTAGATAAAAATATAGCTTTTATGTTCCATTTGGGTAAAAGAAAGGACAAATGATATAAAAATGGCTGAACATTAATCAAACTAACCCTAATCACAGACAGGTTGTCATGGGTGGATATTAGGAGGTTAAATTCAGCCTGCTGGAGGTGAAACGACAGGTTTAAAGTGAGTCACACATGCGTCTGAGCTCGTCTGTCTTTGGGAGCAACTGGCCAAAAAGGCCGTGACACCAGGAAGATGCTGAACCATCAATCTGCTCTGAAATCTAAACCAACATCATCCTCCCGACGCCTTTACTACAGAAATGTAAGAGAGAACATCTGTGACACAGCCAAGAATCGCAGCTGTCACACACGAAGAGCTGATGAAGACGGAGTGGGAAATGATTCAGATCTCTGCGAGCCTGTCAGGACAGAGTGAGACGCACTAATGTGGGTTTGACATGTTCCCATATTTCATGGGACGCTCTTCTCCTCAGATGACGGACCTCCTGTTTCCTGTCGTCCAAACTGGATATTACAGATCATTTTATAGTGACAGGATTTCTGCTTCTAATAACCTCCTAACATGCACCAAGTCTCCGGCTGTTTAGAGTCCAGGTTGGGTTTGGTCACTCAGAGGAGTGCAGGCCGGTCTCAGGTGAAGGTCACTCGGTCCATCGTCAGGAACGTTCTGGTCTCAGCCTCGTGTTTTTATCCAGCAAACAGGACACAGAATATCTGACCTGCTTCTGGAAGGACTTGCTTTGCGGTGACAATGAACTCCTTACAACAGGGGTGGAGAACTCCAGGCCTCGAGGGCCGGTGTCCTGCAGGTTTTAGATCTCACCCTGGGTCAACACACCTGAATCAAATGATTAGTTCATTACCAGGAATCTGGAGAACTTCAGGACATGTTGAGGAGGTAATTTAACCATTTAAATCGGCTGTGTTGGATCAAGGACACATCTAAACCCTGCAGGACACCGGCCCATGAGGCCTGGAGTTCGACACCTTACACCAAGACTGGAAATTACCAGATGGCCTCCATTCGAAGGTCTGAGTCTTTGTGCATGATGTCAGATCAGCTTAAGCCAAAGGCTAAAGATTCAGATTGACAAACATCCAACAATACATTGTTTTCCTTTAAGTGCTTTTACTTTTCACCTAAACATAAAGTCCAAGGTTTGGGCCATCACGGAGAGTGTAACCGAAGCCCTGGATGGTTCTGTAAATGACTTTAAGCTGTTCATATCCACCACGTCACTACGGACCTAATCAAGACTAGGGTTAGGTTTCACTTTATTGACAAGCTAGAAGGTATTAAAAATCAAGCCTCATAGCGGCATCCTCACGGTTTCCTGTTATGGATGTCCAAGAAGTGAAAACTCCGTCCGGGGTGGTAAGGAGCTGGAGGTCACTGCTTCATCAGTCATGGCCCGGATGGGACTTAGTGTCAGGCCTGAGCGTACCCCTCTCCTACCTCGATTGAGGGTTTTGTTGCCTCTGCTAAACTGCTTAAATAAAATATCCTGCACTCAAAAAGGGACTTTTGCAACTTCTAAGTGTAACAGTGAAGGTTAGAGCTTGTGAGTAAGTATGATGTCTTCCATCTTCTTCCTGGCCTATTCTTTTCCTGGCTCTAAAGTAATAACCAAGCCAAACCATACTTGGTTTTTAGGCAGTTTCAGCTTTACCTATTAGAAACACCCATTTCACTCAGAAACCTGGAGCCTTTGAACAGAGAGCCACTCCACACTTCCTGAACAGGAGAAACTGGGATAAAAACACCTTAAATAATATTAAATGAGCAAGGTACTACAACACAAACTGCCCACAACTCAATACCAAGAGCTGACAGATTCATCCAATCACCCAACCTTAGGAGGCGTAAAGGGGTTTCCAACTGTTTCTGAGCAGAGTCTGAACATGGTGTAGGAAAAGAGGCCTTTAGTGTGATGTGCAAAAGTTCCTGCACCAGTCTGATGTCATTATTTAACAGTGTGTAAAGTCATAACAACACACCAGCAGCAAGTCTGTCGAACTGAACAATGTGGTCCCAACTCTTCCCATTTAGAATACAAAACTTTCAAAATAAAATGTCAATAAACAAGAACAGCCAACCAATCACAGACAGCCAAGGTGAATATGTTTGCTTTGTCAGACAGAAAATCCTCACAGAGGTAAAGACCTCTAAACACGAATGTTTTTACATTTCAGCTGCAGCTGTTTCAAAATGAGGTTTAAGTGACTTCCTGTTTGTGATTTTGCTTTTCCTCCCGATGCCCTCGGACTTCTGCTTCCATGTCCTGGCCTCTGCTCCTCGGGAGCTGCTTAAAGAGCGTGCATGATGCAGCAAGCGTGCAGTAACTTTCCACGCTGAATGTGAAGCTTTGGAAAAAGCTTTTGTAAAACGATCATAAACTGGCTCAGATGTTGTTGCTGTTCCACTTCCAGCTTCCTGTTTAAAACGGAGAGCCGAGCGCTGCTGGGAATGATGGAGACGCACTGGCCATAAAACATCAGACAGGGAGGGGCTGGCGCACGCTGAGCTCAGCATCTTCTGCCTTTTATGTTCATCTCCCACACAGTGGAGGAGGGTGGCTCGTTTGTGAGAGGACTCAGCTGTACTTCAGGCCATCCAGGGCTGATCGTTCATCAATTTATTCAAAAAGATCCTTCTGCTTTCGTTCGTGTACGCGCTTTCTAAGTTTCCTGGAACAGTTTAATCAACAGTCCATCAAAATCAAACCACGTTTCAGAGAAATCTGCAAAGACCTGCAGCCAAAGCTCAAATATATTTCTGGTTATTTCATGGAGACTTAAACCTGCTGCAGTTCCTCTATCATCCACTAGAGGCCTGACTCCAACTGAGTCAGTCTCCATAGACTTCCATGTTTAAATGAAAAATGTCAGATTTCGTAGACGTTGTCCTGGACACGATGTTTCACGTCTCATTTCCTGCAAACCATCGACAGCCTGCAAACTGACCAACGAATGAATGATTGCTGAGTGGGCTAGCATCTCCTGAACATTCACATTAGCTAATTTAAAAAGAACTCGTTTCCATCTCCCTGTTTCTACTCTCTGATTCTGCTAGGGTAGCTTTGCATGACTCATAGTCCAAAATAATCCTTCTTTATCTTATAATAGGGCTTGGTGGCAAATTTCTCCTGACTGGGTGCCCCTCGTAAACACGACATCTGACGTCAGTGTTTGAAACTCTGTCCATGTTTCAGATGAACATCCATCGGAGCAGCAGAGAAACGACAGGAAATAAGGAACAGGTCCACATCCTGCTGCTGCAACCTGAGAAGGAGCCGAGCGCTCGATTACGGACTGAAACTGAGTGAAACAGCAGCTGGAAGCCACTGACTTTTGCAGCTTGATCCAGATAATGAGCTTAATGTCCTGCAGGAATCGATCCGCTGCAGGAAAGTGTCAGTGCTGTATCGCAGCGAGCTACAGAAGCAGCGAGATGATGCAGCGTGATGCCTCTTCACTCACACACGATCTTAACCAGCAGTCTAATTACCATGAAAACGCTGCAGCTGACAGATTCTGTCATCGCTGTTGACGCTGCTCGTTTTAACCGTGAACTGTCGGCGCCGGTCGGCTGTAGCGGAGCAGCTGCCGACACTACCTGCAGGTATTTTTTCATCATAACAACCAGCAGACACGAAAGCTACGCCTGTTAGCACAGGAGCTCGATGGATGTGAGAAACTGGATCCAAAATGGAGGCAGCTGTGAGAAGCTGTGACAGGTGACGGAAATGAGGATTTTGTTGATGTGATCTAAACGCTCCGTGTGTTACTGTGACAGACCCACCAGTCAGAGCATCTCCTCTCCCCTCAGCTGACCGCTCACACTGAGCTCAAACTAGCCTGGAGGCAGGCACTCGGCTCCGCCCCGCTTTTAAACACGCCCCCGCCCACAGGTGTCACTGTGAGACAGGTGCAAGGGGACAGCTGATGTGATAACTGACTTCTGACTGCATTCACAGAGACTCATGAACTTTTACGTATCATTTAAAGGACAGAAAGTAATGACAAAGACTGTTTTGGACTGTAAGCACCGTCTGTGGGAGGCGGGAGGTGCAGGGGGGGTAAAAAGGGGCAACATCCACAGGGAGACCGATTCAAAGGGCTGCTGGAAAGGTTAACACTCCTCCCACAGGGTCACCTGCAGAAACCTTAATGACTTTTACCTCCTCTACACAGGTCTCGATTACCAAAGGCTCTGCTGTGTTCATCTCAACCCTCGATCCAGGAGTCGAAGCTTTCGTGCATATTTCAGGATGTCGGCAGTTTGAGCTCGCAGCTGAACGATACTGAAGACCGTCGCAGCGGCGAGCTGAGCAGCCTGCCCGAAGGGAAACGAGCGAAGCGGCGGTCACAAAGTATACCTGGAAACACAAGTCTGTGTGAGAAACACCTGGCTGGAAGCACAGCAGTGATACCTGCAGGTGTGTAAAGGTGGGAACAGTTGGTCAAATTTTCATCTGCAGGCGGATTACCAAACGCCCTCACACCTGCTTAGTATGACGCTGAGGTGAAGTCACTGCAGAGGCTGTTACACCAACATATGAGAGCTGGGTCAATATTCAAGAATCCAGTAAGTGAACAAAGTCATCAGTGATGGACTCATCACTGAAAACTGCACTCAGATCTGCTCTGTGAGTGTTTTAAAGGTGAGGCTGTGCATCTCCGTCCCCGGTGGTTTGACTGCAGCTCTCACCGGCTGGTAAATCATCACTTCCTGACACTCTAATTTCATTTTTCAGTAACGGGAGGGGAAGCTCGCGCCGAGCAACCGCAACCTTTTCGATCGCTCCGACATGCCGAGTGTTTTTCCACAGGACTGCACATGAAGGTAAAGGGCAGAGTAATTCTACCCCCGCAGAGCGAGGACAGGAAGATCCACCTCATCTCACTTGTGAAGGAGAAGCAGGAACTCTAAAATCAAGCCTGTTAGTGAAGAGACAACAAGAACGCTTCTTATAACTATGACACTGATTATTGTTTTATATGAACACAACATCTTACTGTCTTTGTGAGGCATTCGTTTTTAGAAAACATGAAATTGAGCGTTCTGACACAGGAAGTGAGAATCATCTGCTTCAAACATGGCGAGCCTGCAACAGGACTCCAGCCAGCAACAACACAAAGGTGTACAGGTACACAGAGACACTGATACCGGCAGTGTTTGGGTGAAAACACAACCTGAAATCGACATAAACACTCCCCTGTGTGTGTGTGTGTGTGTGTGTCCACAGAGTCTCTCAGGTTTCTGTTCTTGGCAGCAGGTCACTGAATCCTCCTGATTGGTGTGGATCTGATCCCAGAATCAATACAACACACTGATCTGTGTGCTGTAAACAAACACACCCCTTTAGACCACGCCCCTTTAGGCCATGCCACCTGACAGTTGTGAAACAGCAGGCCCAAAGCAAATCATTGCACCCTGAAGCTTCTCCCTCGCCAAAATAAAAGTCTCTGGTCTACATGTTTGCATTTTCTACAAAGCACTGGGTGAAAATGTGCTCTTTCTTTGATGTGGGCTTGCAGTAGGCCACGCCCCCACACTGGACGGCTTTATATTTGACACATTTACAGAATCAGTATGAGGTTTTTGTGGACGTTTACTTTTAGAGCACTTCAACTGCTTCATTTCATTTCATTTCATTTTTATTTATTTCACACTTGGTACTACAAATCAAACAAAACAACCACATCTTCTGTCAACAAAACACAACAACCATGTGTGAAAAGGAGCAGGAAGAAGAAAATATTCTTATTAAACCCTGCCCCCTATCTACCATCGAACTTATATCACCGATGGGCACCAAAAATCAGGAACAAACTAATATTGACATTTCTCTCCGGTCGAATCCCAAACCAACATCACATTCATTCGCATTCTTCATACTGAGTTATCGTTTTAAACATATAACACTTTTTAAAACATTGTAAATTTATACAATTCTTTAAATTATAATGAAGTGAATTCCACAGTCTTATACCCCTAACCGTTGTGCTCATTAATCTTTGTGTAGTCCTGGCTAACTGATGTTTAAAATAAAATTTCCTTCTATTCTCTTCTCCCCTTGAACACATCAAAAATACTCTTTGTAACTTAAAAGGCAAAATATTATTTTTAGCCTTAAACATAATTAATAATGTCCGTAATTTCACTAAATCTCCTAATTTTAATAATTTTGATTCTATAAATAATTTGTTTGTATGTTCTCTATATTTAACATTATGAATTATTCGTATAACTTTCTTCTGTAATAGGTTTAAAGGTTTTATGGTATTCTCATATGTATTCCCCCAAACTTCAACACAATAGTTGATATATGAAAAAAACAAAGAAAAATATAAAATACGCATTGTTTTATAATTTAATAAATCTCTTATACTACCCAAAATATAAATACTTTTGACCATTTTCTTTCTAATATGTTCAATATGAGATTTCCATGTCAAATTCTCATCCACTATTACACCCAAAAAACGAAATTCAGTAACTCTTTCAATCAATTCTTCCTCTATAAACATAATGACTTTATCCTCCTTTACACGATTGCCAAATATCATATATTTCGTTTTTGTCAGATTCAAAGATAATTTATTTACATCAAACCATTTTTTTATTCTTAACATCTCAGAAGTCATAATTTCAACCAAGTCTTTCAAATTCTCTCCAGAACAAT
Organism: Maylandia zebra; assembly: GCF_041146795.1. Classification (NCBI taxonomy): domain Eukaryota; kingdom Metazoa; phylum Chordata; class Actinopteri; order Cichliformes; family Cichlidae; genus Maylandia; species Maylandia zebra. The sequence continues at coordinate 38,706,834 of NC_135180.1, read as the reverse complement.
AAAAATTTGTGTCATCTGCAAATAAAATCGAATTTAACCTTTTAGATACGTCACAAATATCATTAATATATAAATTAAAGAGTTTAGGTCCCAAAATAGAACCTTGAGGAACACCACATACAATCTTCAGTCTTTCAGAAGTATTGCCAAAATAATAAACATATTGCAACCTATTCTCTAAATAACTCATTAACCAATTCAATGCTACTCCTCTCACTCCATGGTTATACAATTTAGGAATCAAAATAGAATGTTGTATCGTATCAAAAGCTTTTTTTAAATCAACAAATACTCCCACTGTGTATTTATTATTATGTGTTGCAGGTGAAATATCTTCAATAAAAGTCAACAACGCTAATGCCGTTGACCTATTTTTACGAAATCCAAATTGGTTTTCATGTATTAGTTGATATTTTTCAATAAAACTATCAAGTCTTTGTGCAAAGAGTTTTTCTAGCAATTTTGAAAACTGTGATAAAAGAGACACTGGCCTATAATTGTTAAAACTATGCTTATCTCCTGATTTATATAATGGTATTACTTTTGCCACTTTCATTCTGTCAGGGAATACTCCTGACTGTAGCGAAAGATTAAAAATATAACAAAGAGGAGTACTTATACAATCTATTGTCTTTTTAATTATGACCATGTCTATACCTTCACAATCAGTAGATTTTTTATTTTTACAATTTTTTACGATTGCTACTATTTCTTTTATGGTAGTATCGGCTAAGAATATGGAATTAACCATTCTATTATCACCTATCCAGGCTTCCTCATCTCCTGGATCATCATTTTTCCTGATTAGATTTGCTAAAGTAGGTCCAACATTTACAAAAAAAGAATTGAATTCGTTTGCTACTTCGGTCTTATCTTTAACAACTTGATTATTATTAATAAAATAATTAGGCCGAACTATGGGTGTGTTCTTATTACCCAATACCTCTTTAAAAATATTCCAAATGCCCTTAATATTATTTTTGTTTTCCTGGAAAACTTTATTATAGTAATCTTTCTTAGCTTTCCTCAATATTAATACCAACTTATTTTTATATAGTTTATATTTCATTTCCGCATTTTTAGTTCTATATATTATATACTCCCTATATAAATTATTTTTCTTTTTACACGCATTTGCAAGACCCTTAGTTATCCAAGGTTTCATATTTATATTCTTTTTCTTATGCTTAAATGATATCAATGGACAATGTTTATCATACAAGGCCAAATATATATTTAGAAATACTCCGTATGCAATGTTGACCTCATTAACATAAACCTCCTTCCAGTCCGTTTCCATGAGATCTTGTCTAAACCTATTAATTGCTTCATCATTTCTTAACCTTCTATAACTCACAAAACTAGCTTCTTTCTTTCTTTTCATATTTAAATCGAAAATAAAAAAGACTGGTAGATGATCGCTTATATCATTTATGATGAGGCCACTTTCAATATTATTCTCCAAACTATTAATAAAAATATGATCAATTAGTGTTTCTGATTTATCCGTTATTCTACTCGGCTTTATAATTAAAGGATAAAATCCTTTACCATATAATAATTCAAAAAAATCTGACGAAGCCTTATCATTTGTCACTTTACAAAGATCAATATTGTAATCACCACACAAACATACAGTCTTATTTCCCTTAACCTTACTCAATAAATTTTCTACTGCTTCTGTAAATAACTCAATCTGTGATCCCGGTTTCCTATATATACACGTTACAATTATATTACTTCTCTTTTCTATATCCAATTCTACTGTCACAGACTCCATTAAATCATCCATAACAACAGACATACATTCAACTTTTTTACATTTCAAATCACAATTAACGAAAAGTGCCACCCCTCCTGCCTTTGTCTTAATTCTATTCACAAAGTACAAATCGTATCCTTCAATACAAAAATTACAACCCTTATTCTCATCTAACCATGTTTCAGACAGAGCAATTATTTGAAACTTGCCTCTCAGACTATACAGAAAATCTTCAATCGAAGCAAAACTTCTATAAAGACTTCTGCAGTTAATATGAATTAAAGAAAATGTATTGGCTATATCAACCTTATCCCTGAATTGCTCCTCTGTAAAATAATCACATGTGACATTAATTGTATTAAGCACATTCCTTTCAGGGTCAATACCTACTTCAAAATCATATGATTTATAATCTGTGTCGTCAAACATAATGCATAAATTATTCTAGCGCTATCTATTACCTCATAAGAAAGAGAAGGAAACAAAAAAGAGAAAAGAAGGAGAAAAAGAAAAAAAAAAAAAAAAAAAACTGAAAAAGGAAAGAAAAGATCCTAAGCAATCTCACATTCATTTATCAACATATTTTAAAGTCCGTTGATCTTGTTATCTTCCATATCCAATTTTACAATTTCCTTTTGTCCTTTTCCTCCCGAGGTAGCATTTGACCTTGCCAAAAATAAACTAGTTATAGCCATAATTGGTCGCAACCATTTGTCTATCTTAATCATATTATCACGTATAATTGTCCAATTCCTCAAGTTCCTTAATCGTTACAACCTTGGCTTCTTCTGGTGTTCCATTCAGTTTAATCATCACTTTGCAATTCCTGGTCCAGGTTGCTTGAATCTTTTTCTCCTTCCGTAAAATACGAGCTTGTCTTGCAATATCTGCATTTCTTTTTGTAAGATGTTCATTCAGATATACTCCACTTCCTTTCAAAAGGCTGGACCGTCTCAGCAATTCTACTTTGTGTTTTCGATTAACAAATCTCACTACAATTGCTGGAGGAGCATTTTTGTGCCTTCTAGGAAGAGTATAGCATGCAGATATATTGTTACTATGCAGGGGAAGATTTTTACTCGAAAAGAATTCCACAACCTGCCGTTCCAACGATTGTAGCTCCTCCATCGGGGGCACGTCCTCTCCTCGTTTTGCACCAGTCCCAGATTCGGTAACTCTCGCATATGTTCTGTGTTTAGTTTCCAGACCTGTAATGACCATTTCCTCGAGTCGAGCCTGCTGTTCTAGGTCGTCCACCTTCCTTTCCAAAAAATGGATTGTCTTATCTTTCTCCTTGACCAGATCTTTTAGTTCTTTGATTTGCTCCATCATCGACATTAATATTCCTTGTTGCTTATTTACTTTTTCAATTTCCGACGTCAACGAATTAAGTGAATGCTTAATCTCTTCCAAATCTTCTTCGACTTTCTTCATCTTTGCCATTTTGTCTCTCTTTGATGTCAATTATTAGTACCTTTGTTTGCCCAAACAAAATCTATAGCCAGAATTATTTGGAATTTTTTCTTATCACCAAACATTACGGCACCACCGCAAGGACGCCAATCCGGCTGTAATCACTGTAGTTATAATAATCGATCTAATCAGTGTTGCCTTTCACAGATATATGACCGCATTCTGGCCGTGTCATCACGCGAGGGAGAGACAAGGAAGTGACGCGACACCAGACTCCTCCTGTAGGCTTACAGCCCTGAAGCCCCCTCAGTCCTGCTACCTGTTCTCTTCTGTCTCCCTCACAAACACTCCCAGCAGACTGCTGTCGGGTGTCTTCCTGTTAAAAGGGAGTTCTTCCTTCCAACTCTCTCCAACTGCTGCTCATAGCGGACTTTCTGTTGTTGCAGCTACATCTATACATCACAGGCTCTCTATGATATAAACCAGCTGTTTTGTGTTAAAGCAGACGTCAGCTTTGTGTCATGTGACTGTTGATTGTTGGAGCAGCTCTGACTGCTTCAGCATGCAGAGCTTTGAGAGTGAGATTTTTAAAAAGCACACTAAGGAAAATAAATGCATTTCTGCTTTTTAAAGGATAATCGTGGTTTATTCTACCAGCACGGCCTCGCTGGCACAAAGAGGATTTCTCAGAATAATTCCCCGTCGTTCAGGTGGGCTGAGAGCTGCACTGGCCTGCAGTTCTGCTGATAATACAGCGCGCTGATGCTGTGAGCTCTCCTGAACAGCAGAGAGCTGACTCACGGCAGCTTTTAACTCTTTTCGACTGACAGACATTTCACTGACTTCAGCACAGCTTTCACGTGTCTCTGAACCAGCTCGGACCACATCTGGAGGAGCTTTGACACTCGCTCCAGCCAGATGTTACAGAGGCTGCACTGCAGCAACACACTGCAGGTTAGGCCTCTCTGTTCCCCATCAAAGAGAAAGACTGTCGGGCACCAAATGAACACCAAATGTTAACATAAAGGAGTCTGACTCATAAAGCAGTTAGCTCAAAGTTCAGCCTCGTTTATCTTTGGCGAGTGCGACGACGGAGCGCGTTCTGTTTTATGGCAGCAGGAAGCCGCCTGGCAGGATTGCTTTACGCTTGTTTTATTGTGAGTCTTCTTTTATGAGCCAACATCTGTCACAAACACGCTTTAATAAAAACATATCAACTGTGAATTGGCCTGCTGCTCCTGCTGCCTGGTGTCATCAGTAACTTTGACATGTCCTCGTAGCACCGACCACAGGACTGAGCTTTCTCTCATCCATGCTGGGAGACCCGGATGCTTCTGACTGCCGTGTTAGGTGGTTGCTAGGCAACATGTATAATATCTGATATGGATAAGAACCTTCAGGAGACGAAGACTGCAGATGCTAAATGTTGCTGATGGTGTTGGAGGCGTTCTCGCTGTGAGAGATCAGCCTTGATGTTAAGACTCTTCCTGAGCCACTTTAGCGCTTCGGCGTAATACGAGGCTCCTCCGTTACACAAAGATGCTCGTCTGGTTTCCTCCTCAGATGTTGATCTTTCAGTTTTTTCCCTCTTGTAGCCTTTAGGGTTTGTGGCGGAGTTGTGGTCCCTGGCTCAGCTGCAGCAGAAGTGGAGATGATTGTACTGATGTACTGAGGTCGGAGATCAGAGGAGAGAGGAGTGTGTGCACTCGGCTGGAAAGTTGGCTGACGTGTGTGCCAAACCGGGAAAACGTGTGAAATAGTGAAATCAATGAAAACTCCAAACTAAATGCAAAGACGGTGGATCGCAGTCCTTCACAGAGCTGCTTCTCTCTGCAGCATCATCATTGCTTTCTGCTCTTCAAACCTGCTGCTGTGCCGTCTGCATAGCTAGCATGAGCCCGCCGGTTTAAAACATGCTAACATTAGCCGCTGTGCACTTGTTTTGTTGGGCAGTGTAAGAACAACACTGCAGACACATTAATGAGCATCTGCTCAACCTTTACATGAAAACATGACCAATAAATATTTCTAAGAATATTTTCATCCATCCGTTTGTCTAATTCAGGGTCGCAGTGGGGGTGGAGCCTATCCCAGCTGTCTGGGCGAGGCAGGGTACACCCTGAGCAGGTCGCCAGTCTGTCACAGAGCTAACGCATAAAGACAGACAATCATTAACACCTATGGGTGATTTAGAATGACCTATTAACCTTACCCCACTAACTGCACATGTTTGGAGTGTGGGAGGAAGCTGGAGAACCCAGCAAGCACAGGGAGAACATGCAAACTCCACACAGACAGATCTGATGGTGGAGCCAAACTCAGGAGCCATAAGAATACAAACTCTGGGACTTTCTATTTATTACTAAGATAAAGATTACCACATGCTGCTGTTATTCAGGCCACACAAGCTCTTCCTTCCTCCTCTCAGCCCGAGTACACTTCATTTTACTGCTCCTCACAGTGTGGAGCTCACAGAGACCCAGAGGCCAAATAACACGATCACCACCAACCCCTCCAACCTCAAAATGTGGATTTTTTAAAGCAGAAAATATGACGGCACAGGTGAACAAAATTTGAATTATGTCAAATATGAGAAACATGTATGATCAGCTTCTTTGACAGAGTGGGTGCAGGAAACCAGCTGGAAATATAACTGCAGGAAGTGCATTAACCCTGCTAATGCTGCAGCCTCTCCATGTGTGCGCAGAGACAGCACGAAAATCTGTGCGAAACTTCTGGCGTGCCGCTAGGGCGGGGGCTGAAAGTCGTGGACCCCGTGCTGCCTCTGGTGTAACGGCTGAATCTTGGTGTTGATGGTCAGCTGTCACGTCTGCAGTCTGGAGACCTCAGCAATCAGACGCTTACCAGGATAAAGGAATGATGCAATCGAAGCGTTGCATTACCAGCTTCCTCGTGTGCTCGGCTGACAGCAGTGACCTGATTTTACTGCAGCTGCCATAAATTGATTTTCATCAACAAGTTAGACACTTAAAATGAACCAGGCTCATTAAAAAGCTTCATACATGCAGCAGCTTACAGCTGAGTTAGCGTTGCTAATGTAACCGTGGTTACCGGAGGAAGCATTTCCACCACAAAAATGAGACGACACAAGGAGAACGAGACAGCTGGACTTGTTTGCTAAAGCAGAGAAAAGTTTAAAATACGAGCAGAACCACCTTCAGCCACATCTGGATCTCAGCATCTTCACTGCCAGGATAAAAATGGCTTCTCTCAGATTCAGAGAGTTTTTCTCTACATGCAGTTTTCATTTCTCCAAAACTTTAAATTACAGGTAATCCGTAAATACAAACAACCAAACAAAACGCCTGGAGGATTTCAAGATGGATGCCGCGTGGTGACACGTGTTTTGAGCGTCTTCAGCTCGTCTGCACGGATCCATACACCACAAAGAGGGAGGCGCCGAGTCTCCTCCAGTTCTGTTTCGTGGAGTTAAAAGCGAGCAGGAAGTTTGTTTTATGTTTGAAGGTTTTTGACTCAAACTTGTTTTCTCCGCTGCTCGCCTCCGTGTGCGAGGAGGTGCACGAGGCCTTAAGAGCAGTGAATTAGGAGGAAATGATTAAAATATCCCAAATGAACGTTCTTGTTTTCTTTTTGTTTTACCGTGGTCCTGTTCTTACTGGTTATTTTAATAATAAATCGAGTAAATGTATATTCTCAGATGAATTTAGTTTAAGCTGAGTCTGACATCGTCACACAAAGAACGAAGAGAGGAATTCAGCTTTGGGTTTAATAAAACTATCAGCTGCCGCTGAGGTCAGAGCTGGATCGCTGTAATGGTGACCTGGGATTCACGAGTATTCCTTTGATGTTTGGGGAGAACTTTTGGATCTGCGTCTCTGAGGCTTGTTTCTGGGCCGGTGTCCACGGCGATGTTGTGTGAATGGAATTAACCATATTTTAAGTTGTGTTGCCGTGGAGCCCGGGACGGCCAGGCGAAGCATCACTGCACCAACAGCAGCTCAGTCGCTCCGCGTCCGTCAGTCCTCCTGACACCCGTCATCCATGTGTCTGCATCAGTCAGCATCACCACCCTCACCTGTCTGCCTGCCTGTGTGTGTTTGCTGCATCAGGCTTCTGTCACACACACACACACACACACACACACACACACACACTGCACCCCATCCCATAATAACCACACCTAAAAAGCTCCAGTGCAGCTGCATTCAGCAGGATACCGCAGTACACTTTTACCCAACATGCATCAGTCCCCTCCACCCATCCACCCGTACATCCATCCATCCATTCGGGTCCCCTTCATCCTGCCTCCACCCTTCCATCCACCTCCCTCTGCGGGAAAAAGCACCAAGTTCCTCTCATCCACCCTCACAGGATGAGGGAAACTTCCATCCATCCATGCACCGTTTCATCCACCCATCCCTCCGTCCTACCTGGGGGTGCCTTCTCTTTAACCAGCTCCATGTCCGAGGCGAGGTGCTCCCCTAGCCTGCGTCCCTTGCTTCCTTCCTTGCTTCCTTCCTTCTTTCCTTAATCAGCTGTTATCAACAAGCGTCGAGTCTCGGATGATGTGATCACCGATGAACCGCTGATGGGTGGATGGTACCGGGAGAGCTGGAGGGAGGCACCGCGGGACCTGCTCTCAGATCCTCCGCAGCTGCTTCTTCGCCGTTTTTTTTTCTTCCTGCGGGCGTCGAGGCTCGTGCGTTCACCTGAGCTGTGTCCGCGCGCCGCTCTCTCTCTCTCTGTGCTGCTGCAGCTCGAGGCAGGAGAGCACAGGAGTGACGTCACTGTTAAGGTGACACGATGGTGGTGCTGATTGGTGTGAGGAGGAAACGTGATGAAGGAACTTTTAGGGCACGGGGTCTTGCCCATCCCACCGCAGGGCATCAACGGAAGAGAAGGAGTCGAACCCGCGACCTCCGTGCACAAAAGAAAAGAAAAAAAAAACATGCAAAACTCGGGGCCCATCGCGCATGCGCACTGCTTGTCCGTTAACTATAAGGAAGTGTTGCACGGGGAGCTGTGTGAAGGGTCTCCTGCACTGCTCGTTTTGCTTTATTTAAACACTAAAACGACCGCAGAGCACAGATTCATCAGCAAACATCACAATACGTCATCATCTCGAGCCAAAAGCAGACCCAGTCATGTTCAGGTGGGACCCTCGCAGCCCGCAGGTGCCTCCAGGCCACCTTAAATGCTTCTACTGACGCCAACTCCTTAAGATTTAGCTAAATGTGATCACGTTTTCCCCCAAACCAGTCAAAACCAGTCTCTCAGATTGTTGCTCCTCCCCCAGCCTGCTTCTGTCAGACGTTTGTTCCTATTAAAAGGGAGTTTTTCTTTCCCACTGTCACCAAGCGCATGCTTATAGGGCGTGGTTTGATTGTGGGGTCTTTACCTTAGAGCAGACCTTCCCAAAGTGTGGGGCCCGCCCCCCAGCCCCAGGGGGGCGCAGAGCCATTGCAGGGGGGGCGTGGTATGAAAAGGGGGGGAAGAAAAAGACAAAACGCTTGGACACTGCTAGCACAGGGGGCGCCCACAGAAACGCAAAGCGGGAGATGAAGCATCGCTGAACATGTTTCCAAACCAACTTCATTCTAAGCCAAAGACGAGAAAATATGGTGAAGCAAATCTTCCCTTTGGCTTCACCTGCACAGGTGCCGAAGTCTCCCTGCAGGGTTGGTTTTCCCTTCATCGGGAGCAGCGCTGCTGTTTAAATCACAGACAAACAGGATCCCACAGCTGTTTATGTTTTTAAACCCATTTTGCACAGAGAGGCATTTTTTGAAAAATGCATTGATAGCAATGTTGAATATTATTACACATACAGTAAAATAATCACAGCGTGACGCCTCTGCCTTTCTAAACAGGGGGACAGTAACTGCGTGTAAACCTGCAGACAGTCAGATTAACAGTATTTCGTCTCTATCATTCTGCAATTCATCTCATGTAAACAATAACGTGGCGCACAGCGTGACGTGAAAAAAGGCACATACCTTTGACGTTGCGTGACGAACTCTGTATTCCTCGTCCACACGTAAACACAAAAAAGGAGTTTTAAAAAATCGCAGTTTTCAATGATTCGAAACGTCGTTTACGTGGACGAAACAGCTGCGTGTTCAAAAATACCCGTGTAGGTGTGGACGCAGCGTAAAAGAGTTTATTTTATAGTTTATTTTATTGCTACCTGTAATTTATTGCAGATTACTTGTATTTGCTTAATTGTTTACTAAATGTTTGAGGTGTGAAATAAACCGCAATGGAGCAAAATATGGGCGTGTGGAGGATGTGTTTGTGCATGTGTGCGCGTGCACGCGCGAGAAGGGGGGGGGGGGGGGGGGCGAACATTTTTCTTGTAAAACAAAGGGGGGCCCAGCAAAAAAAGTTTGGGAACTACTGCTTTAGAATATGAAGAGGACTGTTGTTGTGATTTGGTGCTATATCAATAAAGCTGCACTGAATTGGAAAGAGATGAGTCTGTGGACTGAAGGCCACAGTTCTGTGATTGATGAAGCTCAGGAACTCAGATGTAGATGCATCTACATCTGAGTTCCTGAGTCTGTGGGTAGCTGAGGTTTGTGATGAATCTCAGTACTCTGTCATAGATGCTGTGTAAGCCTCGTGCATATAAATAACATCACCATAACCCAGCAATGACATGAAGCAGGAACAGCATGCTAGCCTCAAAGGACAGGACGCGACTCTGAGGTAGAAACCCAGTTTTAGGAAGCAGCTAAACACAAATAAAGCTTCACAAATCTGCTCATTAATCAGAGAAAGCCACAGTTCAGAACCTGCCTGAGAATCCATGCATACTGTTAAACTGTTCTACATCCATGACACGCTGCAGAGAGCAGCTGCTGCTGGGTCTCTCTGCTGCTGTTAACAGCACCGCTGATTAAACAGGAATAAACTCAGGCTACAAATGGAGCTCAAAGACGGCCTGGAGTCAACATCACAGCAGCACATAAAGGCTGCCTGACACCTTTATTGTCGTACGTGTTCCCAAACTACTTTAGTTCCCATCAGAAGGAGGGAACATCCTCGGTTTTCACAAAGAAGATGGATTTACAGGTAGCAGCCAGTTCAGTGAGACACATCAGGTTGTTTCAGCTGCAATTACTGTTGAAGAGAAGGTGAAAGATGAGTCACATTAAAAGCAGCACTCCTCCCCTGCAGACAGAAATCCACTCAGAGTGGGCTTTTTTTGGACTTTCTTACCTAACGTTCAAGGTTCAAGGTTCTTTATTTGTCACATGCATAGTTATACAAGTATAACACACAGTGAAATGTAGCCTGACACGCTCCTCGACATGTGCAAAAATGGGGGGGGGGGGCTGGCTGTAGAGGAAGAACATATATATGTAGTATATACATTGGGTGAATGTGCAGTAGTAGCAGCAAGCAGGTGAATTCTGTACATTAATAAGAATAGACATCAGTTAACAACGCCGTGGTTCAGGCTCTGAGAGGCTCACCTCCTGGGTCACTGGTGGTACTACGGTGGCATTTGGTTTGGAGTAATTGGGCATGTAAACATTTCTCCTCTAACAGCTGTTACTGTTAGCAGACAGACTGTATAAGAACGATGGCGTTAGCTACTATAGCTCGACTCACTGGTTTCTGAAGTACATGTGACCATGTTTGGACCGGAGGATGGAAGGCTATGTTATCAGCTAATGCCAGTTAGCAACCCCAGACTGTGTGTTAGCATCACACAGTACCATACCTGCCAATCAGAGCTCCGTGACATCCAAATATAATCAGAGAATTTCACCAAAGCTGGAGCTCAGACCACTTGGATACTCCTGTGTCACCATCCACCTGTCAGTCAGAGACCACACCCCTAATAATGCCATTTAAACAGGTGAGCTATGAAAACATTGTTGTTAAGAAGGGGTTATTTATAGACCAGCACCAACGCCCACCCACAGATTCAGCTGTGCGAGGTAAAGGTGCGCCGCTCAGGTGTAATGAGCTGTTTGGGTTGCTTTTCCTTCTTATTATCAGGAGTATATTTAGCATTGCTACATATATGGAGGCAGTTTAAATTGCCTAAAGCTTACCTGCACAGCTCAACAAATCTGTTGAACCAAAGTTGGAGTTAACGACATCAGCAGGTTAGGGCGGGACCACCTGGAAGTAAATCACAGGTGATGTCAAGTCAAAGTGAGTGTGTAAAGTGACTGCAGTGCTGTAAAAAGTGAACATCCTGGAATCATCATTGTTCCCCATCAGGTCCACAGAGGGTTAGCTCTCCGCTGATAAACTGCAGGACAGTTTCTGGGCTTAAAGCTGTTGTTAACTGATTTTAAATAAAGTTTTATTTTGTAGGCGTTTTGACACAGTCACATGACCCCACAGAGGTTTCAGGTTCCCCCGTCGCTGATCATCAGTAAATAACTCGTGTTTTCTGTAAATCGGGGATTTTAGCGAGGCTGAGCATCAGCAGTAAAGCCTGCAGCGTGTTTACATGCTGTGGTTATATTTGGACAGTGATGGATAGTTTCCTCTTGGAACGGCGAGCGCTCTGACGGCGGCCAGAAAGAGCTGAGCGCGATCCAAACCCAGCAGGAGGCGAGATGGAGAGAGGAGAGCAGGTGGAGGAGACAGGTGCTGAGGCACCAGGAAGCAGGAGAGAAGAGAAAGGTTAGGAGGAAGCAAAATGAGGCGTTTGAGATGAGCTGTGTGGCGCCGGGCGGCTGAATGAAGCGGACGCAGACGAAGAGTCAGACAGGAGTTATTTTATCAAGTGCTATTTACAACAGTAGTTCCACATTACAGGAGATAAAGTCACTGTGTGCACAAACAGCCTCCGTTCACATGACAGCTCCCTCCATCATACCCGCTCACACAGAGCGAGCTGCTTCCTCTCACTGCTCCCCCCGGTGGTCGAGAGAGGAAGCTGCTTAAAGGATGTAGTGAAGGAATCCACCAGCTCACCCTGCCTGAGGGTTAATTAGACGAAGTGTTTGAGTGTCCGATTGAAACCTTTAGTCTGGATGGTTTTTAAATGTGTCTGAGTCTAAAGTGTCACAGAGGCCATGTGACTTATGATGTCATTTTAACATTATTTCAACGGCCTGCGGCACCAACCACGTGCATGACGTCATATTCTCAGAAGATTGAGCATCTTTAATGTAGCGCACACGTTACCTTATGTGTGCCATCATCTGCAAACAAGACTGCATCTCCTTATTCTGTATCCAGAAATGATCACCTTTATATAGAAGAATTAAAGACCATGATTATACTAAATCCCCATTTCTACGCTCAACATTTTAAACTTTGGTCAGCAGGAAGGTTTTTTTATCCATACATGGGAAAAAATTGGGCACACGATAGCAGATGTTCATGTTGTGACCTGACAGTACTGGAAACCGATCACACACACACATGCTGTGTGTAATAAATGTGACATAATGTGCAGACCTGAGGCTTCTTTCTGAAGGTCTTACTCAGGGATGTTCCCCAGGGTTCGATTCAACCTGTTCCTGAGCCCAATTCTGCAGTACGACGCGAGATCATGAACCTGCTCTCGTCCCACAGTGTTGGTGTTTAAATAAATGGAGCAAAGTCGATTAAGGTGGAGTACGTCAAGGCTCTATTATGGGCCCGTTATTTACAGATGTACTCCTCTCAGAGTATCATACGGCCTATTTGATCTATTTATTAATAGATCAAAAACTATATCATTAATATCTGTTGACAGGATTAAATTATGGACTTTCAGATATTCAATAAGATGTCAGATTCTTACTCAGTTCTATGCAGATGATGATCTGTCCTCTACGTAACTTTAGTTATTTGAATGCAGCAAAGCTTTTAGTGTTTTCAATTTACTCTGAGGCTACGTCCACACGTACACGGGTATTTTTGAAAACGGAGATTTTCCGTTTTCGTTTTAAAAAATAATCCCGTCCACACATAAAGGCAGAAATGAAGGAAAACGCTGCTATGAACATGCCAAAGCAGCAGGTGGCGATATATTCCTAACCGTGCAGAAATGTTGGCCAATCAGAAGTCTAGAAGCCTCGGTGGGAAAAAGTAAACAAAGCTGGGGCATAGAAGCAGAACAGAGTCGTGTGTGTGGAGGGACAGTAACTGTGTGTATATGTAAGCATTTAAACACTGCAGAGAGTAGAATTAACAGTATTGTAGAAATTCATTTCACCGAAACAATAACGTGGCGCACAGTGTGACGTCAAAAAAGGCGCACACCTTTGACGCTGCGTTTTCTCCGTTTTTCTCGTCCATGCGTAAGCGCAAAAACTGAGTTTTCGAAAATCTCCACGCTGGCCGGAGTTTTTAGAAATCTCCATTTTCAGTGACCGAAAACGGCGTTTACGTGTGGACGAAAGGTGCAAACGCATAGAAAAATCTTTCAAAAATACCCGGGTACGTGTGGACGTAGCCTAAGAATTAGTTCTGGGCTCTCATATCTGAGAACTACGCAGATGATAAAGACATTTCCTTCTTCTTCTATGGTCCAACAAACGTTACTAATAAATAAACAGCTCCCTGTTTAACTTAAATGTCAACCACAAATCCAATAGCAGGTTTGATGTTTGATCCTGAGGCCTCCCGTCTTTATTCTGGTCTCTAACTGTAGTATAATTAAGATAAATAAATCTGTGCAATGCAAATTTTGTAAAACAAATCACATGAGCTAATGAGTCAACTGAAGTGGCACAATCCAGGGTTCAATCGTGAGGCCTTGTTGACCAAATCTTGAATTTTCTTGTTGTTCCCTAAAACTGCAGACAATCGTAATCTGAGTGGCGCCGCCCCAGATTCACTTCTGGAGTGTTTTTCTTCTCAGCCACTCTTCAACAGAATCGATCGCTGTGCAGATGACAGCCTGATTTACTCTGTGGAGGCGAGACTTTCCAGGGTTTGATGCTCATATTCTGCAGTTTAATTTACTTTTCTGATGACACCGAGATGTCAGTTACACTTATTAAGAACTGAAGTTGATGCAGAACTTCATTAACTGTTTTTCCTTTCATGAAATGTAAACTAAGGTTTCATTTTATTGAGAACTTTAGATGTAAATTTGAGAAAGACTCACTGAGGACGTAGAGAGAAATTCAGCTTAAAAGACTTTATAGTGAAATCCAGCGAAGAGCCTTCACAGATGGGGAGGAGCTGCCATCTGAAGGGATACACCCACCCACGTCTACGTTGCATAAAGAAATCCATCGTCATAACAAAGCAGAGCAGCGAGGTACAGAAAAATAAAAACTCACAGTCAAAAGGTTCTCAACAAATAGAGAAAGCAGTAAGGTCAAAAGTCACGGAGCTCAGAAGAACACACTGATTACATTTCCACCGAGCAGGAGAGCGTGGTGCGGCACTTTGATGGTGTGAAAAACCTCTGAGTGGGAGTGTCAGTGCGGGTCTGTGGGGTCGGCAGAGCAGTGTACCGTTCAGCTTTAACTTACTTCAGTGTCTTAATGCTACATGACGTATATGTGCGTTTGTATAAGTGTGTACTTGTTCTGTGTTCACTAATTGCACTTGAGGATGAGGATATGGAGATCGCATTGTCTGCAGACGTCTGCAGATTCTTTTTCTGGTTTTTTGCATTTTCCTGGAAATGTTTCAGACTTTGACAAAAAAACAAAACAAACCTGGGACGACTCACCTTCGGCACAACCAGCTGCGGCTCAAACACGCCGGCGCGCAGTCGCATCCTGAAGGCGGCAGATGTCGCCGATGCTCGTTTACGTCAGGAGATCAAAAATATCTGCTTTAGTGTTTTTAAGCTGTAGTGAGCTGCTCGCATTAGTGCTGACTGCAGTCGCGCTTCAGCTGTCCAATCAGAGCTGAGCACAGGCTCTGACTCTGTAATCAATATTTAGGTTTCACAGAGGCTGAAGCTGAGATGAAGCACATTTTTCTTTTCCTTGTATATAAACACGACACCACAGTGTCTGATGGTCATGTGGCTAAATCTGTGATGATTTGTGCCCCTCAAAAAAACCCTTGTAGAGGTGGTGGTAATGACATCACAGCACCATCTCATTAGACACATCCCGCAGCCAAGCTGCCTGAGCTCCAAACTGAGGCTCGCCACATAATCGGTGGTTTCTGGAGCCAAACAGCGTTTGCTTACTGCACAGTAACTGTGCCAGAAACCAGCCTGGAGCTCCATCACACCAAACCTCCACCTACAGTTGGAGTGTAAAAAGTCCCAATCGGGATTTGGTCCCAATGTTTTGTGAGCGACCTGAAAGGCCGACGATCACGTGGCGAGCTGGCGGCGCTGAAGGGGAGTCGAACCCTCGACATCCAAACACTAAGAAGCAGCTGCGGAGTAAACATCGGTCAGGTTAGAAATAATAAACTAAGTTACAGTGAAGCTTATTAAATAGTGATCAAAACAAACAAGATGGAGAAAGAGGAAGTGGCGAGCGAGGCCGGTGATATCGAGCCGGAAGTGACACGTTACTGACTGCGGTCGCCGTGCAGCAGATTAACCTGAGCAGTAAACAGAAACGCTGCTGTGAGCTTCAAGTCCCAAACTGTTACGCCTCGCTCACACGCACAGGCCCAAAACCCACCACGCCCCCATCAGGACCACGAGCTACGCCATCCGTCTGGATCTGGACCCTGGAATGTCTGGAAGGATTCTGGACTACGCTCAAGCTCATCAAAACAAACTGAAATGAGGAAAACTGGGAAAACATTGCAAACTACACGGGATCCAGGGCGTCTGTCAGAACGTGAGCCTGCGAGCGCGAACGAGATGCAACACCATCCGGCAGCTCAGCCGACTCCATCAGGGGAAGCTGCGTCTTTGGACCAATCACAATCACTGCAGCTCTGCCGGTTAATGAGAACATCTACAGCGTGCACTGCGACCACGCGTCGGTAAAGTGTCACCATCAACTGATATGATATACCGTCATTCGACAGTGAGGAGGACACGGCGTCCGCCATCGAGAGGAAACACGGCGGTGTTTGTTTTTTTTACATTCTGTGCAAAATCAGACGAAAAGTAGTCGACAAACCATCGTCAGTCTATTCCTCCTTCTGCCCACACATGTCAGAGTTCAGTCACTTTGTTCCTTTTTACAGTTAGTTTCTAAGACGTTAGTACCATGATCGTCGTCCCGCGGTGGGACTAAGACATTCCTCAGAGGGACAAAATCCACCTTCGTCCGAGCTCTGCTGCTTTTGCTCCTCGATGTGACACTTCAGGCTGTCCGCAGCTCCTGAAAGCGTCCGCCGTCCGATCAGCGAGCTCTGAAATGCTCGACGCCGAGCTGCTGCGAAAACTTGCTGTTTGGTTTGGAAAACGAGTCATTAGATATTTTGAGTAACTTGCTCATAATTATGAAAACCTCGTACTCGTGTCATCACGAGGAACGAGCGCGTGGAGGTGAAGAGCAGCTGACGCTCGCTTCAGTTTTTCTGCACTGGTCAGCATTTAGACCGACCTTCATGACTCCTGCAGTTCTCTGCTGGACAAATGCAGTCCTGCCTCATCAATGATCCATGCACGGATCCAAATATGAATGTGATGATCTCTGAGCCTCAGTAATCACCTGAGGCGTGTAACTTGGAGCTTCATCGTGCTGGAAAACAAACAGATTGTCACCGAATTCTTCCTAAATCGTTGGGAGAAATTCGTCTTTGAGGAGTTTTAGTTTGTCTGGTCTTTAAGGAGCAGGTGGAACAGCTGAAGTCCACAAACTGAAAAGCTCAGGATCAGATCTCCATCGATCAGAATTCGGCTGGTGTCCAACATGAGAACTGCAGAAGGCCTGAAGAGCACGGGTGAACAGTGGAAATGCTGAGTCTTTGCAGAAATAGGATTTATTTATTTATGCTTTGATTGTTCTTCACTATATCACAGAAAAGTAAAAATGAAATAAAAACTGAGGCTTTGGCCACGCCAGCACTGAAATTCCCACATTCGTATCAAAGCAGCTGATTTTAGCCCAGCTCCTCGCTTTCACATCGTTTCTGCCGTCAGAGCTTCAGCGCCAAATTTAAACGACAGCGAGTCTGGCGTGAGACACACGTCACGATTTCAGGAGTTGGTGGACTCGTCTCATTTCCAGGATCCCTGATAATTATATTGAACTACAAACTACGAACACTGGAGCAGCAGAGCCGGCCGAAGGTGGACTTCCATCTCTTCCTTCATTTGTAAAACAACCTGCTGCTGTGCAGCTGTGTGTAAAAGGCATTCAGCAGGTAAAAACCACAGGGCACACAGTGAAAGAGGAGGAGGTGGGGACGGGAATAGAAAAATAAAAAATAAAAAAATTGTGGCAGACACGACAAGACGATCACCTCACTTCACTCTGTGGCAGAGAAACATAAAAAAATTAAAAAAACAAAGTTTCAGAGGAGGTGGGGACAAGGCGAGGAGGAGAAAGGCTGAGAGGGAGGAGGAAGTCAGTCTCAGAAGAACTTGTCATCGATGCGGAAGTGCGGCCGCGTGACGTCGTCCGGGTTGATGAAGACTGAGATGGATTTGCCCGGATTCTCCGTGACGAGCTGCTGAAGCTTCTTGGCCAGCCGGTCGTCGGGCTGGTTCTCTCCGCCGGCGTCGGACTGCGGCGATGGCAGGTTGTTGGTGCTGCCCCGCCACTGCAGTTCCACCGTCAGCCTGTTGGCGGCCTTGGCGTGCTCGATGGTGGTGCGCAGGTGCTCGGCTGGGTCGGAGCGCACGGAGGAGAGTTTGCGGGCGTGCAGCATGGCCGTCTCGTCCAACAGGTGCTCCAGCATGTTGCACTGAGGGATGAAATAGTTGGGGCACATCTTGTTGACGAGGCAGTGCTGCAGGTCGTCGATCAGGCCCAGGAGGAAGTGGGCGGAGAAGTCGTCTTGCGCCAGGTAGTTGGCGGGGAGGCGGTCGCAGGCCCACAGCATGATGCTGCGGAGGTGGTAGGGGCTGATGGCTTTGGGGCGGGACAAGAGCTTGATGATGATGGCTTTGCAGGCCTGGTACGCCTGCATCAGGCTGGACGAGATGCACTTCTTCAGCTGCACCTCACTGCGGGCGAACGACAGGCGCCACTCGTTCTCCTTGCGGCCTTTGTGGGAGCAGGCGGGGACGAGGTAGAAGCCGCTGATCACCTCCTCCTCGGTGATCTTCCCATCCCAGAAGTGATTCTCCATCAGCCAGCTCTGGGCGACAGCCGGCCACCCTTTAAACGACACCACGGGGACGATGTCGTAGAGCATCCGGCTGCTCCCGACGCCCAGGATGACGGAGATGATTGTGCCGTTCCGCTCCACCTTCTCCACCCTTGGCATTCCTCTCTGCGGCTTCTTCTGCACCTCCAGCAGCACCAAGGAGATGGACTGGTAGAACCAGTCAGCCACCAGTGTTGGGGAGAAGAAGTAGTTGGTGGTGCCGTTGATGTGGTCGACGATGGTGCAGCAGTCCTTCCACTTGTTGATGGTTCCTTCGTCGAAGAGGCGGAGGCTGAGCCAGGAGTGGCCCAGCGCCGAGTGTCTCATGTCCAGGGTCACCGGCTGGTTGCGGTCGTGGAGTTTGAGCGCAGGGACCAGCAGGGTGAAGTCCATGTCGTAGTCTGTGCCGCGGGCGTAGACGCTCAGCTCGTCCAGGTCCATGTCCACCACGCCCTCCCGAACGCCTCCTGACAGGAGGAGGTACTCGTTGGCCACGGGGAGCTTCTGGTCCAACTTCTGGACCATTCCTGAAACAGAGGACGACAAAAAGGATCAGATAAAGATTATGTGTAAAAACGAGCACCACGCACACAAGTGTAACCGGGGGTCAGGATTTAGGCCTCGAGATACTCGTCTTACAGCCAGCTGAGCGGGTTCAGTATCTGACCAGGATGGCTGTGGCTGACCTCAGGAATGTGGACCTGGGAGGAGACCCCGAGGAACCCCCAGGATGCACTGCAGAGATCCAATCTCTTGACTGATTGGCGGAACGACGCAACGTTCCTCCAGATGAGCTGCAGGTCGTGGCCGAGGAGGGCAGGTCCGGGCACGTCTGCTTACAAGATAGACTGACGTCAGAAGCACCTCATTCGTATCTGGATAAAGTTCGACTAACATCGATTTAAAAGCTTCCCCCTGCTGTAATTAAATTCTTTAACGTTGACCGGCGGCTCTGCCGATTTGTCCAGTCTGGTTTTTGCTTTCACAGACGAGGCTGATGTTAAGGTGAGCTTTTAACGAAGTCTGCTTCGTTTGTGTCCAGCTCAGTCTGGATCGGGTCCAGTTTGGCCCTCCTGTTTTCCAGTTCCTTTCATGTCAGGTCTATTTTTGAAGCTCGCTGTGTTTGGAAGCGGACCGCGTGAGCCCCGACGGGTCACTGCGTTCAGCCCCATCGGTCGGGCCGGGCCGGCCTGGACGAGTTTTCCGCTCTGCTGAGTTTAAAGAAGAGGCGCACACACTTCCTGGCTGTCGACTGCATTCCTGCGCTGCGGTTGTTTGGACGCACGCAGTCCGTCTCTCAGAAACAGTTTCAAATAAATCAGATGAACTCAGCTCGGGGGCTGCTCGTTACCTCGGTACAGAGACGATCCTGCAAATACACACTGTCTTTGAATGAACGTCTCACACTCACTTTATAATTCCTGACTGATTTTCCTTTTTTATTGATTGGATTGATTAAATCTGGAGCATAAAACCGCCTCATCGCTTTTCTTTTGGTCTGTCTGTGAGCTGCAAACAGTGAGCGAGCTGTGAAGACAGGATGGAGCGCCGCTTCCTGTTGGGACATTTTGGAACGCTTGTTATTTCTGTGAGGAGGCGCCGTGTGCGAGCTGGCAGACTGTCAGTACATCTGAGAAAATGAACACTAATGTGAGTGTGCGGCTCTGTCAGATGGACATTTCTGCAGTTTCTGTGTGTGTGTGTGTGTGTGTGTGTGTGTGTGTGTGTGTGTGTGTGAGAGAGTCTTTTTACATCCAGATCTTGGAGGCGCTCCAGCGTCATTATCAAACTCGCATTCCTGCACTCCATCCTCCGCACTTCCTCTCAGGTTCAGTTATGATGAGCTGAGTCCTCTCAGCAGATTTGTGGCCTTTTATTTTGAAAGGTTAGGGCCCCACCGCCTTCAAAATTTTAATTATAACCTTGTAATTCCTGATTTATGTCAGATATTAAAGCTGTGTGAGGTTCATTTTTTCTCCTAAGTGAAATGTGAAGACATATTTACCATTTATATCTTGGCATATCTTCAAAATGCTAAACACAACAAATGTGCTGTAGAGCAATTCAAATAAATTCAAAGGTCAACGTAATAAACTAAAATGTTATTTCTGATCAAACGCTTCAAATGTTACAGAGAAACAAAGTCAAACATTAGATCATCATTTAATAAAAAAAAGTAAATGTTAATACAAACAGAGTATACAGAAATATCTAATGAAAATAATTTTCTTTATTTTCAAACTCTGTCAACTGTTTGTAAACAAACTCTTGAATAAATAAACAAAAACAAACACTGTGCGGAGCGATTCATTGGATTTTAATCTGGATTTTCGTGCCCGTGTTCTAACGAACATCATCGAGCGATACAGAAAGTGCACGCTCCACCATCAGAATCAAGAGCTCCTTAAATGAGCACTGAGCACGCACCTGCATGAGCCAATCACAGCTCCTCCCTGCACCTGACCGCAGTGACCTCATACAGGCCATCGAGACAATATTCAGCACGGCAGAAGCTGAAGAGCTCCTCTAAGAGAGTCAGATTTAGCACGAGTGATGTGAACTAAACACGCATTCACAAGGAGTGTTG
This sequence comes from Maylandia zebra, assembly GCF_041146795.1. NCBI lineage: Eukaryota > Metazoa > Chordata > Actinopteri > Cichliformes > Cichlidae > Maylandia > Maylandia zebra. The sequence continues at coordinate 38,685,934 of NC_135180.1, read as the reverse complement.
TGCGTCTGCACCACAAAGCAACACAACTAAATTATTCAGCCACCTGCAAACACACAGCAAACTGCAGGATAATCAAAGCACGAAGGCCAGAAAAATGAGACGGAGGACGCTGACGCAAATCATCTGACATCAGCTCAGCGCGGCGCGCCAGCTTGTACACATGCACTGAAATCACCAACCAATCAAAGAGAGTGCTCAACACAAAGGTCAACAGATGCGTCGTCCCCTCACACAGTTAATTTTTCCAAATCCTGCACCAATATTGGGAATAAAATAAAATAATTTCCACACATGTGCACACAACAAATCAGTTTCCTGGTTGTGCCGCAGAAATCCTACATGCTAAAATCCAAGAATTTCCCCTAGCAGGACCGGAGCTCCGCCTTCGTGGATGAGCTGTTACTACAGTAACCTCACAGCAGCCATGTTATTGGTCACGTGACACATTGAAAATGTTCCAAAAGGCTCCAACAGCACAAACACGGTCCAGAGGTCCAGTTCAGGTGAAGCTGAGCAGTCAGCTAGCAGCTACAGCCACCTGTGTCATCATCCACCCATCAGTCAAAGAGGCCACGCCCCTAATCATATAAACTTTAAGCCTTATTACAGTTTAACCAGGTGAACCCTAAAAACTTTCTTCTACTGTACAGGTGTTACGAAGGAGGACATTATCCACAGAGACAAACAGTTTGTGTATCAGGCTGCAATCATGTTTATTTCTGCTGTACAGTTTTAACATGGGAGTCTATGGGGGACTGACTCACTGCTGCCTCTGCTGGACGTCAGAGGAACTGGAATCTTTTCATTTGCCCCACGGGGTGATGTTTGGGGAAAAAACGGATGATTTATTTCTCGCTGTAAAAGAAATTCGGACAACTAATTTGGCAGAATTTAATCTGACAATTTTAAATATATTTGAGCACATTTGTTCCTCACTGATGCGCTATGTGCGGAAAAAACACCTGCTGGTCGGAGTCCTCACAGCTGGAAGTTTAATATTAGTGAAGATTTGTTTGTTTTTAATATATTTGAAGGTGTGGATGAGGCTGGGATTGTAGTGGGCTTCACCTTGCACTGAGGGTGGTGTTAGTGTCGTCTGTGTTTAGTATTTCCGTATTTGTGCAGCACCTGGAGAAGCTCAGCTACACTTTTATGTTCGTTTTAAACCAAGAAACGAGAAGAAGAGAGGCTAAGAGGATGCATGCGATCCCTAATGCGGTCCAGGTGGAGCAGATGTGCATCACCTGAGCCTCTGCACATCTGGATCACCCCTGCAGCTCCGCGCTCACACCAGCTGAAATAATCAGGTGGAGTCCGAGGATGTTTACCGCAGCCTGGTGTGTGCGTGTGTGTGTGCGTGCGTGTCCTCACCCAGCATGGAGAAGATGAAGTCCTTGGCCGTGTGGATCTCCAGAGCCCGCTGGTCGTCGTACTCCCGCTGGTCGTGCTTGCTGAACTCCTGGATGAGCCGGTTCAGATCCTCCATGCGGGCCGCCGACCTGAAGTCCAGCTCGGGCCCGCCGCCGTGCGGCAGCCTCCCGGCGGCCATGGTGGGGCTGTTCCCGAGGCTGCCCGACGAGCCAGCCCGGCCGGAGAGAGCAGGGGCCGCCATGGTTCCTCCGCGGTCACACGCTGGTTCTGCACTGCCCACGCTGCAGCTGCTCCTCTGTCGCGGACCGAACCGAACCGAGCCAAGGCGAGCCACTCCACAGTGAACACAAGCACCGGAAACCTGCCCCGCTTCCGCCACTCAGCGCTTTCAAAATAAATGCCCCCTAATTAAATTGTATTATCTTATCTTATCTTATATTATTATCAGCGTTCACCATCTGCTTCCATCTCACCCACCCACCTATCCCAGCACCCTCCTCTGTCACACCAACCCCATGTCTTCCACTGTATTCATGGATCACCTCAGAGGTTTTTCTGTTTTCCTTCTGGCAGCTCCACCTTCAACATCCATCTCCAAACCATGCATCACAGCAGGTCTCACTATCATCTTTTGAACCTTCTCTTTCACTCTTGGTGCTATTTTTCTGTCGTAAGTATCGGTCATATCAGACACTTGTCTCCTTTCACTCCACCCCGCCTGCAACCTCTACTTCTACCACCTCTCCTGTGCACTGACCCTTCCTTTGGGTGGTTGACTCCCGGGTATCTATCTTCCATACTTCTCTTCACCTTTCCACCTTTCTCCTGCTCATTGCTTCTATTTACTTTCATTCTTCTTCTCTTCTACAGTCTCATCCACCTATACCATACTCTCATCACATACTTTCTGTAGATCCACAAAGACCACAAAGATCCACAGTTCATCACCTTCTGACCTTCTCTATACTTCTCCATCAACACTCTTAAAGTACACTGCTCCTCAGTGATCGCCATTTCTCTTCTTCTCAACCACTCTTTCTCATATCTTCATCTTCATACCTTGTTCTTAAAAATTAGTACCAGAACACTTTTGTATTATTCCTCTGACACTCATTTGCATTTTTTGTGTTTCACTCTGAAAATAAATATCAAATTTCGTTGTATTGACTTTGGCAGCGTTTTACCTTGAAGGTCACAGGCGGATGTTGTGCTTCGTGTTGAGGATTTTGTTTTGTTGATTCAATTGTGTGCAGTATCCGCCTCTGTCCTGCGGGCGTCGCTGACAGTGCCGGAGCTCCTTGGTGACCCGGAAATGAACAACTGCTAGGCGGCCCTTCGGCCGACCTGTCGGGGTCACCGGGATCCAATATGGCGTGGAGGAGCTGCTCCGTCCTGCTCAGACTGACCGGAGATGAAGGCTTACGGAGCTCCGTGAGGGGTGGCAGGTCAGTCCCCACAGGCGGGGGCGAGCAGCCCGTCCCGGGTTACAAACAGACAGATCCTTGCTGTCGGAGTTAGCTCCGTTAGCTTCAAGGACAGTTTAGAATCAACGGGCTGTTAGCAGGTTAACGTTAGCCGCTGCTAACAAGCGGGGAGCTGCCTGGGTGTGTTTGTGTGTTTATCTAATTATCCGGTGATGTAAAGCTGTTTGTCCTATTTAAACACCCCAGTGTGCCCCCTTACATACATGCCCATTACATGCAGTTCTTCCGAAGCTCTTTCAGGTCCTCCCTCCGGCTCAGTGCAGAGGGACGCTGCTTCCGTCGGTGCCCTAAAACCCAGGGGTTAATCTCCTGTGGCCAGCTGACCTGTGCTGCTTTAGGTGGCTTTATTTATAATCCACAAGCAGTCCACTCGGACCCTTCCAATGACCAAAAGTTACTAAATGGATTCAGTGACATAAAACCAGACGTTTGTGGTAAAAATGTTTTTGGGATTGTTGCTCAGTCTGAGGCCGGCTGGTAAAAGGAGACAGCAGCTAATCCTTAGATAATTAAAAGGTTGGCAGGATGTTTATACTCTGACACACTGGTGCATTTACAGTCATGATAAAAAGAAAGTGCACCCACTCTCAGCGGGAAGGTTTTATCTAATCACGGGAAGATGAATTGAGTCGGGTCCTTGGTAGAAGTCTGTACTGCGAAGCAGGAGTTCACCATGGTAACTTGTGCTGTGAACACAACCTGCTCACCACCTACTGACCAATCAAATCTCCAGAAATTACCATCGCCTTTCCTGTGTGTGTGGAGCGTCAGTAATAAATGTAGATTCTTCGATACAACTTTGTTCCTTTGGTTATTTATTAATGATTTTTTCATTTAATTATTTTTGCCTTTTGACAGGAAACAACATTTTTTGTTGTGCTTCCTGTCTGTGGTTGTGGCAGGAGGATGCTGGCGCTTCATTAAAGAGAACTTTTTTCTCACAGTTGTGATTCCTCGTCTGTCCACCAGGTGGCCTCAAAGCTTCCAGCAGAGATGCGGCTTCAGGAAAGCTGCAAGGAAACCCGAGTCCAAGAAGGTGGAAGAGGAGTTAGGCCCCGCCCACAGCGAATCCTCTGAAGCCGCGGCACAGCGCCGGACCCCCGCTCCTCACTGGGACCATCAAGCTCCACCCAGTCCCCCACGCGCCTTCGGCCGGCTCGTCAGGCCGCTCGTCTTTACCATCGGGGTAGGTGATGTTGTTTCGGTGGCGATGACGCCGCTGATGATGTCACGGACAGGTGTTGACTCCATGTCAGTTTACAGGCTGCTCCTTCGGCTCGGCGGCCATCTGGCAGTACGAGTCCCTCAAGTCTCGAGTGCAGAGCTACTTTGACGAGCTGCGAGCCGATTGGCTGGAGAAGGTGCGACCTCAGAAACGAGGAGACATCCGCAAAGAGGTGAGGGTTCAACGTCATCACCTGTAACCAGGCTCCACCCACACTTTGATCTGAGTCTTAATTGGCTGTCTGTGTTTTAGATCAACCAATGGTGGAACAGCCTGAGCGAGGGCCAGAGGACGGTAACAGGTGAGTCAGTGCTTACGAGCAAAGCGCTGAACTTTCACATGGGGGTTGCTGGATTGAATTTCTTTTTTCCCAGGGATCATTGCTGCTAACGCCATCGTGTTCTGCTGCTGGAGAGTGCCGTCTCTGCAGCGCTTCATGATCAGATACTTCACCGCCAATCCGGCCTCCAGTGAGTCTCGCCACCGCCGCCACGATTCGTTCAGGGTCTCCCATTGAGCCTCTGTAACTGTGGCTGTTTGTTGTTGCCCCGCAGGGACTCTGTGCTCTCCCATGATTCTCTCCGCCTTCAGTCACTTCTCGTTCTTCCACATGGCGGCCAACATGTACGTCCTCTGGAGCTTCTCCACCAGCGCCGTCTCCATGCTGGGCCGAGAGCAGTTCATGGCCGTGTACCTGTCGGCAGGTGCTTTTCACTGTGGTGTAATCTCTGAGATTATCTGTGTTTGTTTATGAGTGTGACGTTGATTTTATTTCTTCCGTTTTCAGGTGTTATTTCTACGTTTGTCAGTTATGTGTGCAAGATGGCCACGGGGAGGTTCGGCCCATCTCTCGGAGCGGTGAGTGACTGCTTCACAGGTCAAACTGTACCTCGCTCAGAGTCACGTCTGTTTTATGGTTTTATTTTAGAGGACGTGTAGATTTTAGGAGGTCAGTGCGAACACACTGATGTGATTCTTTTGAGCGATTTTCTTTGGTGGACGTCTGTAAATGTTCTCAATAAATAAACAGCCTGAAGTTCCTGTTTCTGTTTTCAGTCTGGCGCCATCATGACCGTCCTCGCTGCTGTTTGTACCAAAATACCTGAAGCCAAACTGGCCATCATCTTCCTCCCCATGTTCACCTTCACCGCTGGCAACGTAAGACCCCGCCCACCCCTCTCCTCGCCCAGTCTACCTGGACAGAGATCTCTTTTTCATCTTCTGCATCAGCCCACCTGCAGCTGCTGCACATCTGCAAGCTGCTTTGAAACCCACCTGAGCTTCAGCTCCTGCTGCTGGCTTTGACCTGACTGAACTCGCGCTCTGTTTCCGTGTCTGTCTGCAGGCTCTCAAGGCCATCGTTGCCATGGATACCGCAGGCCTGGTGCTTGGATGGAGGTTTTTCGACCATGCTGCTCATTTAGGAGGAGCCATGTTTGGAATGTAAGTTAGCAAGTTAGTCGATTTTTTATTTATAAAGGTTCATTTTTAATTTTCTTTGTTAATTCACAGAGAAGTTTTTTTTTTTACCTTCTTACAGTAATTTTCTATATTAGATGGTGGGAAAAAAAACAGCTTTTCTGTCACTTAATTGTTGAACTTAATTACTTAATCACGTTGGTTTAGTGTGAGTGGCCGTGGGCGACGTCTGTATCCATAGGAACAGCTGTAAAATGTGGAAATACAGTTAAAAGTACAAAATTGATGGCTTCCTTGACATTTTCCAGAGCCAGACTGCAGTCTTTTCCGGGCCGATTCTGGTCCCTGGGACTTATGTTTGACCTCTCTGGATCAGATGGTTAATAGGTAGAAGCGGAAGTGTGAAGGCAAAGCTGTCGATTTCCTGTTTGTGTTCCTGAGTGAAGAAAAGAGCGAGACTGTAGACACGAGCTGTAGAAAGGGAGCCCGCCGAGGAGGTGCAGCGGGACCAGGGCCTCCTCGCTGACGTGTTTTGGACGTTGAGATATTTGGAAAACTGATTTATTCTGTTTTGTGACGACGTTGCAGTGACGTGTTTTTAATCAGACTTGTTCTTCTCTCCTCAGCTGGTACGTTCTGTTCGGCCACGAGTTGATCTGGAAGAACCGAGAACCTTTCGTCAAACTTTGGCACGACTTCAGAACTCGAAGGGGACCGGGAGGAGGAGAAGGCGGCGGCGGAGGGGACCGAGGAGGCGCCATTTAGGACGCTGAAACGCAGAGAATGAAGGAAATAAAATGCTAACGTAACATGTAAAGATGTATAAAATGTACAGAGAGAATCACGGAGCCCGGGCACAGGCCGGAGTCGAAGTAAAGACTCGTACTTGTATTTATAAAACATGAACGATTCCATTGTTGTCTCCTCGCCTGCTTTTGTTTACAGTTTGATCAGAGACAAAGACAAACGCGGCACAGAGGTTTACAGCAACGACCTGTCGGCTGATCGTGTGACAAACAGCCCAGACAGAACCAGTCAGAGGGACTTTTTGCCTCAAAAATCTGTAAAAGACTTAAAAAGACAGCTGAGGGATTCTTAAAGAGCTCCACCTACCTCAGGTGAAACTTCAAACCCCATCAGGACGCCGTGTCTGAAACTAGAGTCTGGCTGCTGCTGCAGAACGAACCGGACGACTGAACAAACACCGTGTTTGCCAAACAGGCTGAAGTCCACCAACAGATCAGACTGATGGTGTCAGAGCGCGATCTGAAGGGTCGTCACGGAGAACGTCATACGCCTGCTGCGATTGGCTCACAGCTTTAATAAAGCCCTGTGATGCTCGTGGGTTTAACTTTCTTAAAATAGACTCGATGATATTTGTGTTGTGGAAAAATAAACTGATCAAAACCTGATTTTCTGAGATTTATTCAAAGTTTAAAACAAAGGGACCAAAAACAATACAGCACCAACAGGCTTCGTAACAACATCAACAAGTAAACAAAATACTAACAGCTCCTTTATAGCCGTTGTCTTGATGCAGTCTTTGTTCAGCTGTAGGGACCTGTTCCCACAGTCGTGTAGCAGTGGTCTGATAATGACGGCAGAGCTTCACACTCATTCTTTGTTACAAACCAACAGCACGCAGAGAGGAGAGCAGCTGAAGCGCAGCACACCAGAGCTTGTGACACATTATTTTGGTTTTTGAAATCGATGAACGAGACAGAGATGAACACTGAACACCTCAAACTAAAGAAAAGGCCGACCCTCGCTCAGACTCGCACTTTTTTAATGTCTCTTTAATAAAATGCACTCATTCAAACCTTTTACCTGATTCACAACTGAGATCAGACATGAGTGTGCACATCTGTGAGACCTCGGTGATGCTGAATGATCTGTGAGGGATTTAGAGCAGCACAGAGGTTCTTATTTCATACAAACAACATATTCCCACATCCAGAGAATCGGAGTATTAAACTCCACATCTGTCAGCAGCTGAAAACATCTGGAGCTTTTCAAACCAAACACTTGATGAAGGAGGTGCGAGGTGTGCGAACCCTCTGGTTCCTGAGGGAACATTTGCCGTTAAAATCACCGCAGCTTGTTTGCAGTCGTCTTACTAAAGCAAGGACGGACTTCCCAGATAAAAGATCACCTGTTGTTGGTCCTCTTGTATGTCAAAGCCTTACAGAGAGAAGAGCTGCTGCAGCAGGATAGGAAACCTGCTGTTTTCAGTTTATCAAAAAGGCTCTGAAGGACTTTTAAACCACAGGTTTCCTTCTTTTGGTATATTTTGTCCCACTCCTGCATAGAAGCAGGGTTTTATCTTTGACGGCTGAAACCAGCTCATCACAAACGGTGGGAGGTGAAACTGGGATTCCTGAATGTCGATACTGATGTGTGTTTAGAGACGGTTTGGCCTTTCCCAGAGTTCATCGACCCTGAACAGCAGCAGACCTCAGAAGATCAGACCCGCTTCAAACCGCCGCGCTTCACATCGCAGACACAACCTGAGCGACGCCTGCAGAGACACAAACCCTGGAGAAGGCCTTTCTGCAACCTCCAAACCTGTGCCGACGGTAAGAACCGATCCATCAGACTCCAGCCGTCAAACCTTTAGCTGCACTTTAGCCTTTAACAACTGGCTCAGGTGACGTGTGCGTTTCGACAGGTGTGTACGGGTGAAACTGAGCTCCACGTCTCCTCTGCGGCAGATAGTTCCTATTTTCAAATGAAACACGATAGTGGGGATGCACACTCTGCTGGGACGGATACGTCCTCTTTGTTCATCTCCCTGAAATTCGTTTCTTTAGCTCAAATGGCCTCTACAGTCACCACATCCCAATCCAGCAGAGCACCTTTGGGGTGTGGGAAATGGGAGATTCACATCGTGGATGTAAAATCCCCGAGGAATGTTTCCAGCACCTCGTTGAATCTGAGACACGAAGAGCGAGAACAGTTCTGAAGGAAAAATGTGTCCGACCTGTACTAGCAGGGTGTACATAATAAAGTGGCCAGCGAGTGTAAATCACACAGTGTCCCAACAGTGATACTTTTACTATAATCACTGATGAAATCCTGTTACACGTGTTTGGAGTCACACCGAGACGGGAAATCGTAGTTGACTTTGAGTCGACCGCCTGCATTTGAGTTTGTGTTTTACAAACTGGCTCGGATCTTCCCACAGTGAGCTCGTGCACCACGTCCATCAGCGGTGATTTACTCTCTGTGCTGCAGGCAGCTCAGAGTAAACTCTGTAAACACAGAAGTCAAAGCTGCTCTTTGGACTTTGGTCCACGTCACTGATCCGAGTGCTGTTTTCCTGTGTTATGTTCTGTTAACGAAAATAGAAAAAATACACATATATCTTTAGTATCAGCTCCGAATATTATCTGAGTTCTTGAAGAAGTAAAAAATAATATTAAACACAACATTTAATACTACGTTGATTGGTGAGCTTAATTTCAGCTTAATTTCAGTCACTGATACTTCATGGATGTGTCAGATGTCACACGGCCCGAGAGCAGAGCCCTGAGGAACTCCACAAACTCCACAGCTCGTGCCTCCTACTTCTTCAAAATCATCTGTTTCCAGGTGTTCCAGGTGTTCCAGGTGTGTGCGGAGACGCTGAGCAGAATGGCGGTGGGCCTGCAGATTGTGGGTCTGTTTCTGGGTGTGGTGTCCTGGTGTCTGCAGTCCAGCTGTACCTCCAACCAGGTGTGGAAGATGAGGAGTCAGTCGGAGTCGGTTACCACCAGCCAGTGGCAGTTCGAGGGCCTGTGGATGAGCTGTGCTGCCACCTCGTTGGGGTCCATCCAGTGCAGCAAGTTCAAGACGGTGCTGGGACTGTCGGGTGAGAACGGCTGCTTCGTAATCATCAGCAGCTATTATGGAGTTATGATGATGGCTCAGTCGGAGCACAGGAAAAGGTCCACAGCAAGGACAATTATTTTTCATTCATTGATGAGAGCATTAGTTTTGGAAAAAAACTCATCTCTGTTTCTGCCTGAGAGCTGAGACAGAAATAAGAGAGGTCATATATCTTATTTATAGCGAGTTCTTATCTTTTGCTGCCCAAACAAAGTAACAGCTTGTTCATGAACTTTAATGAGTCCCATGAGGACAATGTTGCTTAATGTTGTGGGAACTAGATGATGGCTTGTTCCCACAAGATAAACTGGGTTTATAAAAAGGGAAAAGACATCTGCAAAAACTGTAAAGCTGTGCGACGAGGAAGATGTTCATTTACCTGTAATGATGCTTTGCAGCTCACCTGCAGACCTGCAGGGCTCTGATGATCCTGTCCCTGCTCTGCGGTCTGACCTCCATCATCGTCTCCGTGCTGGGACTCAAATGCACCAAACTCGGCAGAACGCCCGAGCAGGTCAAAGCCAAGATCGTCCTGAGCGGAGGGATCCTCTTCATCCTGTCGGGTACGAGGCTTCGGGACTGGAGCAGGAACAAACCCCAAACCTGTAAAAAAGCAGCGTTTTCGTTTTGTTTCTCCTTCCTGCAGTTCAACCTGCATAAACTGGAAGCTGCAATTTCACTTGTTTCAAATTATGGCTGTCGTACAGGAAATGTCGACGTAGACAGAACATGTAAATGACGACATACAGTCTGTGTTTGTGTTATGATCAGAACTTCACGGGGAGTGTTTCTTTGTGGAAGAAGAAATGGTGATATTTAGAGAACAGATATCGCTGCATGTGCACATCAGTATTCAGGATGGAATCATCTTTATTCCTCATTTAACTGAAAACAAACATCTAAAAAATATTCAGATTAAAACGAGGCTTTTGCAAAGTTCTGGGATCTGTGGAGACACCGGAGCTCGAGCAGCTGGAAACTGAATCCTGAGCTTCTGTGTTTTTCTTCAGGTCTCTTCACTCTGATCGCCGTATCCTGGTACGCTGCCAGAGTCATCAACGACTTCTACGACCCGCTCTACGGAGGAGTCCGGTGAGCAGCAGTGTGTGTGTGTGTGTGTGTGTGTGTGTGTGTGTGTGTGTGTGTGTTCCTGCTGCTGAATCTTTAGAGTTTGTGCTGCAGGTTCGAGCTGGGTACTGGTCTGTATCTGGGCTGGGCAGCCGCTGGTCTGGCCATACTGGGAGGATCTATGCTTTGCTGCTCCAGTAAGACTACTCCCTCCAGCCCACCTGCTCGGTAAACATACACACCCATCATCGTCTCCTTATTTAATGCTCAGTAATGACTTCTAAGTTTGTGTCAGGCTGTAAAGATGCTCATTTCTAAAGTAAAGTTGGTCATTTTAACACGGGAGTCTATGGGACTCCCTGCTGAAGCCTCTGGTGGACGTTAGAGGAACTGCAGGATTCATTGTACAGATGTTATCATAAAGAAGAACGAAAAAGAAAGAAAATGAAACGCTGCAAAGAGTGTTGAGTAACTGACGGTTTTGCATATTAGTGAAGCTTTTGTGCAGGTGAGAGCACTTCAGGTAACAGACGAGCTGACGACCACAAATCTGATTATATAAAGTATGTATATAGTTTAAAAAGTTGGTGAGCGAATCTGTTTCATGTACATCGCTGTTGCTCCGCCCTCTAACCTTCATCTGCTCCCCTGCAGGCAGTTTTCTTACTACTCCACCACCGGCCAAGGTCGGAGCATCTACAGAGCAGCTCCGGCCTCAGACGCCAGCGGCTCCAAGGCTTACGTCTGAACCGACCGACCTCCACCGTCCTTTGTTAGGCTCGTGCTGTTTTCTGAAACATGGAATCGCCTCAGAATCACACTGCAAATAAAAGGTCTCCTGAAGCTGTGTGGCCAAGCAGTACCAAGTGTGTCCAAGAGAGGGCGCCACAGGGAATCGCTCTCAGAACTTCACAACAGATCAATTTATTTATTAGGTTTTGCTGTTTCAATTGAAAACACTTTGTGGTTCATTTACATTTGACTTTTATTAATCACATTTACCTGTATGTTTGAATTAATTTCATATTATTAATTTTCTATAGTTAACTTCAGTTTACCTTTTTTAGGATATTAACCCTCTGAATCCTATCCTGAAAGGGTGGTGTTTTTGAACAGATTCAGAGGGTTAAAGAGAGGAAAGGTTATCATCTAACTAATCATGCTGACAGATCTGTGTGCAGTTTCCAAATGTGACGTTGCAGAGAAAGAAACACGTGTGGTGAAATGAAACTGAGAGAATAAAGATGTTTATTAATGCACACAAAGCTAGAAACCTACTGACAAATTCAGCCTTTAGATTCATGACATCACTGATGAACAGACATTAATTAAACGTTAAATAAAACGATCCATTAAAAGGTTTGAATAAAACTTTATTATTTCCCTTTTTAAGACTGTTAACATGTCGCAGGTGTGTTCAGGTGCGTGACTGCACTGTGCTGCTTGTGTGCGTGCTGGCTCACGGGAACGCTGATGAACACTACAAATCCAGCTGCAGCCCAGCGTGCACAGCAGTAACATCAGTCTATCCACCAGATCTCCAGTTTGGTTTGAGAGCTGATCTCAACCTGCAGATGTTTCCTGCTGGGATCTTTGTGCTGATGTCAATTCTTAGCAGGTTGTGTCTTTATTTCAGGAAGCTGACGCTCATCTTGGTATCAATGTCCATTTTCTCCAGTGACTGAAAAACAAATGAACACAACAATAATTTTTTAAATAAATTTGATTTGAAGAAAGTCCCTCCTCCTCCTCCTCCTCCTCCTCCTCCTTCTTCTTCTTCTTCTTCTTCTTCTTCTTCTTCTTCTGTTTCTCAGACAGAAATAAATGCTGGTCCTAAATCATGTGTGAGCTTTGAGAGGTGTTTGAACCACCACACATAGTATATTTTATACATTTATTATTGTATTTGTGTGAGAGCCCAGATTTTTGATCAGATGCAGCATGAAGCAGGTAAGAGTCTCACCTTTTTGAACTCGTCAAAGGAGATGGCATCATCTTTGTCGAGGTCGGCCTCCTGAATGGCTCGCTCAGCTATGCTCTGCAGCTGCTCCTCGGTCACCTGCAGCCCCAGCATCGCCCGCAGAACCTGAAGGACGCAGGACACAAGTATTAATAATGTACCAATGATGCTGATCGAAATCCTCTCCGAGACCCGTTTTTCTGCAGAACTAAAGAACATGCGAGTGGTGGACCCTTCTATGCAGATGACACACGATTATTTTTCTGATTCTAGAAAACTAAAACTAGCTTAACGCCACAGAGGATTTCTTTGAGGGCAAGCTGGGCCAAGCAACTGTTTTCCTCTAGTGCAAGTCCACAGCAGCTCCATCTGCTGTGGGAAACACTTCGGAAATAAGGGATCAGCCAAAGTACCTGCTACTTCTTCTTTTCTAAAATAATAATCACCCCAGTGGGCTAGCTTTATACTGTAGGAGGGGCTCCGTAATGTTTTCTTTCAGCTAAATAAAAATTCTTCTCTCACTTCCCTCCATTCTGCAGCCATGCAAAAACCCCTGATCTTAGCCAAATGTGAGTATGAGCTCCTGCGTCCTGGTTGCAGGTGTGTAATTTGTGCAAACAATGAAGACCTGACTGACAGCCCCACACACCAAAGACAGACTGCACAGGAGAGTCTCTGTGCATGGGAAGGAACTATGAACTTGTCAGCGATGAGGAGAAGAAATGAAAACTCTCAAATAAGTGGACACAGACCTGAAGAAGCTCCTCTCTGGAAATCTTCCCATCTCGGTCCAGATCGTACAGCTGAAAGGCAACTGAGCAGCTTCTACATTATTTTCTTTATTGTACGCAAAGATAAAATAAAAGACAGAACAAAGTGACCTGGACTCACATTTGAGCTTCCTGGTCCTGCTGCTGGGGAGCTCTTGCTGTGTTCCTTCTTTGTTTCGGTTTCTGTCAGTTGGACGGAAATGAGCCAGAATCCGGACAAAGGAGGAAAAGTCCACGGTATCCTGTCTGGAGAGAAATACTTCCTGTTTACCCTTCACAGTGTCACCTGACCAGTCCCTGAGTCTAGACCTCTGCAACTCAAATGAGTTGATGTGACAGTCCTTGCTCTGTCAGTGCAGAAACAAGTGATTCCTGTGATAACAGCAGGCTGTCGTACCCCGAGGAGAAAAAGGCTTCTATGATTCTGCCTCCGATGGGGTTCATGGCCAAACCTCCGAGCGCTTCAAAGTCGTCAGGGCTGCGATACAGAAGGAGACAGACAGTCAGAGGCTCTGGGACACTGACGTCCCTCAGAGTCTCACAGGCTTTGTTTTAAATCTTTAGATTTTTATAAAGAAACACGACCTGTTTGTTTTTCTGCAAAGGTTGCACTTTCAGCCTGCATGATGTTTAAGAGCGGTCATATTAAAGCAGGGTTATTATAGTTAACTCAAACTTAACTAAAGATCAAAACTAGATGTGAAAAAACATTTTAAACTAGACGTAAACAAACTTCCTGAAAGGATTTCATGAACTTAGAAACTAAACTTCTGATAGAGAAGAAGTTTTAGACTTTGATTAAATGTTATCACTGTTTGTGTGATGAGACTTTGACGGACGCTGAATGTCCTCAGGACTGTGAGTCGCTGCTTTCCAAAGGTTGTATAGTTTTATATTTTCTGGACCGATTTTCCTCAATCATGCCTCTCACGTATGCCCTCATTACATTATTACTTAAAAAGACTAAAACTAACATTAATAACACTAAAAACTAAAAGTAAACATTTTGAAACAATGAAATCTAAACTGAAAGGAAAAAAACTGCTCTGGAAAAACCTGAAGCTAAACAAAAAGCCAAAATGAAATGAAAGTATAGCTCTCTGTCTTCATCTCAAATGGGTTGGCGTTCGGGCTTTGGAGCCAGCAGACATTAAAGAGTTACCTGACACAGTCACAACAGTGACTCTGAATTCATCCTGTTGACACTTTGTGTGGCCGCTGATGTTTGGACACATCAGGGAAAGAGATCCTGAAGATGAAGGTGTTGAACTGGTTTGGATCAGAGTCTAGTCCTCCAGCTTCCTGTTTCTCAGAGTGACCTGATGAAGTTTATGTCTGGTCTTTGACCAGGTCACACAGCGTTTCGGCAGGTTGTCTAGAAACATCTTTGGGAACTTTGCAAAGTTGTTTTGTTTTGTGTTGTTTCGAGTTAAGTGTTTGAAGTATCTTGAATGACTGTTTCTTCATGTTTTCCCGTGACTGTGAGATTGGGGGGAGCGCTGCTGCAGCAGTGTTACATATTTCTGACGCAGACGGATAAAACTAAATAAACTCATCTTCAGGCTTATTTCATTCTGGGATGTTTTTTGGGGAAACAAACAAACCCTATAAAAACATTATTGTTATTAAGCTGGATGATGATTGTGAGCAGTGCGTCCACACACCTCAGGTATCCTCTGTTGTCTCTGTCCAGACTCTCAAACCTGTCGTGCAGACGGAGGAGATGAGCAGACGAGACTGAAACAGACACGATTTGTTCTTTACTCAGAGTAAACTTTAACAGCTCAGTCAGTCTTTGCAAATACTTGCTGAGGGAAGAAGTATGACTGTCTTCAACAGTAACTTGTATGTCGATACCTCAAATACACCAGAGGTTTGTTTGCAGTATCCAGGGTGTGCATATATTAAATATATTATGTAATCGCTCAAATGGGTCGAACAGGTTTGAGCAGAAATCCTGTGACATCAAAATTAAAGGAGAAGAAATTCAAATAAAGGAAACCAAAAAGAAAAGATCAAAAACGAATAGCTTATGGTCCCAAAGTAAAAGAAATAATAATTATATGTAATTATATTTCTTATTACGAAAAACTAATGTTTCATCTGGGCTTAATCAGCCATCGAGCACAGTCGTGTTTATCTGCCCACAGTGTCCTTATCAGCGAGGACAGTTCAGGGTGTTGCCACGGAAACGCACACAAACAGCCGACGATGAGCTCACACACGGGAAACAGCAACAACTCACACCGTCGCCGTTACAGTCTCACATGAAAGCTGAAAGTGATGTTGAGTCCCCCCCCCCACACACACACATTTCCTATTGACAATAACTGTTTTGGGGTTTTCCCAATAAAGAGATCAAGACCCCACGATGGGAGAAATACGAGTACACGCACACACCGACACACAGACTGTGTAGAGACATTTAAGTGTGTAATATATGTATGAGGTGTATGGCACACATGCTCACACATTTAACATTACAGTAAATATTGGTCTGAATTCAGCACTTTGGAGAGAGCTTAAACTGGGCAGGTGAATCGTAACCCCGCTGAGCTTTTAATGAAGCTGCAGATTTTACCATCAGCACCTTTAGAGCCTCTGAAACGATTGTCTTCTTAAATTTACGGTTAAAAGAAGAAAAATGTTCACATCCTGAAGTTCAGCTCGTTGTTAGGGGTACACCTCGCTGGTACTTCAGCGTGATGTTCAAGTTTGAGATGATTTGAATTTATGACATGGTGCATTATCCTGCTCAGAAGATGGTACACAAAGGCATGGACGAGGACAGCGACAGGACTCAGGTACGTGGGCGTCAGCTGGCACATCTGGAAAGGCTCCATAGGCGCTGAAAGGTGTAAAGTGTTGTCAGAGCAACATCTGCTCCATGCAGATGTTTCTCAGGAAGGCCTTTGTGTTTGAGCCGGATGAACTGCAGACTGCTTCTATAACAGCCTCACGGCTTCAGAGGAGCAGAGGAGCCTGCAGTCCAGACCTCTGACCAGCTGACAACATCTGGAGCATCATGAAAGCAGCAAGAGGACGAAGCAGAGCCAGGACTGCTGAGCAGCTGGAATCCTCCATCAGACTGGTGTTAGAGAGCAAACATGGACCTGTCCTACTTTTACATCATGTTCACAAGGAGCTCATATTTTTATCACCATGGTTCATGTTCACAGTTTCAACATTTGTTATGTTTTTATGTTCAGTTATGAATAAAATCTGAGTCTATAAGATTCTGTGCTTGTAATTACAGGCTGATCACAGCTGGAAACCTGCCTCGGTCAGCTGTGTTTAATGTCTCCCAGCTGCCTGTCGATGTGTGCTTGTACATACATGTTGTAAAAACCTGAGATATTAAAGACTTTTAACTGCTGTAAACTTTATCCCAGGCTCGTCTGTTCTCTCCTCTCTAGTTTTCCTCAAACTTGCTTCAGATGCTTCAAAGCAGGAAACACTCACATCCGGTTTGGCGCATGAGCTCCTGGGCGTTGGGGATTTTGTTCCTGCTGGAGCTGCTGGAGCCCATCCTGCTGCCGGTGTCGCTGCGTAAACCCAGACTTTCAGTTGCTGCAGTTCAAGCCCGATGAATTTATCTCTGCGCTCTGACCGAGGTGTACGCTCGCGCCCACTGCTGACATACAGACCAGCCAATCACCGCTCGCCAAGAACCACACTCTGATCAGTGGGCGGTCCATAAACACATCCACCGTACGTCTGTGCTCTGAGAGATAACTGCTGCAGGAGATAAAGAGCAAATTCAGTTTGAACGATTGAGGATTATTTCAAAGATATGTGACGGCTTGACCCACACCTCCCCTTCCACATCCGCACAGACCCCCCTGAACTCTGTTTGAGTAAGCCGTTTACAAGTATTTCCTGAAGTGGGGTTGCACACAAAGCACTGATATGTACAGCAAGAAGAAACAGTTATCTCGTAGGCTTTTGTTGGCCTGTCACAAAAACATAATCTGGGAAACCACCTCCAGACAAAGACTTCTGTCCTAACCAGGACCCTGAAGACAATGAGTACAAATGGTGACGAGTAACAGCTGCTGCTCAGATGTGCTTAGAGAGGCATTTTTGTGTCATGAAATCAAATAGAAGCAAGTCTGTAAAGTGTGACGGAGAGAAAGACTGTGAGGCTGAGTCTGCAGGAAGGAGTCGGTCCGGCCCTACACACCGATCCAAACTAACTGTGACAGCTGCTTCAGAGCTTTGAGGGAAACGGCTGCTCTGATCTTCAAACCGAATAAACACGTCGGTCCATTAATGAACACTAGATGGAGCAGTTTCCACATATATGTGCACAGCAAGAGCGCTCACAGTGGTTGGACTTTCTGCTCATGCAGGTCATGAGTCTGCAGATTCAGGTGTCTTTAGAGTGCACGCTGACACTGTGTGAGAAGTATTACATACATTTTATGACACCCTGTAATGTAACTGTAATCAGATTTGAATTTCATGTAATATTTAGAATTTTAACTTTAGATATTTAATCTTTTTTTCACTGTTTATCTTCCAAAATGACACAAAAGTCAAAGAAAAGTGTCTGAAAGTCGAAACAGAACTTAAAAAATCGCTGCCACTGCAGACGCCCTGTCATGACCTCACCTGACCTCACCTGACCTCACCTGACCCTGTGCATCTCCCCTGATTGAAAACTCTAACTTGATTTTGAGCTTGATGATTAGAGGACGTGAGGAGTGAAGATGGTGCTGATACGTTACTGAGGAGAAGCCGCGGGGCGGTTGCTGCCACAGGTGATCTTTGAGTTTAAACTCGTCCTCTGTGCGAGTTCTGACTTTCAGACAGATCTTTTTCTCCTGTTTGTTGAGCTTTTAACATCCGAGTTCAAGTCGTGAAGGAGAAGTGAAAGGCTCACCAGAGAGACACGGGCAGCAATATTCTTAGAAGACCTGGCGGTGCACTCACAGGAAAAGTGACTGAATCAGTCGTGTTCAAAATGAAAGAGAGCCGAGTTTCAACTGTCAGCTGAAGCGATTGCAGGGAAAGTACAGTAATCAGACGTGTGAGGGTGTGGGGTTTTCCTCGGAACATATTAGAACAGCAGACAGACCTGAAGGAGTGCATCTGAGCAAGTGGGTAAAAAGCTTATCAAAGATAAATCGATAACACGTGGAGCTTCACAGAGGGTCCTGCTGCCCCTAGTGGCCCCAAAGCAGCTTTAAGTGTGTTTGTTTGTGGCGCATTTAGATGCTATTACCAGCAGTGCAGCGCTCTGATGGTTTATCAGAAGTAATTCAGCTTCTCCCTCTGGACTTGGACACAGTTAAGTCTTCTTTGGCCGGTTATCAGAGAGTTTTCAGTCTTTCCTGCCAACACTTAAATTGACTTATCAGTTCTGTTTATCAGTTGTTGCTTTCTGTCTGTCAAAATGTGTGAACTGCAGGATATGCACGAACCATAAATCCTGTCCCGTCACATGCCCGATGCGTCGGTTTGGTTAAACTTGTCTTGGCAGAGACGTTCTCACTAAAACCGCCCGGTGTCACTCAGGAGCACTGCAGCCAGGTTCGGGAATAAAACCCCGACGTGATCATATTAAGGATGAAACACAGTCCAAGGCTTTATCCTTCAGTAAGGTAACCAGTGACGTACTCGCCCAACAGACTCAGTAATCACACTTCTGCTTCAGTGCTTCCTCCATCGTCGGAGCGATGTGTCAAAGCCTTCCTCGGCTCCCAGCAAATTCAGAAAGCACATCGGTCCTGCACTGGTGCCCACTCAGCTCTACGGCTGGGTTTATTGCACCTGCGGCACAACTGCACTGTGTGCAGCGTTTTCACGTCACTCTCAGCCAGTCATTACTTTCTAAACAGGGACTGCAAGAACTTAAAACAATCCATATAAAACATAGACATATGCCTGATAGAACATGCATACCATCACTGCATAGATCCATGTAGATCCAGTCCTTTTCCCTCTGTGTATTTAGCTCAGACCATTTCCTCCACTTGTAGAATAATGATGCAATTAAATGGCCAGCAGGGGGCGACTCGTCTGGGTGCAAAAACACTCATGGTTGCACAGCCTCCTGAGACCCAGCCTGTTCATCCATGTCCTCTGTGATGGACATTTGTTTTTGGTATATCTGTTGACTTATTTGAGCTGCCCTGCTAACATCCTGGGCCTCTGTTAGCTCCAAAGAGGAAGGAAACCACAACAACAGTTCACCTCTAATACAGTTTTTTTCCTCGGTTCTCGGGAGGATAGAAGTTTGTGGGAAAGCGTCAGCTCCTTCATCACAGTCCCGTTAAAGTCGGAAAGGATGAATATTCATTAGATGCTTTCTGGCTGATGACTGTGTGTCATCGTTTCCACTCTTACATGCTTATGTTGTAGATTTATAGATTTATCATGTACTTATAGTACCGACTCACTCTGTAATATATATTTTACATCCATCCTGAGCCTGTCCAACTCCAGCATTACCTTACAAGAACAAAAAGCTAGCAAATTTTCATTCTGTTATTTACAGGATGTGCTTTCTGAGACGCGTGCCATTGAAATAAAAATGGTTTCATTGGGGCATCGAGCCAGCCAACGATCTCCATTTCCCATAATCCTCGCCCTTTCTTCGTCTGTTGCTCTCTGAGATTTGGTTTTTTCCAGGCTGGGAAATGAAAGCACAGGTATGTTGGGTATGCGGTGACAAGCGA
This sequence comes from Maylandia zebra, assembly GCF_041146795.1. Taxonomy (NCBI): domain Eukaryota; kingdom Metazoa; phylum Chordata; class Actinopteri; order Cichliformes; family Cichlidae; genus Maylandia; species Maylandia zebra. The sequence continues at coordinate 38,666,087 of NC_135180.1, read as the reverse complement.
CACGTGGGCGAGTACTTGGATGACAGACTAAACAATAGGCCGCATGCCGCAACAGTCACAGGGAACTCGTAGGTGTCATTTCACCACTTTTTCACCTGCCAACACAGTTACAGGAAAAGCAACAAAACAATGACTAACAAAATCACAAAGAAGCAGAAAACCTCCACAAAATGACTCAAAAATCACAAACAGTTACTAAAACCACACAAAACTGGACAACACTAATAGAGAAACATCACCAGGAAATGACTCAAGATGACATAAAAACCACTAACGTGGATTCAAAACCACAAAAAGGGTTTTAAAAAGCCACAAATGAATATGTGGGACTAAATATCTCAGGGACACAAAATGAACAAAAAGAGACATGAAAACACTAAAAAGTGATGCACAAAGACCAAGAGGCACGAAAAAGCCTAAAACAACAAGTCAATAAACTCTGTCACGAGTCACACAATCACACAAAGCTACAAAGACACAAAAGGAGACTAAATTCCCAAAAACAAAGCAAAACCAGCAGAAAATCACTCAAAACCACACAAACCTTTGTGCTTATGAAATCGAGGTGATAGTTTAGGTAAGTGTGAAAACTGCAGTTCCTCTGATGTCCAGCAGAGGCCCCGTAGACTCCCATGTTAAAGTTTTACATGTTTAACGCCTGATACAGAAACTGTTTGGCCCGTGGACGGTTTAGTCCTTCGTGTCAGCTCTATCTGGATTTTAGTTAAGGGGCGTGGCTGCTTTGACTGACAGGTGCATGTCGTTACCTGTAAAGTTCATGGATGCAGGAAGTTTCATCGTTCCTGCTGGTCAAATACGGTCACTTCAAAAAACCAACACGGCGGTCCAGCAGCAAGGCTTTTAAACATCCTCATGCCAACAGGTGGCTACATCCATCTTTTACATACAGTCTATGTGGTTGCAACACAACCAACGGTGGAAAATATTTGACCCAACCTAGAAAACCTGCAGAGTGTGATTGATGATCCGTCTGACATAACGGTTGTTTGAGATGAAAGCTGCCTGAGCTTTCAGAAACAGTAACTAAGGTTTGTCTTAGCAGGTGAAATTTGATTAGGATTTTTTTAACGTTTGCATCAACCGTCAGCATGCATCACCAGCACGACGCTGGCTTTTCCCCCTCCTGTCGTGCAGGATGCGTGCTGTGAAAGGCTGCACGCTCTAGCTGCTCCTGATCAAACACTACGTCTGTGGCTCTTTGAGCAAAATCACAGCGAGGATTTGTGAGTGTACGACGGGCCAATCAGAGACCTCGACTTTTGATTATAACAGGAGCAGTGGTTCAAAGGTAGACAAACTACAGCTCATCTGACCCCGCCCACTCCGGCTGACTGACAGGTGCACTGACTGACAGGTGTGGATGGATGTGAGAGGAACAGGCCAACAGAGCCACGGCTCTGCTCTGCTGTGCCTCGCTGGGCTTTTGTCCCGACTGTCACAAACAATGAAACTGAAAGCATGTCAGCGTGTGTGTGTGTGTTGGCAGAATTCCAGCAGGAAATGAATGAAGTTTTCCTGGTTGAGTGAACTTTGACCCTGTTTAACTCCCTCGACTGCCCACCGCCAGTTAGTGCACAGAAGCTGCCGAGAAGCCAAAAGAGGTAAAAATCCAGTGAATATTAAAATAGAAGCAGATTTAATGACACTCTGCAGACGGCTGTTGCTCATTACCTCACACACCTGAGGTGTGCTTTAGCCTCAGGTATTAAACAGGTGTAACCTCGCACAGCAGCAGGAGCCACACTGTTGGAGGCTCCAGCGAGTCAGTCCCCACAGACCTCCATGTTCAAACTTAGCCAGTAAATCTTTTATATGAAGGTTTCTATGCAAGTTCCAAAGACCAGCATGGTAGGGTCAAAACACAAACCCGAGGCCTAAAACCATCCATGTCCTCACCAAACAAATGAAACCGAGCATAAAAACTATTCGTGGAGTCTTACGGGGTCATTAAAGTCTAAATGTTGGATCCTCTGGGGAGCAGGAATGTGATTTCCTGCTTTACAAATGCATGAATATTTTGCACTGATGGTCTTCTTGTTCTCAGCGAGCTGTTTTCAGGTCCGCTGATGTGCTCGTGCAGGTTAAAGTTTGTAAAGGAATCGGTGCAACAGGCAGGATGTTGGGTCTCATTACAGGCCGGCGTGGGCTCAGTGGGATCTTCCTCCTCCTCCTCTCCGTCTGTCTGTCTCCTGGTAGAAGCTGGACCGCTGAGCGTATCCTCTCATTTGTCTGCAGAAACAAGGGCACAGTTATATAATTACATTCCTCGCATACTTTTCTGCAAGGAAAAGAAATGAACGTTTTAAGGAGAATATTTTCAGCTCCAGCAGTCACACTGGGAGCTGACCAGTACAACCAGTCCTGCAGTCTGATCCAATAACCTGTGTTTGCTCGTTTGGTGGGACCGAACAGTGATACAGCTGAAGCTGGTACTCTCCGTGACGATGAGGTTTGGGATGAGACTCTGATCGTACATCAGCAGCATGAGGGTTGGTGTATGGGTCATGTACAGTAGTGTGTGTGTGTGTGTGTGTGTGTGTGTGTGTGTGTGTGTGTGTGGTAACGGTGGTATCACAATCAGAGTGAGGCCGGAGTGAGAGTGCGGTATTTCCCCGCCGCCTGTTTTCGTCTCTGCACAGGAAGCCGCTGCACTGAACTGACTTTATGTTTACACAAGAAAACAATCAGATTTGTGACTCACACGGAGCTCCGCCCATTCACTTCCTGTGCAGCGGCTGGCATCAGGCATTCCCCGTGTCACCTGTGTACTCATACACACCTGCCAGTTATGTAAGAGCTGTTTCTGGTAAAGCCCTTCGCTGTATTAGACGTATTAGCAGTGATTTAACCTGATATTCAACTGATGAACGTTCAGTTTCACATTTGGAACGTCTGATCTGAACTGACTGAAATCCTGTAAACGGCGTGACCTCAGCCTCGGTTTCTGGTCTGCGAGGCTGAGCTAAAAAAGAGACGCCGATCTGACTTCTGTCGAATTGAACATCTTAATATCAAAATACATTTTGGATTTGACACTCGCGTGTTGTCCAAAATTTCAGATATTTGCGATGCTGTGTAAAATTATAAATGTAAAAAATAAGTGAAGGCAGTGATTTCCCAGTCTCATAAACTAGATTTTAGTCCCAATAGCACATAAATGTATCCAATGAGAAAATGCGTCACTGAATTTGATGACAACACATCTCATAAAAGGTGGGATTGAAACAACAAAACGCTGGAAAAATAAAGATCTGGAGGAACATTTGGTAACTGACGAGTTTAATTAACAGCAGATCAGGGAGATGAGTTTCTCAAGAGGTTCAACCTGGAATAATGTTGCTCAACATAAAATTGTGAGGACTGAATATGTGATCATCTGCAGCACATAAAAGCATCAAAAGATTCAGAAATCTGGAGAAATCTGTGGGCAACAAACGGTGTTGGAGGTGTGTGATCTTTGGCCCCGCAGGGCAAATGCAAATCAGGAACGCCGGCAGTGTCAGGTCGCTGATGGTGTACAGATCTCTGAAGTCATGCTTTTCTTTGCCCTGGTCTCTGCAGGCCGTGCTGTGGACATCTTTCGCCAGTGATGCTGGAGGACCTCTGGCGGTTTATTCAAGCTCATGTGCAAGTTGAATAAGGAAGATCTGCAGTCTCACATCTGTCTGCTTTCCAGGTGTTTGGTGCTTAATCTAAGATCTACATCTCTTCCACTTTCCCACGCTCTCATTGCAGCATCACTGCTCTACTTCAGGCCAATCAGCCTCCACTTTATGTGGTTTAAATCAGCGCTCTCCATCATTTTCCCTTTCAGACTCTGATTTGTTTAAACCACCTCCCCCCAGTGTCACTGAGGCTCCATCCAAGCGTCCATCTTCATCTCCGCCTCCACCACCAGGGGGTCCTGCCCTAATCCCTCTCCCTGCTGGCATTCCGATTGCCAAACATCTTAACTGAATTCTGTATATCAATAAGTCGTGTTCAATTCCTTCTAATAATCTCTCCTCATTGAACTGACATTTCTGCCAGTGAGTAACCGCCACGATCTTTAAGAAGCAGAAGAACCAACGAGGCAGTATCACGGGTTACTAATCCCAGGATTAAGGATTTCCCCGCTGTTTGATGTTTCTGGAGTGAAAGGGCAGATTTTCACGAGGTGGTACGTGGCAGGTACAGCGGTTAGGTTGTGCAGGTATAAGGCTACCTGCAGAGGGAACACAGTCCCGTGAAGTGAGGCATGCAGGAAAGACGAGAGTCCCAAAACACCAGCAGAGCCAAAGCCTGTTTTCTGAGTGTCGTGCTTTCAGCTGTCAGGCTGGAATGTGTCTGACATTTACCTGCAGCTCTGAAGGCAGGTACCGCTGAGGGGGAAAGTAGATCTCTGTGTCACGGCCTTCATCCTGCTGCATGAACTATGGCACATTTCTACATATGTACAGAAGTTTTTGTCTCCCTGCAGAGTTTCAGGGGTGCTGCAGTTGGCACGAGTGTATGTTTTGCATACTGACTGATTGTTTTCACATTTTGGTGAATCACCTGTTGCATATTCACAGGACTCTAACCCTCACTATGCTCAGGAGGCCTGGACAGCATCAGACTGCAGACACGCAGTCTGACCTTTACTAAGCTACTGACCTCTGCAGGATGTCTGGGCTCCGGCTAAGAGGTAGAGTGAGGAGCTCGACATCTGGAGGGAGGTGAAGTGGTTCCTGTATCTGATTGTGGCAGGATGAATGTTATCCCTCGGTCCAACCCACTTTCAGCCTGGCCCATTAGGGGGCGCTGGTATAAATAGTGGCCATTTGAGTGTCTCTGGGTCGCTTGCCTGTGATCTCCTTTTTGGTCACCTGACTTCCTCTTGGTGTGGTAGAGATCATTTGCGGGTTACTCCTCTGAAGCCTCCATCGCGGCTGGTCGTAGCTCCTCTGAGCTATTTTGCTTACGTTCTATGACACGGCTTACTTGGTACGTAATCAACTTTTGTTACGCTCTCTGCCTTCTATTGTTCTTTTATAGTAATTATTTATTATGTTTCGCAGGAAGTGTGGGCCTTAGTTTTGCACCAAGCTACGCGAACTGAAGTGCTGCTGTTTTGCCTTGCTGTGCTTTTACCGTCTGTTCCCGTTGTGAGAATTCTTTCCCTGCTGCTGTCAGCTTTTACAGTGGACGTCGGCGTGGACAACGGCCATATGCATGCCGGTTATCGGAGTCAGCTGGCGTGCATATTGATTGACTGTTAACTTGTTGTCGTGTGACGGCAAGTTGGAGCAGTACGGCGATTCCGTTTGCTCCAGATTTTAGAGTTTTATCCAGATTGTATGTTGTTTTATTGCTTTTGATTTGTAGTTTGGATTTTTGTTACACCACTGGTGGGAGGCCCTTTTTCTAGCTGTAGATCACCAGTGTGGTCCTGCAGTTGGGTTATCCCCCGGTGCTACACATTAGTTTGTTGTAATATATTAAAATTTTCATTGTTTCTTTTATTCAGATGCGGAGTGCCGACATGGAGGAGACTAGGGTGCCTTGGTGGTGGGATCCCTTGAGTGTACACACCCGCCTTGTTTAGTTTATTAGTGTGATAGTGTGTTGCACCTGTGTGTTGGTGTGTTTTCTTTCTTTAGTTTGAGTGTGGCATCCCTGCCCCTCCACTGGTAAGCCTCAGCTCTGAATACCTTTTTAAGCATATTTGTACTTGAATATTTATGATTGTGCTTTTATATGGTGTTTTAAATAATTGTTAATAAATTGTTAATTTGTTGATCATTGAACCTCGTCTCTGGACTGAGTATAGCGAACCTAAGTGCCTTTCTGGTGATTTAGTGTTACTTTCAGCATTCTCTGGGTGAAATTCCCAGGGTGGCGTTGTCTTTTTAAAACTGCAAAGAGTATTTACTTTACTTCTACCTCGTCTCGCCACATGATCATCAGGACGGGGAGTGTCCCAGAATAGCCCAAGAGGAACTGGGCTATTCTGGGAAAAGGAAGTCTGGAATACCCTGCTAATCCCAGCAGTGGTGCACTTGTGGTTGCTTTGTCGTTGTTAGGATGACCCAGAGGTTTGAGTTTATTATATTATTTATCATTTCTAGTCTTTGGTTTCTTTGTCTGTGTTCTGTCTTATGGTTCACGTCTCGGTTCCCTCTGTTGCAGTGCCTGCATGTGAGTCTGTGTCTTTAGTTCAGTCTGTGTTGCTTCCTGTTTTATTTTGAAGGTCCATGTCTGATGTTAATGTATCTGGTTTTGCTTCCTTTGTCTTGTTAGGCCTGATTTGCCCCAGCTGTGTCTCCCTCCTGTTACTCATTCCCTGATTGCTCCTCTGTGTATTTAAGCCCTGTGTTTCAGTTTGTCTGCATTGTGATCTACTGTTTTCTGTGCTGTGTTCTGTCTGTTTGCCAGAGTTTATTTGGAGTCTCAGTTTTGTTACTGTTTTTGAGTTCAGCATTGAAGCTGTGTTTAAGTTCACCTTTTGTCTCTGACTGTCTCCACCATTCCTGCCTACACACAGCCGTTTCATAACAGCCGTGCATTACTCAAACAACAAAGTTTATCTTTACTCAAAGGTTTGCCTCATCTCACCTCGAGGTTCCTCCTGTGATGTGGAGTACCTACCCTCAAACATTGCTTGAAAAGAAAAAACACAAGTTCCTAGTTCCTGCAGGGTGGACACGGTACTTTCTCCAGTACTTCAAAGAATTATGAAAAAGTTCCTGGAGTCTGAAAGCACCTTGTGTTTGTGTTTAGCAACCCAACCTTCTGACTTTCCTCTGGATGAAGCGCAGGGTCAGCGCAGGGTCAGGGAAGACATGGTCCTTGAAGACAATGTGGAAAGTGTAAAATGTGTCCATTCTATTAGTTTGCAGGCCTGAGGTATAAACAGGAAAGCTGAACATCAAGTAATTAAAGTGTTTTTCTACTTCTTCTTGATTGTCGTCCATTAATCACAATTCATGTAAAACAACAAAGCAATGAAAGGATCGTGAACAAAGAGAAAGCGGATCATTCACCACTACATGACTGATTGCTGTGCATTGTTTCAGTTCAGACTGATCTGAGTCCAGATTCAGCTGGAGGTTTGTAGGTAAACAGCTCTCAGTGACTCACACCAGAAGGAAACAGTCCAAACAAGGTAAAAAGTCACCTCACGAACACTGAAGTTTAGAGAGTGAGAGGAAGCAGTAGGTCAGAGCATCAGACGGACCTGGTTATACGCTGTTTAAAGAACAGCCTCCTGTAGTCACCCTATTAGTCTTATTGATGTTATATCCCGATAAGAGTTTTGATTGCTGCAGAAGCTGCTCGTGATGGAGCATTTAGACAATAAGCTGCAGGTACAAAGTGGCTCACACGCTCTTTGAACTCTAGTGTTTTGCACTTTTACTTTTTAGTTTGAATTTTGAACATGTTTTTGACTTAAATTTAAGCACTTTAAACCAGTTTTGCAGCCAATTGTGTCTTTCGCTGCTTCTTCTTCTGGCTGCTATCTTTGGAAGTTTTGTAGAGCAGATCATCTACTCTCCTTATCATGCTCTCATCACACCAACCCTCTGCTTAGATATAGACAGACTAGTTTATTTGGAACATGTAACTAGAACTAAAATCACAAGATGAAAGAAAACGTGTGGTGCCTGTGTTTTTGACTTTTGCTGCCATGATGCCAGGTTGAAAATTGGATTTTTAATCTTGATAAATAAAGGATTAATAATAACTTAAAAACATCAACTTTTCATGATTATCTCTATGTCCACACAATGTTTATGCTCCAAAAGGAGCAGGATACACGAAAAAAGGATGCTGGATATTTATCAGATTCAGCATCCTTTGACCTCTGCACGTCTCATCCTGATTCTCTCACTCCAAACTGAGCTGCTCATTCCCAATGAAAATCCTTATACCTGTCTTTGTGTCAGCACCACGTCTCCTAACCACACATCACAGCAGGTTTCACTACCATCTTTTAAACCTGCTGCTGCCATCCTTCTGCCGCCTCGTCTCCACCCACTCCACCCTGCCTGTCTGTTACTTTGGTCATACACCTTCAATGCCTCCGCTCCTTGGCGCTTCACCGTTACACCAAATCAGAAAAACATTTTTCTCAGTGTGTATTGTGAAGTAAACACTGCACCGTAACACACTGAGGAAAATTTGCCCTCTAACATGAGGCTGTGTTGCATCTCTTGAGAACTGAAGCTCGGTAGAATAAATGCAGAAAGCTGCTGTTGACTGTAAATGATGTAGCAACAAGGTAAAAACACTCCTGCCAGAAATAAACACGATGGTATCGTCTGCATACGTGAGACCACCTGCTGCACGACGAGAAGAACGGTTGTTAAATGGGACTGAAAAGACGTGGAGCCACTACAACACAACGCTGTTACGTCTTCACCACTAAACTGACACAAAGTGCTGAAAGACGATAAAGAGATGTGTAACGCTGCAGAGAGAGAAATCTCGAGATACATCAGAGATCCCTTTGACATAGCTGTGTTATTTTAGTCATGTTTCCTGCAACATAAGCCTTCTTCCTGCATGACTGTTTCCCAGTCATCCAGTGCACATACTGTCCATCCAAACCAGATAATCATCTCTCTTTACTTTCTTACCTGAAAACCCCAAAGACTCCGCCAACCTCACGTATACCACTCCCTTAACCGGGAGTTTCCAGTTTCACCGATCCCTAAAACAGGTTTGTTTGATTTACTGTAAGAACATACAGAGTAAAAGCCCCGATAAAGAATTTGGGTTTCTTGCCAACTAATCAGATTTCCTCCCTTTCTCTTAAAAAAGCTGGCCTGGCAATGACTCACCGGCCTTTGAACCAGAGTGTTCATGAAGCTGGCCCACCGGAGGGACGAGAAACCCCCGACAATCACAAACAACTGAACTCAGCTGTTATATTTCTGTTTCGGCTAGAAAAGACAATCAACACATCACTCTGGATTCTATGTTTGACGTCAACGTTATTCCTGTTCTCCAAACCGGATGCTTAGGTGTGCTGACAGAGGCCTTCTCGGGATTCCAGCTACCCGTCTGAGACGGGAAGAGTTGTGGAAGAGTTTACCACCCTCTTTAAAAAGCAGCTTAAACCCATCAATTCAAACAGATACAGAGGAGTATTAGGGCCACATTAAGAAAAAAACACAACAATCGTTTTATGAATGAAGCTGAAGTTTTGAGATTAAAGTCATAAGTCTGTGAAGGTTCTCAGTCTCAGTTGAAACAGTATTTTAAGAAATAAATAGGTTAGAGTTTCAAGACAAACTGCTGGTTTTCCCAGTTAGTTTCACTCGGAGGGCAAAGCAAACGAGGCAGCTTGTCTTCAAACTCACTGAACTTATTTCGCAAAATACATTTTTGCCTGTAATCTTGAAATTTTCTACTTTATTCTCAAAATGATCAAAATGATATATAGATTTTTTTAATGTGTCCATAATACTCTGTCGTAGACTAGGTACTAATCCAACTACTTTTTTCAAGTAATGGGTGAAGTAAGGGATTACTATTGCAAAAAGTAATCCCTTACTTCACTGTTACTTTCCCATAAGCACGCTGTGTTACCGCGTTACTGCATTACTGCGGACTCATGACAACGACGTACGAGCAGCAACAGACGTGTGCAGATCAACAATGGCTAACATGGAGTGATGGAGAGAGTACGACCATGCAGCGTTTAAAGCGTGGAAGTAATCACATTACTTTAAATTTGATTCTGTAAAAAGTGACACAAACATTAGATTCTGCAGTTCACTCTGTTTGGGAAGAAAACTTCTTTCTACAGCGAAAAATTAAACTTCAACTCTGAGCGAACAGCGAGCACGCTGCCACGGGAACGTGACACTCACAGAGAAACCCCCGGATCCCCCCACTGACACGACCACTGTGGGCGAACCTCCACCCGCCCCACTCCTCCTACACAGGTGACTAGGGATGGGTATCGAAAACCGGTTCTTGTTGAGAACCGGTTCCCACTGTTTCAATTGCTTGGAATTGTTTGCCATTTTTGCAAACGATTCCCTTATCGATTCCAGTCGCCCCGAATGATGTCACCACGTTGCAGAGCGTCATTTACCTGGCAGGAAACATGGCGCCTGAGCGGCTCAAACGCTCAAAAGTTTGGTTATACTTTACGAGAACGGATGACAACAGGGCAACGTGCAATACTTGCAAAGTAGATATTTCATTTAAGGGAGGAAACACTACGAATATGCAAAAGCATTTGATCACAAAACACGTGATGACCTTAAATGAATGTCGTGTTTTTAATTCTGGACTTGTGAATCTCAACCAGCAGCAGCGGTAACGTTTGCACGTCCTCTCCCGTTAATGCGGCAGGTAAATAATCAACTAACAGTGCATATTATGTTAGCGCGATCTGCCTTATTACAAACCTGCCATTACTGTGCATTTAGGTGATCATGATGAGAGAGACAGTCTGGCTCAGATGCTGGCAGTTCTCGCTGCAGTCTACCGGCAGCGTCTCCTTTCAGGCCGGGATAGACGAATGTCACTGAGCAGTGACTCAGTTTGTGGTCAAAGGCTTGCACCCATTTGCCACAGCAGATGATTTTCAGTAAGTGAATGTGTTTAATTGTAGGCAGGGACTTTACTGGATATTCATGTGTTATTGCTACAGAAGAATATTTATTTTATTATTTTACATTTACAATTTTTTTTTTCCTGGGGACCCTGTGACACCCCATTGAAGAGCCGTAGGCTGGATCTCTTAAGATCTCACTGTTGGGTTTGTAAGGCCATGTTACTCCTAAATTTCTTTCTTGTTCAAAGAGAAGATATAAAACAAAGTTCTGAGCTAATCGACCTTAGTGTTCTCCTTTTTTAAAGAGAATCGATAAAGAATCGAATCGTTAAACAGAATTGAAAATGGAATCGGAATCGTGAAAATCTTATCAATACCCATCCCTACAGGTGACTATAGATTTAAGAGCGACATGACTCAGAGCTGCTGAGTTTTTGCTTTTATTTATTTCTGCTGTGTTTTACTTGCATCTATTTGAAAGAGTGTAAACACAAAACATTATTTTATTTTATGTGCTGGAATATGCAGGAAATAGGTTTACATGTTAAACAAATTTCTTCAAGTCAGAGTAGTTGCATATAATTAAATTTTTGCTTGATTCAATGTGCATAAAATTAAAAGATTAAAACTGATAACAGAAGTTTTAAAAAGAGACTTTTTCATTTGATTCAGTTTTATATGATGTGTTATGCAGAAAAAATAGAATTGGGCTGAAAGGTCTGTTGCTTTATTATGTATTCAGGTTCATGTTTTTAAAAAGTAACTAAGTAACTAATTACTTTTGAAAATAAGTAATCAGTAAAATAACGGGATTACTTTCAGTAATTAGTAACTAATTACTATTTTCAAGTAACTTGACCAACACTGCTTTTGTGTTGTTTCACTTGATTCCCGTGTTTTCATTTTGACTGCGTTATTTAATACCGTATTTTCACTTAAAATTTTCTCAAACATCGACAGTGCGCCTTATGGTCCAAAAATACAGTAACTCTGTAAAGCCCAATTTCACCCACGTCAACCCCGTCATCGACAACCCTGCTTTCTGATCCACAACAACAGAATATGTAGATTTGGGGTTTGAAAATTGTGTTTTCAAGGTTTTGGACAAAAATAACTAAAAGAATTTTAGCTTCCTGTTCATCTCAGACAAGCCTTTTCTTCGTGAACGTGGCTGTTGTGCCCCATTGTAACTGAACACTCGTTACCACTATTGTGGACATTTGGAGGAAAGAATGGCTCAAAAAGATGTCGGTGCATGATTATGTGTGCCAGGAATTAGATCTATCCTGTCCCAGTCGGCAACATGGACTTTCCAGACAGGTAATGTCTGTGTTTCAATTCAGTCAGGCTATAAACCAACATCTGAAACATTTCATGAAATGTTTTTGTTGGAGTGATTTTTACGTACATGCGCTACTGTTTCTGAAAATTTCCTGCTAGCCTTGAACTGACAGCAAAAAAGCCCCTCTGGCATTAAATCAAGTGAATGTGCCGGAAGATCAACATACTGAGTTTTTTCCAGCAGACACAATGATGCTTATTAGGAAACGTTCAGGAAATCTCTTGTCCCCAGCTTTCTGTATATCTCTGTGTTTACACGAAAACGTGACGCATTTTCAAAGCACTCAGCCCCACTTCAGATAAAACTGTAAACTGCTCCCCGAGGAGCTGGAGATGGCAAAGATCAGCTCGGCATCAAAATGAAAGTTTGTTTGCTTTTATGCTCGATCGATGTTTTGTTTTCAGTGAAGCGATCAGAGTTTCAAGATTTCACCCACAACAAAATGCTAAGAATGCACAAAAGCAGTTACAAAGGAGGGCGAGTGCCAGCTCCTGTCATTCAGAAATGTTTCAGTTAAACACTCCAACTCGTTTACTTTCTATTTGAAAACAGTTTTCAGTTTTTGTTGCTTACTGATCTTGAATTCAAAATAACCCTGACTAAATACGACTTTTGAATCTCGGAGCGTAGATGAAGAGGTGGAAAAGTGTTCTTCAGTAAAATCTTCATGTATCTGTAGTTTTCTGACCACTTTTGCTTCCTACATTTTCATTTGTCACATTTTCAAAACAGGTTCATTAATTTACGTTTACGACATAAGAGTCACATCACTGCACGCCTTCAAACGGTTTTCAAAGCCTCACTTCAGATAAGCTGGATTAAACCAGGAACAACATTCCATGAAACAGTTCTGTCGGCACAGCCAACACTTTTTGCACAGTCAGATAAGAGGGGCCCTTTTTTAAACACTGCATTGTTTATGCGGCTACACTCAGGAGCTGAAGGGGACCAGAACCACTGGGAATGATCCGGATGTTTCTGGTGCAGATATAAGTCAGTTGTAATTGTGTACAGAGCTGCAGAAGAGGAGCGAACACAAATGGAGTAACATTTCTGACGTGGCATGCAATTTCAAATGTCATGTTTCTATCAGCTCAACAAATGTCAGCTAGCTAAAAGTTCAGGTGTTGTAATTCCCAGCACAGGAGACAACCTCAGGTGGAAAAAGATTTAGGAAAAAGAGAAATCCAAAGCTTACATGTTCTCATGTAAACAGAGAAAATTTCTACAGAGATGTGTTTTTAACATGTTTTAATGCTTTGTGTCTTTTTGTATTTAATCTCAAAAAGCCCCTAAAAACAGTCAGTGATCACTGTCGGCCTCTCTGTTCATTTTAAAGCTCAGTTTTTAAACCTTAGGATGTAGCTACAGCCCAGCCCATGCAGCAGTATATGAATGACTAACCTGGTATTGTGGATGGATTATCTCAGTTGTTCTCCTGACTGAAGTTTGGTCTGTTTACAGCATCCTGCCATGCGATTGCATTTGTCCCTAACCATCAGGAACCCTCACGTTAACTTTTATCGAGTGGAAAAAAGTTAGCATTCATCCTCCAGCTTCACTGTGTTTATGCTATGCTAACATAGCTGTGTAGCTAGCGATCAATCACGTAGCACATCATTATATAGCAGCTAGCCCAACTTCAGTAACTCTAAAAACGTCACTGCTGTTTAGTTTCCTTTCTTCATTTATGTTGGAAGTGATAGCAGAGCTGTACGTTTTAATTTCAGAAACATGCTATATCATGTTTAGGTGGAAGCTAGCGAGCTAACTTCCTGCTAACTTCTAACTCTGTTAAATGTAATAATTTCTGTTTTCATGGATGTCTGGATGTTAAACTTAATTGTTACACCTGGTAAAGCAGCAACGCTGATCATTTTATTACAGATGAAAGAATTTAGACAGTTTTTCAACTCTCATTGATGCCTCAGTGATCGCTTGACTTATGGACCTGCAGCGGAGTTTGGGCCCAGACTAATGACGTCAGACTTAAAGACCGGATAGAAATGGATGAGAAATGAGACCCCGCTGCTCCGTTGTAAGCATGAGATAATCTGAACGGCAGGTGTGTGGAGGCCCTGAGAACACCATAAACAGATGACATCATACAGATCCAAAAGTGAAAAAAACCTTGTGATAAACGGCGTGTTTAGAGCAGTTTGGATCACTGGGATAACTGTGGCCATGTTTACCATGAACATCCACCACAGGAACACAAGACATGACAGGAAACACTGAAAAGCAGGAATAAAACCAGAATCTGCACAAAACACGCACACATGTGCATTCAACGACTGGACCCGTTCAAGCATGAAGTACAGAGCTCTGATACTCTGCACAACCAAATGTGTTCATTCAAAATAACAGAAACAATAGAGTCTAACAGGAAGTGATCTATGTTATTCTTTCAGAGTTAATCAGTTTCAATATAATGTCAGGGCTGAGGTCAGTCTCCTTTTTTTGTCCTGTATTATGAATGATTTAATCAGAAATCCATGTGATGCATTCACTTTCACTTTGTTATTTAGAAAGGCGTGACCACAGCAGACCTGCAGCGACCCTGCTCAGTCAAACCAGTTTTAATTTGGACCTCCAGCAGCGCCTCTCAGACCCAAAACAGAATATTTTGTTTTTAAATTGTTAAAAGCTCAGTTTTCCCTGACTGATAGAATAGAATAGAATAGAATAGAATAGCTCTTTATTGGCACTGTTACAAGAACAGTGAAAGGCTGTTTGGCATCTCTCCATGTGTGTGAAATACACAATAGTGTAAGTATTTACACAATAACACAGACAAATTTACATTTACACAACAAAGATATGTACACGTTATACATACACCTGCATACATACACACACATATTTCCACGTAAACGCTTACATATATATACATACACATACATGCCATCTGAGGAGCAGGTGCAGTGTGAGGTGCAGTGTGATCAGTGATATTGCACATTGAGTGTGTGTGTGTGGGGTGGTGGTGGTTGTTGCTACTATAATAAATACAGCTTAAAGAGGTATAAATAAAAATCCAGTTTATAAATAAAGTGTAATGTAGGGAGTGTTTCACAGCCTGTGGGTAGAAACTTCTATTGAGTCTGTTTGTCTTTGTAATGAAGAAAGTTATGAGACATCAGTCTCAGCCTGAAGCCTAACGCATTACAGAAAGCACGGAAAAGCAGATAACCTTTAACGAAGAGAAAATCCCTTCCAGCAGTTGGACATGATGCTGAAGTTTTTTGATTGATTGATTGATTGAATCTTTATTTTGAACATGTTGAAAATGTACAACAAAATAGAATTAAAAGAGACAAATGAACAAAGCAAAACAAAAGGAAAACGAGCAACCACAACTCCAAATAACGTTCATGTTCAAAAAGGAGCAGGAAGAAGCATAAGCTTATTTAATCCCACCCCTTTCCCACTATCTAGTATCAATAGACTACAGAAATACCTCCTTGCAATTACATTATATGTCATGTGTATTTTTTTTATGTCTATACGTATATGTTTCTATCTATCCATACATACGTATATACACATGCGCACATATACACATTTACAATAACCCCATTAACACCTCAAGGATAAACAACCCACAAATATATACATACATATATACCCACACCAACATACCCGTGCACCTGCACACACATGAAAATATTAGACAAGAACACCCTATCAAATCTCTACCTTTTCCCTGTACCCTGTAAAAACCATATCCTTAAACCGCTGTTTAAACTGCGCCATGCTTGGACATTGCTTCATATCTTTACTTAGTCTGTTCCACAGCTTCACTCCACACACAGAGATGCAAAAACTTTTTAATATTTTACGGATACGAGGATGTTTTAAATTTAATTCCCCCCTCAAATTGTATCCCCGTTCCCTTTTAGAAAACATTTTTAGAATATTGTCAGGAAGCAGGTTATTTATTGCTTTATATATAATTTGTGCAGTGAGAAAATGAACCAGATCTGTGAATTTTAGAATTTTTGATTTTAAGAATAGTGGATTTGTATGATCTCTGTAACCAGTTTTATGGATTATCCTTATGGCCCTTTTTTGTAATATAAAGATTGATGATAGCGAACATTTGTAAGTATTGCCCCAAACCTCTGCACAGTAATTCAAATACGGTGCAATCAGGGAACAATAGAGAATGTGGAGTGATTTGTGGTCCAGAATGTGTTTTACTTTACTCAAGATTGAGACACTTCTTGAAATTTTGTTATGTATATGATTTATGAGACTTCCAGTTTAATTTATCATCTATAATCACACCAAGAAACTTATGTTCAAGTACTCTTTCAATTTCCACACCATCTACATGAATCTGCACTTGTGCATTTCTAAGGGAATTCCCAAATAAGATAATTTTAGTTTTACTTAGATTTAGCGATAGTTTGTTCCTGTTAAACCATTTTTAAATTTTGCACATTTCTGAAGTAATTGTATCCAGCAGCTCCTTATTTCCCCCCCAGAACAAAAAATATTTGTGTCATCTGCAAATAATACTAATTTTAATATATCAGATCCCTTACAAATATCATTTATATAAATAATAAATAATTTTTGGACCCAATACAGAGCCTTGTGGAACACCACAAGCAATGTCCAAGCATGATGAGGAATGGACACCCAGCTTCACATCTTGTTTCCTGTCACTTAAAAGTTTAAGCTCCAGATCTTCTTCTGCAGGGTCAACTCGGTCCAGCTCTCAGGGACTGTGGCCTCGCAGCCTGGAACGCTGTATGATGGAGCAATGGATTAGCACTGCTGCCTCACCACACCAAGGTCCTGGGCTGGTGACTCTGTGGGTCTCGCCGTGTTGGCCCTGACAGCTGGGGTAGGCTGGAAAAAAACCCGCGTGTACCACGCAGGTACACACTGTTTAGACTTCGTAGCTTATGGTGGCACAGCTGCCTGAACACCATTCACGTTTGAATTGCAACCAAATTGGACGATAAAGATGGCGCATAAATGAAACGTCCAAGAGTTAAAGCGGTTTGCACAGATCTGCACACACACAGGCATCTCCGATCAAACATGTCAGCAATGTTCAGGGTCACTAACTAATGATACGTCTAATATTTTACATTGTTTCTTTGCTAGTGTCTCACCACACAGTGGCGCTACCCATATTAAATTAGGCTACGTGAATCAGTGTCTCAGCTGCACGCTGGCCCTCTACAACAGCACCAGGTTGTTTCCCATCAGCAGAAGCAAAAAACTTCAGAGTTCCTTAAAACAAACACCAACCACTCCTTATCTGATGGCTAAATTTATGTGTGAACAGAACTTTAGGGAACTATCAAGGTTGCTGTCAGGAAGAAGGAAGTCAGTATCAGTGTAGTAATCTACTGCTGTGCACTCTTGGCTCCGTACAACCATTTCCTCTTTGGCTGTTAACGGAAAAGGTGCTTTTCACTGTTTTTCTGATGAAGCTTGTGCTCTAAGTTTTCATCGACTAGAAAACGGTTACTTCAAAATAAACGCTGCTGCTTCGATTCAGCAGCTACCTGGAACTTCCTGGTTTTCTCTTCTTCCTTCCTCAGTCTCTGCTGAGGTTTGACGGTGCTCGGTGAGCCATGTGCCAGCTGGACGTCGGTGTAATCAGTGTTTAAAGAAACAGTGAATTGAGGGAAACCCCTCGGGCCCACGGGGACCGAGTCTAGCGGCGCTGTTTGAAGTGGACTGCAGAGGGTCTCTGGAGTTTTCCTGTGGGTTTCGGCTCTCACAGCAAATATTCACACGGGGAGATTAACTCGTCTGTTGTGGCGAGCTCTGACATCTGCTGATGAAAAACAAAAGAAAAAAATCTATTAGACAAGAGAAATCGGTGACACGTGCATGAAAGACGGCTCTGAGAATAATGACAAAAATAAACTGAGTTTTCGGGTGAAGGTCAGTCTCTGTAGAAGGAATGAGTTTGTAGAGCTGGATCCTCTTTTGTGGTTTGTGGTTTTCTATAGAGAAGTGGTCAATATTCAATACCATGTATTAATACTTTAATACTAACAATAACACCACCAACAATACTAATAATTAGTAGCAGTCCTTTGTGTTTTTAGCTTGCTCATGTCTAAAATATGTTTCTTTTTTATTATGATCGGCTACTCTGGAGCTCTGCAACAAAACGTTGTTACCCACTTCTCACTTTGTGACAGTAAAGCTAAATCTGAGCAGGATTAATGTAACAAAGCAGTGTTATAATCATAGGAATTAGCACTCAAAAAGCAGCTTGCTCTCTGGGCTTGATTCACTTTTAATTGCGTAGTATTGTATTTTGGATAAATTCAGTTTTTAGTGCAAAATCAGATAAAGGCAAACACTGGTCTGCTGGGGCGACAGCATCTCTGTCGGGGACAGGAAGAGACTGAACAGGCTGATCCACAGGCCCAGCTCTGTTCTGCCCTCTGGACCCAGTGGAGGTGGTGAGTGACAGGAGAACGGCGGCTAAGCTGTCATCCCTGTTGGACAACATCTCCCACCCCATGCAGGAGACTCTGACAGCACTGAGCAGCTCCTTCAGTGGCTGCAGCACCCACGGTGTGGGACGGAGAGATTTTGCAGGTCTTTCCTCCCCACTGCTGTCAGACTCCACAAAAAGGACTTTACAGATGACCACACATACATCTAATACACCATGGTAGCCTTCGCCGATTCTCCCTTATGTGCAATACAATACAAGTGTAATTTTCTGATGCAACATAGTATTTTATTTTACTGTATACAGTTTGTTATTCTAGTTTATCTTATTCTATTCCGGTGTTTTTCTTAATTTTTGCTGCTCTTAACTTTGTACTGTCCATTTTCTGCTGTGACCCAACAAATTTACCACGTGTGGGACTAATGCAGATTATCTTCTCTTGTTGATTTGTAAATAACTGGACACGAATAACTTCAGCTTATGAAATAATAGAGAATATTTCTAACTAACCAAGCAGCTCATTCTATTTCTTTTGATGATACTTAAAAAAAGAGAGATTTAAAAATATTTATTTTGCCTTACCTTACACAGTTTTATGATATTAACAGACGTCATCATCAGAAAAAATGTTCCAGTTACAAGAAAACCGCTGAAAGTTGAAGACTTTGAACAGAGCAGAGCAAAATGTCTTAAACTGGAACAGTTTGAAATTCAGTGTAACACAGTTATGTAGTTAAATGTTTGAAGGTTGAAGCGGATTTGTGGTTACAGTCTAAGACTGGGGTGTACTACTCCAGCACACACTGACTCTCCAGCTTCACCCATAAAAACACTGAAGCTAATGTGTCCCTGTGGATGTAAGTGATGTGGATGAAGCCGTGATTGGTTTAGAGCAGAGGTTCCCAAAGTGTGGGGCCCGCCCCTTAGGTGGGGCGTATGAAAAAAAGCGCTTGGACACTGCTAGCATCATGGACAGGTTTTTTGACGGGGCGCCCACTCAAACGCAAAGCAGGAGAGGAAGCATCGCTGAACATGTTTCCAAACCAACTTCATTCTGATCCAAAGACTAGAAAATATGGTGAAGCATGTCTTCCCTTTGGCTTCACCTGCACAGGCGCCGAGGTAGGTCTCCCAGCAGGATTGGTTTTCCCTGCAGGATTGGTTTTCCCTGTGTCGGGAGCAGCGCTGGGCTCTCCAAATAATGCCAAACAGTATCCCACAGTTGTTTATGTTTTTAAACCCATTTTGCACAGAAAAGCATTTTTTGAAAAATGTATTGAGATCAATGTTGAACATTATTACACAGGAAAAAACAACTACACATAAAATAACACAAATGAATATAAATCAATAAAACAAAGGAGTCCAATGTTGACTTCATTTTTAAAAGGTCACTTGTCAAAAGTCCAAGTACAGCTTAGAGCAGTATATTTACACACCTTCTGTCCAACACACACACACACACACACACACACACACACACACACACACACACACACACACACACACACACACACTGACCCAGAAAGGCATTTATAATTTTTGGTAAAGCCTGTTTTCCCTGTCAAACCTCTTTATCCAACATCACATTGGACTGACTGCACTTTTCCCCTCGGCTCGATTGGTCGGGTCGTGGGTGAACCAATCGGGGAATAAATCGACTGTTGACTTCCTGTCAGGCATGCTGCATGCTCCTCTGGGATTCAGGGTGTTTATCCGATCACGGATTACACACTGATAAGTTGAGTAACAGCGAGTATGTGTGTTTAGATTCGAGTGCAGTCACTTCCTGAGGTTGTATCACTCTCCGAGCTGGGGAAATCCAACAAGAAGGACAGACGTGTGACTTCAAACCTGCGACCAAAGAACACAAAGGCCCTGTTTGAGTCCTGGAGGCCTCCAGGTGAATGCCACCGATGTGAAACAGCAGAGTCATCCTTCACTGCGTAACGTGTGACAGAAAGTTTGGTAAAACCCAAACACGTCTCTGATGCATTACTAGATCAGCTGCCAAAGTAAACAGAGAGCTGAGTGAGCGCGACTCCAGTGGACTGAATCACAAGCACAAATCGTACCGACAACGATAACGTACCATGAGTCAGAATTCAAATTAAACCATTATTCTCATGTTTGCCTGTAAATAATTACAAACACAACCGGGTTTGTTGTTTTGAAGGGAGTTTCTTTCAAAAGAGCAAGAAAATGAAGGTACAAATTCAAATGTACTGATGTCACAAGTCAAAACATCACTCAGATATCAGATAAACTGTCCGTCATCAAAGCAACAAATAAATCTCAGCTGCCTTTTAAAGTTACAAATACTGAGAACTGTACCGATGTGGCCGTTATTAACTGTGGAAACGTTTGATTTAATCAAAGTGTTTTAAGATGAAAGTGTTCATGAACATTTCTGTGATCAAGAAAACGAAAGAAAGAAAAACTTTGTGTCCTCTTGGGATTTAATGTGATTTCTGCACTGATTACGCAGAGAAGCGAGCTCAGGAAGCAGGTGGTTGGCAGCACGTAGACCGCGAATGTTTTGTGCACGTGTTCTGAAACACACACACAAACGGGACCCAGCACATTAAGTTCTTTAAAAAACACCCATGGCACTGGGAATATCGAAAACCCAAACGTGCCACATAAGTGCTTTGTTCTCAGACGTGAGGACAGCAGAGAAATAAATAGAGAGAGTCGTTTGATCAGAGCCGGCGAGTTTTTTCTTCCATCTGCGTGTCGACCTGCAGACCGGCAGGTGCGGCGGCATAAGCTGGAAACATGAACATAAACAACTAAAGAAGAAGAGCAGCGTGAAAGGAAAACTGGCTCAGAGCGTGTGGCGAGAGTGCATTACACACCTGCGAGAGAACAAGGTGACGAGGGAGGAGCAGGTGCACCAGCAGCATCGCTCACCTCTGCAGGGCGAACGGTTTAAACGCAACAACCGTGCAGCCACAACCCCTCCACACACCCCTCATTTCCCGCCTTTTGTTGTGCTTGGCCGTCCTGTATACTTCTCCCTGTGGTCAGTTATTTATAACGCCTGTAATACTTCACAGATGTCACAGATTTGTGACTGACTGTGTTTTCTCGTGTGATTGTTTAAAGGAAACTGCAGGCCTTCTGGCTCAGTTTGAATTTTCTGCAGCCTGCTCAGAAAAGCTTTAATCACAGTTCTGATCATCACACAAGAAGATGGTTCAGTTTTTGCTTCTTGCTTTCAGCCTGCCACTAACATCCTGATGATTCACTGATAGAAAGCAAATCTCCATCAACTGCTTGCTTCCCAGATTACATTTCTACAACTAACGAGGCGATAGGAACAATTAGTTCAACTTATTTTTATAATATAGTTCATGAGACTAAATTACAAAACCTGAAAGTCTGAAAGTTCTTCCTATAGAGCTCCTTTTTTACTTTCAGGATTATCATATCAGTTTCAGTCTACGGGTGCCTCTCGTCCTGTAACTTTATCCTGTAGGATTAAAAAAGTTCAGAATGCACCACTCTAAAAATGATGTATTTAAATATATTATAAGCAATATTAAAAAGTTTCTATTGTAAATGATCTCTCATACCCACCTGCAGCATCTCTGTGTCCCACTGTGAGGCCACAATCTGATGATATTTGAAGTCAGCGTGCACATCAAACAAAATAAAATGTTCAGGTTGTCATTTCAACCACGTGCAGCGGTACAGTACTCTGTGAAACGAGGCAACGTTCCTCCAAGACCACGGTGCTACAGATGACAGACAAACACAGGACTACAGTGCAAGTGTGCAAAAACAGTGCAACACCAGACAGAACAAAACGAAAGACTGAGCATTGTGCAAAAAGTAACTTGGTGTATGAAGATGTGTGTGTGTGTGTGTGTGTGTGTGTGTGTGTGTGTGTGTGTGTGTGTCAGTCCAGTCACTGAGTGTTCAGGAGCCTGATGGGGGGGAAGAAACTGTTCCACAGTCTGGCGGTGAGGGCCCGGATGCTCGGGTGTCTTTCCAGAAGGCAGCAGGGTGAAGAGTGTGTGTGAGGGTTGTGTGGGGTCCTCCACGATGCTGGTGGCTTTCCGGATGCAGCGGGTGCGATGGGTGTCTGTGATGGAGGGAAGAGAGGCTCCAATGATCTTCTCAGGTGGTTTTGTGGACACTAGTTTCAGTTTCAGACAATTGAAGTGATCATATTTTATGACCTTTCATTTATAATTTTATTATTTCTTTTCTTGTCTTTACTAAATAAGTCAGTGAAGAAGGGAAGGGAACATGTGAAGCAGAGCGGGAGAAGACACGCAGCAAAGGGGCTGAGTCAAATCAACCCGGGCTGCTGTCTTTGGTGCAATTGTGTTTGCCTGCTGAGCTAAATCAGCACCTATAAAAGAACTCCTGTTACCTCCACATGAGATGGTTGTTTCAGAGGTAAGACTTAGGATTAAAGGGCGGTGACATGACTGTGACAGTTCTCAGTCATCCACGTCATCGTAGTCTGAGGAGCTGGGAAAGGAAACCATTTGGAAGCTTCTTCAGTTCTAAGAGTAACTGGTGGAGAGTCTCAGACTTTAAATCCAACTGGGAGTGTCCCCAAGAGGGTCATGGACCCCCCATCAGTGTTGGGAGGGTTACTTTTAAAATGTATTCCATTACAGAATACATGCCCCAAAATGTATTCTGTAACGTATTCCGTTACGTTACTCAATGACAGTAACGTATTCTGAATACTTTGGATTACTTAATATATTATCATGCTTTTTACAACTACGTGAATGTACTATTGCTGTGTGATTTATTACTATTACTGAAGGTCCGCGGCTCCGAACTGTAGTAAAGGGACCTCTGACTAATACGGCGGGGTCCCTGTTGGCTCATAGCCGAAAAATAGCTTTACTTTGTTGTGTGGGTCAACTTTTCTTGCGAGAGACAGAGAGAGGCGTTGAAAGGCTCCAACAGAACTTATTGTTTCGGAGGAAAACACGAACACGGTGTACAGTCGAGTCTTAATAGCTTACTTACAACTGGGCTCGTCAGGCACTCTTCTTGGCTGCAGTGGTTATTATTATATTTACATGCTTCCAGCTCCCGTTTTTCCTCGATGACAACTCTACTTTTTGACTCTCCTTTCTCTCCCTCCCTCGCTCACAGACACATAACGTGTATGGCAGTCCATTCTCCCTGCAACACGGACTACACTGCCCATGATGCTACATTCTTTAGAGCTATGCTTGTAGCATTCTGCCTGTTAGCTTAGCACAACAACAACAACGAAAAGGCCTCTCTCACCCAGGAAACACACAGTCGCAGAGAGAGAGAGAGCGTCGCCCTGTAACCATGGCAACCGTAACGCTGCCGCCTGGGACAACAGAACGTAGCTGTCAAACAAACCCCAAACAGTCCTGACCCGCGACAAAATGAAACAGGAAAGTACCGCAGTGTATTCCATTTATTTCAACAAAGTAACTGTATTCTGAATACCACCTTTTTAAACGGTAACTGTAACGGAATACAGTTACTCATATTTTGTATTTTAAATACGTAACGGCGGTACATGTACTCCGTTACTCCCCAACACTGCCCCCATTGATCCTCAACCTAATCACATGAGCGTGAAACCGGTGTGAAAACGGGTGTAGGTCACAATCAGCCAAGGTCTTGATGCATGCTCAATCATCCAGGTGATGAGGATGTTCACATCCTGGACGGGGAGGAACGCTGGTTTGAGGGCGGAGTCAAGGAGGCCATTTACGTGAAAAGGGAAAGCTACGTCCAGATGAACAGAATCAACGTTTGGAGACAATCAGCCAGGGTTTCAGGTGAGCTCATTGTGAAACCTGGCCCCACCCTATCATGTGATTTCCTGAGGTCAGATGGCCCAGGATGTGAGTGGGCGTTAAGGCTGGGAAAGCTTCTGAAAACTGGATTATAGATGGCAGACAGTTGGTGTCATAAGCCCCGCCCTCTGATCAAAGATGGCCATTCACAGTGGACATAGATGCTTCTTTCACTTCTCTTTCAATCCTTCTGTCTTCTCTGTCCAAAATGTGAACATCCTTGAAAGAGTGACCTTTGTCCCTTAGATGCAGATGGACGAGTCTTGTCCTGTCCAGGACCCTAATGGGGACACTCCCAATAGGGCTTAAAAAAATCTGGGACTCTTCGCCTGTTACTCTTAGAACTGAAGCTTCTGAGATGAGAGCTGAAACTCAAGAAACTCAAAGAAGTCCAGAAGCTTTTCTTTCCAAGCTTCTTAGACAAGGGTGATGATGGTGTAACGATGAGCAAAGAGGCAGTCAGTGACATCGTGAGCATCTTGATCATTTTTTAAAGTAAGTAGGGGCTTTTATTTTCCAAGTCTCACAGAATGAACAGAGTGTAATAACATCCATTAAATAACTGGAGTCTTTAATTTGAAAAAAGTGAGACTGTGAAATTTCTGTCAGCCTGCTGGACACTCCCAAAAAAATCTTGGCTACAGTGCTGAATACCAAAACCATCTGAAGTGTTCCTGAAAAACAGCCAGACTCAGTTTATCTGAGGCAATTATGACCCAAACTGAGAACCAAGACTAAAGTACGTCACGGTGGAGTGGAAGGAAGTTCATCTGGGCTCGCTTTTACAGCCTGATGGCCCAGCTGACCTTCATTAACTGATGTGGGTGAGCTGTCAGTGAGGGAAAGTGAAGATGGGGCAACATTAATCTCTGCGAGCCAAAGATCAGGACTGCTGTAATCTCCATCCAGCATACGGAGCAGCTCACAAGCACTCGGGGCAACTTCTCAGCATGCTTCCAGGAACGGGCCAATCAGAAGAAACTGGGAATAAAGAGTGGGCGGTGCTTAGTTGGTTTCCCTGCTCCGGTCATTTACAGGGGATCTTCGTAATATGGTTATCTCAGGTGGCGAAGCACCGCCCATCTTCTGCCGAAACCATCTGTTTATTCAGTTCAATTCAGTTTTTCTTTCCTTATAGCACCAAATCACATCAAAGGTCAGCTAAAGGTGCTTTACACTGCCAGGTGAAGACCCTGCAGTCCTCCGGGGAAAAGCCCAACAACCCGGTAACAACCTATGAGCAGCACTTGGCAATGGTAGGAAAGAAAAACTCCCTTTTAACAGGAAGAAACCTCCAACAAGGGAAGTTTCTTCCTGTTAAGAGACCTGAAGGAAAGCTGTTAGTGAGGGACAGCCAATCAGAAAACAGTTGGTTTAAACCTCTTAAACCAGTTACAGTCACAGGTTTAAGAGGAAGTTTTATATTTGGTTTTATGGGCGCTTTTTTGTGGACTTGTATGTTTCATGTTTTCATTTCCCAAAAGGCTTTGGTATTCAGATCAGGTTGTTTCCAGTCATGCTCAGTGTGGTAAACAAACCCAAGAAATAAACTCACATAGTTTTCTGTCATTATGTTTAATCACTCTGCTTCCTGAGTGGATGCGCCCCTCTGTAGGAACGCCGGGTAATTCCAGGTTTTATATCAGAGATTTTAATGACATGGCGTGATTGACAGGTTAGAAAACAACAAGCTGAGGTTTTTATTTATGTAAGGCAGAGTTCAAGGAGAGTTGAGCGCTCCCGGCCGGTCCCTCGGATTTGCGTAATTTGCACAATTACGTGAAAGTCCGATGTGTTTTTTCCCCTTCCTGCTTGCGACGCCTTACACCTGTAAGTGAAGTCACCATCTGATCTCAGCGATATCAGCATCCGAACTGGGGCTCAAACCGGCAACCTTCAAGTCACTCCTGAAGACCGCATAGGCAGCGAATTAACCGAGATAAAGCTTTAAAAGGGTGAAACTTGCTGCTATGTAGAAAGGTGTTGGTTAAGTGAGAAGCAGCTCATTGACAGACAACAGGAAGTGATAGAAAACGCCTCAGGGCTCATGTCAGAGCGCCAACAGACACGCTGAACCCATTCTGATCAACTGTTGTGGAAAAAACCCCAGAGTTTCCCAACTCAGAGTGAACCAGCTAGGATATCAGGACCAGACTCTGGGGATGCGAACGGTTAAGAGCTTTTGGAGGATGAAGAGGATGAATCAGAGTTTGTTTCTGTGCATTCAGTGCTGGTTTGTGTTTGGGGATCTGATAACATGACAAATGACGCCAGTCTGGTGTAAACGCTGAGTTTAGTGTAAAATAACACAGCTGGAAGAAAGCCATCTGTGATGCAAATGTTTTAATATGAACATTTCTCAAGCCTGCAGAGAACAGCTGACCTCAGCCTGAGTGTTGTAATCGCAGCTCCTCTGTTTATGCAAGTAACACAAACTGGTTAGTCAGCAGCTCCCTCCCCTCTCACCTGGCTGGCGTCGTGCCTGACATGCTGCGGTTATCACTCCGTGCCAGCGTTATACCAGCGGCGCATCATCCACGAGTCGCAACTGAATCAACAACTGCTACTTTCACTATTCGAGTAAACCTCAGCTCGAACGGTGGCCCTCGAAGTCCTTAATAAGTCACTTGGTGAGCACATTTAACCAGAAAGAATGCAGGAGCTCAAAATGAAAGCGAAAGCATTTTATCTGCACATATATCTCATCTTAATTAGTCACAACAGAGAACTATAAATGTTATCAGAACTCTCAGGCCCCCGCTTCACATTCCTCACTGAGACACACAAACCAGCACACGTGTCAGAAGTTTTGGTCAGTCAGGCAGTCCTAACATAGCACTTTTCTATTGTGTTTTATTACAGTCACACACAGTCATAGGCGCTTTCATTTCTGTGCCTAAATGTAACCCAGGGTTCAGTGTCTCCACCTGTTCTACCTCCTGGCCTCAGGTGCACGAGGTATTCAGAAAGACTGACTGTACATAAGAGATGGAAGTAGCAATAGCAACGTCATCCAGTGTTGTTCTCGACCGCACATTTCTGAACCTTTGGAGCCAGAAGTGACAATATTTGGATGAGAGCTAATGGTGGCGAGCCTGGAGATCGAGCTGCATCCTCAGACTGTGTGGGAGCCTCTGGTGGACGTTAGAGGTACAGCCGTGCAGTTTTGGCACGTCACTGGTGGTTGCCGCTTGATTTATTTTAGTTTCTGATCATCGTTACTCCGATGTGACACAACAGTCTGATCCCAGAGGGAAATCTGAGGAGACAGAAGCATTCACCTCCCTGCTGCCCCTCTGCTTAAGTCCGGAGAAGTTGTCCTCTGGGCTCAGCGTTCGGAGAAAATCATCGACAGTGATGCCGTTGTCACTTTGGATCACAGCGTGACAATAAAGACACTGACTAACACGGAGGAATGTGCGCTCAGAGCTGCACGGTCACCCCAGCAGGAGGTGAGCAGACGGAGGTCAAACACATGCCAGAGTGGATGAACTCCTCACTGCAGCTCCACAACAACCCGATGTTTCTGCACATGCTTCTTTCAGATCAAAATACAAACCTGCTTCTTAGATTTTCACAAATCACATTTTTGAATAAACATAAGTGAGCAGCCCGGTCTGCCACATGTAAACAGCTAACAGGGGGACATAAACATGCCTGGTGCACACCACACATCCAGACAAACAGATGAGGAGTGGATTGTTCTCCAGGGGAGGCTGGAACGAAGCGAGGGGGAACCAACTGAGTGTCATTTCAAACTCACCTGAACATCAACTGCACGTGCAGCAATTCTAGCGTTTAGTACGGGTACATGCAGAAGGAAAAAAGGGACGAGGGTTTTGCAGAGTACGCACCGTTACCGTGTCAGATTCTTTATATTAAGATGGAATTAAGCATTTTAAACTCTTTGAGCTCCTTCGGGCACAGATTGAAAGCTGCAGGCCTACAGCGATCCCTGCGCGTTTGATACGCAGGACTGTGACTGCAGCAGAGCTCAGGTGGAGGCCGGTAGTGCCGCATAGCTGAGAGGAGCTGAGGCGTGATGAGACATGCAGCACCAGAACACTCTGCACGCTTTTCTGGGTCACGGCCAGCCTCAGAGACACAGAAGCAGCAGCGCTGACGTGCCGACGCACAGCAGCTGCCAAACAAAAAGTCTATAAGTCATGATACACAACGCGTTCTGTTGTTACCCTCGTGAGGACAGAAATCTTAAAGCCGGGACGAGATTTAGCAGCATGAATCCAGGGTTGCAGGTATCACCCAAGGATCTAAAATGAGGCCAATCAGACAGAAGCTGTGCAAATACTCCCTGAGATACAGCAGCAGTGTGGCAGCTACAGATCGGCTGCCCTCTGAGTCAACAGGACGTGACCTTTCACCAACAGGAAAAAGGATATAAGCTGAAAGGAAAAGGTTTTTTCGTAGAAACATTAAGAGCCTTCGTAAAGGCACTGACAAGATGAAAGGAGACAGAACAACAGGAAGGCAGACAGAGGGGGTAAAGAAATACAGAAATACTGTATTTATCTTTGTTTTGTCAGCTCATTAAGCTCCCCTCATTTCCCTCCACTCTCTGCGCCTTTGTTTACCGTCCTCTGATTGGTCAGTCGGCCTTGATTAGACGCACAGAGGAAATGTATATGTGCCTCCGGTCTTCCTCTTCATCCCTGTACGTATTTTTAGCCGGCTCTTCCTGCCTGAGTGAAAGACACAAACAAACATTTTCAGAGCGGGCTCAGAGGTGGGAGCTGTTCTATAACCCGACCACACAGTAAAGCTTTGACTGTTTTAATACAGGATTTACATATTTGTTAATAATCAGACTTCAGCGTTTCTTTCTTTCCCGCAGTGTTAAAGTTCCTGCATTAGGCTGTTTATATATAGCCAAAATTTCCTGCATGTGTTTCACATTAAAAGCCATACATCACTTCAGTAGACAGCAACAGTTTTTCATTTCTTATTGAGGCTTTTATTTTGAAATATTTGTAAGACTAAATTGTATGTGAAGAAATACACGTGATTATCTGTGGATATCACAGGAAACTGGTTAGTAATTTGTGGGTTATATCAGGACAGACAGGGAGACACAGACAGGTGTCAGAGGCCACGCCCCCCATGTAAACGTCTTTATTTCTGCTGACGTTTAACATGGAGTCTATGGAGACTGACTCACTGTTAGAGCCTCGAATGGACGATAGAGGAACTGCACGTTTGGCTCGACAGTCACATGTGCAGGAGCTGCAGGAGTTTATCAAACAACCATACCTGGCGTCAGTCAGTAGGACTCCCAGCATCATCTCCAACTGTGTCTCTGACCTCTGCAGACGGGTTTGTTCTGACAGCTTTCAGGGGCAGTTGCAGGTGACAGGTGTCGTTTTTTGTGTGAGGTTCAGCTTTTCCTGAGCACAGCAACAACTTGAGTTAACTGTGACCTCTGACCTCACTGCAGAGACAGACAGTGTGTGGCAGAGGATCACAGAGATTCCTCATGCTTGTTACAGTACTGTTCTCAGCAACGGTTTATGATGGACATGTGAAGCAGGTGGGACACAACGCGTCACTCTTCCTCTAAAGGAGGGTCGGGGAACTCCAGGCCTCGAGGGCCGGTGTCCTGCAGGTTTTAGATCTCACCGTAGGTCAGCACACCTGAGTCACATGATTAGTTCATTACCAGGCTTCTGGAGAACTTCAGGACATGCTGAGTAAGTCATTTAGCCGTTTAAATCAGCTGTGTTGGATCAAGGACACATCTAAACCCATCCAGGAAATCACAAAAGAACCCAGGACAGCACCTGCACAAAACCACTGAAGAACACAAAAGCATGTCTCATATTTGCCAGAAAACATCTGGACGAGCGGCAGAATTCCCAGAAGTTACTTCTTCAAAGTTTTGGGAAAAGTATGACGAGACAAAAGCCGAAGCTTCATCTGGCATCAAACTAACACAGCATTTCATAAAAAGGAGATCACAGCAACAGTCAGACCTCGTGGTGTTACGGTGATGATCACACATCGTGAGGGAAGAAGGAACACCCAGTGCATCATGGGAATCCCCCAGCATCTGGGGCCTGCTGGGAGAATTCTGCTCTCTATGTCTGAGCGCCAGTTTGTGAAACTGAAGCAGACAACAATTCGAAACACACCAGCAAGTTTATATCATGGAAGGATCTCACGATGTTCATCGTAGGCTTCGATTTAGCTGCACGCACGTTAGATCCAGGTTGTGTGTGTGGCGTGCTCCAGAGTCTGAACTGAGTGGAAATGTAAGATTGCCACCAAGAAAGTGTGTGTGTGTAGACATAAATGGTAAATGGCCTGTATTTATATAGCGCTTTACTAGTCCCTAAGGACCCCAAAGCACTTTACACATTCAGTCATCCACCCATTCACACACTGGTGATGGCAGCTACATTGTAGCCACAGCCACCCTGGGGCGCACTGACAGAGGCGAGGCTGCAACAGGACGAACACATGGTAAAGTCATCAGCAGTCCATAAACCTGCGAGGTGCCCATCTACATGAAACAGATCTGAGTCACAACATCCTTCGTTATCTCTGCCCTCATCTGCTCCCAACTTATCACTGCGAGCTTTTTGCCACGTCAGCCGGGACTTTCTCTTCCTATTGTCCTCCCTGCACCGACCTGGATGTTAAAAAAACGACATTTAGACATTTCTATTTTTCAGGCAGAGCATATGAAGTTGAAAGGTGAATCTTTTCACAGCGTCACTGCTTGATTATTGTTGTACGGATGTTTCTGCAGCTAAAAATGGAAATAAAATGGCTTTGGACTCATTCATAATGACTTTTTATTCTCTGTGTTTAAATGAGCTGAAAACTGTTCACAGGTGGACACGTGCACCATCATTTACTCTTTAAGGTGAGTTTTTTGATAAAACACTTCAAGATAACAAATGAATGGAAATTGATTCTGCTTCGAATCAGATGAGTCTTTTTATACGAGGTCACATGCAACCATGAAGACGTGTGCTGCATTACATACACATATATGAATAACCTGCTAATAGCAGTGGAGTAAGTAATACTTGTCTCAGCACCTTTCCTGGTTGGAGCCCTCACACTCCTCACGGATTATTCCATTCTCACCTTCATCCCCAAAAACAGAGTAACTAGCTGACCTTCCAACCTGATGATTGGCTAACGTAACAAACAGCAGGGCAGCAGGGGGGTTTGAACATTAGTGGCTGCAACTTACATTTTACTTACATTTGTACTCTGGCCAAGTTTTCAACAACAACCCGTTTTATTTCTACGCCTTTAAGCAGTTTTCCCTAATATTCATACACATCTGCACTCAAATGCATCACAGTTTATCTTCTACATGCAGGGCTGCAGACTGATGATAGGAGGACGACCTGCGCTATACCTTCAGAGCCACAGCTCCCCAAATACAGTCCTGATCAAATGTTTAAGACCACTTGGAAAAATGGCACGAAAACATATTTTGGTTGGATATAAACACATCCTGCGTGTTCCAGGGATCTAAATCCAATTGAGAACTTGGACAAATGTTTCCCATCACCTCATGGAAACGCTTGCATCAAGCATGCCGCACCAAATTTAAAGTGATCAACAATAAGAGTGGAGCTGCTCATTACTCAGCTCATGTTTGGTCCTAAACTTCTGACGAGCTGTAAACAGCCTGTTTCAGTTTAAGCGTTGTTTTGTCTCACTCCCATTTCTACATGTTGAATGTTGAAGCTCTACTTGGAACCTTGTTCAGATCCAACTATGCAAAATATGATTTTTTGCCATTGTTCAAGCGGTGATGGTAATAAGTAACATTTTATTTATATAGCGTCTTTCAAGATAAAAATCACAAAGTGCTTCACAGAAGCTAAAACATGAAGACAAAATCAACCACAAGCAAGTTTAAAAAGATGAGTTCCACAGTCTGGGGGCCACAGTTACAAAAGCTCTGTCTCCTTTTGTTTTCAGCCTCGTGTGCTGGACAACCACATGACCTCAGGGACCTGCTGGGGATGTATGGATGTAAAAGTCCACATATGTTGGTGCTTGTCCACGCAGAGCCCTGAATGTCAAAGTCAAAACTTTAAAGTGGATTCTGAATCTAACAGGGAGCCAGTGCAGCTGAATCAGCACTTGGAGGACTTGGTCAGAAGCTTTGCAGCAGCTCTCTCTGTTAGCCTGTTAAACTAAGGATGTGCCACAGCATGAGAGAGCCATGGGTAAAGGAGTGCTTGTGCATCAAATACATGATTTCATTGAAGTGCACAGTAATAAATCAGCACTGGATTCACTGAAAGCGATTCAGTGGTTCATTCTAAAGTGAAACAGCTGTTTTGTGACATGGAAGTGAGCTGTGTGAGATGTGTTAGGTCTTGTTTTTAATAAAACAGCACCTCTCTGGATGAATTTGGTGCTCTAAGCTTTCAGATCTGTTCAGCCCTAACCTCAAAGATCCCCAGCAGCATCTGTTGGAGGGCTCTGATCTCTCGGCTGCCTCTCCTCGATCTGAGCTGCTTCGCGATTCAGATCGGCCCATTTTCTGTATTTTACATTTGCGAACTGACCTGGGTTCATCTGTGCGTTGTTTGGTCGCCCACAGGTTAGACTGACTCCGTGATAGTGAGATTATGGTTCTAGTTATGTCCCACTGTTTCTCATGTAATCCCAGACTGTGTGACATCACGACACATCGGGGCACTGCATGTTTCTGGATCTGGTTCAGCTCCTCTTTGAAATTTGTTTTGGAGCACATTGAATATTTCTGTGGGTTTAGGCCTCTCATTCTGTTCTGTATGAGTCTGGCTGGGTGACTGTCTTTGTTGTGATCCCATCAGATGAATTTGGGACAAACATCCAAAGAGAACACAAATGTTCCATGCCTTCAGCCTTTTGTGAATCACAAACCTTCTCGCACAGGGGAAAACCAGGATTCCATAAACCCCCTATTACAGGACATGGTTTTAGGTCACATCCGAGTAAAACTAAGGTATGTGAGAGATGAAATAACTGACTGAAAGCAGAGATTTTCCTTGTACACTTCTCTCTCCTGTATCTTTGTCATAAACTTGCTGTCGGGCTAATTTTGTCCAGGATTTTTCTGATTTTCCACAGCTGTGTTTCAGCTTTCTCCTTGCTCTCTAACCAGCAGCAAAGCAGCTGATTGCAAACATTAATGTGCCGTAAACTTGAACTGAAAACCAGAGGGGGTCCTTAAAGGTTTCCATGGTGATGTGTTGATTACTACATTAATACTTAGGTAATAATCTAGTTGCACCACATTTCCATCTCTGCATTGGTTAACCGCAATTAGTGTGTTATCAATTACTCACACCCACACAGCAGATGTTAGCTGATATGCTCTTCGCAGTCTTGCCAAAGAAACAGATTTAGATTGTTTGTGTTACAGTAAGCGGAGGAGGGGAGTGCACTATAAAAATCACAACTTTCTGGGCAGTTAAAAAATGGTTACGGCTTTGAGCAGCTAAATGTGTGAACTTCACAGATACCTGATGATATTGATCATTCAATCCTTCATGGACCTTCTGCAGCTGGTTGCTCTCAAGCTCAGCATCTGAAAAATGAAGCTGTGCAGCCTGGACTCCGTTTTAATGGGCAGCAGGGAGCGAATAAGGATAAGAGCGTATCAGGGTCTCATCAGCAGCCACAGAGAGCGAACGATTATTGCTCACACATGGAGGAAAATGCCTCACGGCTCCCGTGCTGTCTAAAACTGTGCAAACACACAACAGGTGTGCTGCTCGCCCCAAATGATGCGAGCCTCAGGCATCCTGCCCCACAAACAACAGCCCCCCATCACAGAGAAAGCAGAGACAAACTCAATGAAGTCTGTTTAGCAAAAAACAGCAACGAGAAAGTCTGTTGCGTTCACAAAGTGTCCGTTTTGTCGAGACAGTGAGTCGCACGTATGTTATCCAGACGACCGTTGGATTTTTTTTGCCTTTTTAAAGTGACCCTGTTGTTTTTACAGTGCATCTGCGTTTGGCTCTCAAACTGAAAGGTCTTCAGTTAAATCGCCTCTGCCTTCCTTTCATTCCTCCTGTCAGATGTTCTGCTGCTGTTTCAAAATAAATGGACACACAAACAGGATGTAAGGGTCAGCAGTCGCTGAATTAAAGAGGGGGTGAGGACATGTAATAATTCTTTTCAGTAACACTCACAGTCAAAGCGAGAGACCTTGAAGAGATAAACAGTGGAGACAACAACATGGAGAGGAAAGTGCAGACATCCTAAAACGATCAGGGCATGTAGTGGTTTTGTAGATGAGTGTTTCTTCCATCAGCCTCAAGCATTTTCCCAGAGTTTAAAAAAAAATATCATATTTTTAGGAGCAGCGGACAGACCAGTAAACACCACACCGGCTTTTAACCTTGTAGCAACAATTTAATCCAATTAAAAAGACAACTGAGATATTTCAATAAATGTCCCGTTATTAAAAACATATCAACTTCTTAAAAGTTAACAGAACAGCGGTGAGCACAGCATCAACTAAACTAAACTTCTGGGGTCCTGATCAGGTCCGTGGAGCAGCAGAGGGGCTGCTGATCAGGTCCAGCTGCTTTGGTGTTCATGAAATTAACAACAGGTGCACTATAGGGGAACAATGGGGCAACTCCAACAATAGGAATGGGTTCCCTCCTCATCAAACTACAGAGCACCACTTTGAATTTGCAATTCAAATTACAGCAAAACAGACTCACCAACAGCATCACGTTTTCACTTTGGTTTTTGGGTGATTAATTGATTTGCATCCATCAAATGACGTGTCATCCTTTCATTCTAACACCTGACCACATCAGTACAGATATCCTGCAGGATTCTTTTTTCCATTGAGACATGATGTGTTTCCAAAGTGTTGCTTTATATTTTTAAACACTGTGTATATATTTATTCCATTTAAAAAATAGTGAGAGAGCAAATGAAACCAACCAAGAAGAAAACCAGTGGAACAAAAAACAAAAGGTCCACCAGTAAACCATTAAAAAGCCTTCGTGTTTTACACATCCCAGTAAAACTCAAAAAAGGGTCCGCAAACCTTCAGTTTACACAAATATATTCCTGCCATGCAAAGTCTGACATCAGTTTGTCTAATAGATGGTTTTAGACTAAATGATACTGTAGCTTTTTGGTGAGTGAAGCTCGTTAATTTTGTCCTCCTGGATATAAAACGAGGAGAAACAGCTTCGGTTGAGTGGAACTATTTTGACACAGTTTTCTCGAATCACTCTCGGAGGTTTCCAGAATATCTGAATCCTTCTGTCAAACACAGCAAAGCAGCATTCCTTTGGCCCGGCCTGAGTGTATTTATATGCACACATGAGAACACTATGTGCCAGTATTATGTGTATGAGGAGCTAGAAATAAAATACAGAGGATCCTAATCCTCTGTTCCAAGCAGGTTGACTTCAGCCCTCTTAGCCTCACACTCTGCAGCCTGTGCACCTGCTCACGATCACCTCATCACCTGTCATTTTATCAACTGGCTCCACATTCAGTCTTCACCAGATTGTCATCGAACCCAGAGTTGTAATCTGGCTCCTCAATGACTGTCTTATTTCTTTGTGTGGTCCCTAATATGACTTCCTTGTAGGGCTGTGCAATATGACCAAAATCTCATATCCCAATATAAGAATTCTATCGTCCGATAACGATATAAATCACAAAAATATAACATTTTCTGTAAAGTCTGTGAATCTCGGGCAGCTCGACTTGTGTGAAGTGTTTCCAGCTGCGCGTCATGTAGCTGGAGTCGAGTGTTTTAACCGATGCATGAAACGATACATTTTTAGACATAAGTTGTAACGGCCGCCGTTTTCTTTGTATTTATTACACGGCGTGCTGCGGGGAAAAGCCTGTTCTAACGTTTGAGTCTAAGGTTTATTTTTTAGCACCTGGCGGCTCTTTTTTGCTTCTCATCCGTAAATAATCTGCTCTTTCACGTGATTCAGTTTATTTTGAAAAGTCTCAACAGGATCTTGAGCTTTATTGTGAAAGGTTTATGTGGAACATAAACAAG
The DNA here is from genome assembly GCF_041146795.1 of Maylandia zebra. Classification (NCBI taxonomy): domain Eukaryota; kingdom Metazoa; phylum Chordata; class Actinopteri; order Cichliformes; family Cichlidae; genus Maylandia; species Maylandia zebra. The sequence goes on along the minus strand of NC_135180.1, from coordinate 38,629,910 downwards.
CGGACACGCGATGGTGTTACCGTCGTTTTTGCTAACGACAACGCATAAAAACAGGCGCTTGTCTGTCCGTAGTGTGGTTATATTAAATATAAGAGAAAGAGAGAACTTTAAGAAATGAATATACCCACTACAGTGACCATCAGAACCATGAAAAAATATTGTCGTAAACAGTTTATTTTGCGACACCACGAAACAAACGATAGCGTAAAATGAAACGATAGATGTTTTTATATCGTCATCCGATATATATTGTTATATCGAACAGCCCTACGTCCTTGTGTTATTTCTCATTCCTGAAATAAACCCAGATTCACTTGAGCTGCTCTACTTTCCCCAAAGAAACCCATCTAAATACCCTCTGTCCAGATCCACCTCCCTGCTCCTTTTCCAGCCGAGTGGATTCCTGCCCAAGCCCTGAACAGTGCCTTTCACCTGCAGTTTGTTCCCCCTCAGGTCCAACTACTCAACAGTAAGCGATTGAGTATATTTACTCTCACTGATACTGTGGACTGGGCACAGCACCCATCTCCTGTTTTTCCCAGAGACACCACACTCTTCCCAGTGCCCAGCTAAGTAAAAACTCCCCGTGTAAAAATAAACTCAGTGAAAAACAGTGCGCTATTGTATCCCAGGTCCAGAGTCTGTTCTCCGACAACACCTTTCATGGTCATGATACCTGCCAACTTTGGTTTCTGCAGGAATCCAAATCTGCTGTCAGAGATCGGACACCCAAACATTTTCCATTATTCTGTGTTAACCTGAGCTCCAATCCTGAGAGTTCATATTCACAGAGGCACAGCACCAGATACTGAAGGTTGTGGTGTGGGGGTCGAAACTGAAATATCGATTCCTCCAACACCAGATGTCAGAACAGATTCTCATTAAAATATTGATATTTTAGCAGTTTGGGGAAAACAGGTTTCCACAATTTACAGGAATACAGTGGAAATTAACTACTGTAAGTAATAATTGGGACTGTCTACAGGATCTGCAGGAATTACTTCTTCCACTTGTCACGGCTGTTTGTGGAGCTATTTTAGCTTCACAAACAGCTACGACGTGGTTTGTGACAAACTTTGTCGAACACAACCATGATGATGACTTCATGATGAGATGAGAGGGACAGGTGCTGCTAGGGCGGAGCCCTTTGCAGGTACTATCCAGGTACAGAGGGAGAAAATATGGAGCTGCTGACTTTTCAGGTTTTTTATTTCTTGTATGATTTTCTTCATAGTTAAACAATATGAACAAATAGTTTGATGCCTTGCATTCATTCTGAAGATATCATATGAAATACCTCCGATGTTCCAAACACGTTTTTGTACAAAGTATCGGATCAGACAGGAAATCCATGGTATCACACGTCACTAAACGACACGCCTACTTCTATCTCTGTGGACAGCAGGGACCCGAAATTTTGCACAGTTTCTATTTAAGTGTTTAGATGAAACGAGTTTGTGCAAAACCTCTCAGCTGCAAATCTTGTTTGAATTTATGCCTCAGTTCTTCAAGCTTCGAAGATAAAGATCTTGACTTCTTTTCAAACCCAGTTTTAATGCATCATATGTTCTCCAGTCCTCGTAACAAATTGTTTGTTTCTTTTACGCATTTTCTCACATTATGCAAAATTTTAATCATATGAAGGCTGTGAGATTAGCCTGTTTTGTGAGTTTTTGTTGTTGTTCAAAGATTTCACGTGTGTGCAAGAGAAATGTTATCTGCTGAAAAATAAAATATAATGGACCTCAGCTGTGCAGCCCAGCAACAATAAACTGGCACATTTAAATCCCCCATCATTAAAAGACAAGTATAAAAGAATCAGTAATCCCACATTCTTGATGTTTAGTTCACAAACACTTGTTGTAATGACTAACTGCTCCTGACATTTTGGAGACGTTAGCTCTTTATACAGTAAAGTTACAGCGGGATACAAATAACATCGGGCTGATCCTGACACGATTTGTTCCCCTGGTTCAAATCACAGACTAACAGGATCCCACAGCTGTTTTTGTTTTTAAACCCATTTTGCACAGAGAGGCATTTTTGAAAAATGTATTGACAGCAATGTTGAACATTATTACACAGGAAAAAAACAACTACAGTAAAATAATCACAGCGTGACGCCTCTGCCTTTGTAAACAGAGGGACAGTAACTGCGTGTAAAACTTGAAGATAGAGACAAAATGCTGTTAATCTGACTGTTATTCTGCAATTCATGTAAACAATAACGTGCGCACAGCGTGACGTGATAAAAAGGCACATACCTTTGACGTTGCGTGCCGAACTCTGTATTCCTCGTCCACACGTAAACGCAAAAAAGGAGTTTTAAAAAATCTCAGTTTTCGGTGATTCGAAACGCTGTTTACATGGATGAAACAGCTGCGTGTTCAAAAATACCCGTGTAGGTGCGGACGCAGCGTAAAAGAGTTTATTTTATAGTTTATTTTATTGCTACCTGTAATTTATTGCTGTTTACTTGTATTTGCTTAATTGTTTATTAAATGTTTGAGGTGTGAAATAATTTTTTTTGTAGAACAAAGGGGGGCCTAACAAAAAAAGTTTGGGAACCACTGCCTTAATATAACATCTTGGTTTTGTTAACATTTTATTTATTGTTTAAACTGTTAGTTTTTCCAGTTTACTGTTTGAGAACTCACCCTACTTTCTTTCTTTACCCTACCGCCTACTGGTGTTGGCCAGAGGGGCCGATGGCGCGATATGGCAGCCTCACCTCTGTCAGTCTGCCCCAGGTAGGGCAGCTGTGGCTACAACTGTAGCTGCCTCCACCAGTGTGTGAATGTGAGAGTGAATGAATAGTGGCATTGTAAAGCGCTTTGGGTGCTTGAAAAGCGCTATATAAATCCAATCCATTATTAATCCATTATTACTTTCCTGTGTTCCAGGAGCAAAAGGAGGAGGTCCTGTCCTGTATTGGTATTTGTAGCTTCCTGTTTAGTGCTGATGTCACAGGAAGGGAGCAGGTGAAGCGGGGGAAGAAAATTGTTGTAATTTAGGTTTTTTTTGTTTTAGTGTTATATGTATTATTGTAAAATGTAATGGTTACACTTTAGAGGTGGGCGTTTTGTTGCTGGTAAAAAGAAGCATCATAATGTTTAGTCTTACACGTTGTTTGGACAGCTTGAGTATTTACAGTTTTTTCTGATTGCTTAAGCACATTTTTTGTAACTATTGGCTAATTTTGCAAAACTCTTCACACAAATAGCCATTCTGGCTACCGAGGGAATTTACAGCAGTGATTATTACGGCTGTTTACATTCCCCCACAAGCCGACACTGACCGAGCACTCAGGGAACTGTACAGCGCGATCAGCAGCGAGGAAACCGCACACCCAGAGGCAGCGTTTATCACAGCCGGAGACTTTAATAAGGGAAACCTGAAGAAAGTCTCACCCAAACTCCACCAACACATCCACTTTAACACTTGTGGAGATCGGCTACTCGACCACTGTTACACCTCTTTCCGGGATGCGTACAAAGCCCTCCCCCGCGCTCCATTCGGCCAATCAGATCACCGCTCCATCCTGCTCCTGCCCGCCTACAGGCAGAAGCTGAAACAGGAAGCTCCAACCCGAAGGGCGGTGCACTGTTGGACAGACCAATCGGAGTCTGCGCTGCGGGACTGTTTTGATCACGTGGACTGGGAAATGTTTCACGTGGCTGCTAAGGACATTGACGAGTACACAGACTCAGTCTGTGGATTTATCAGGAAATGCGTGGAAGATGTCGTCCCATCCAGAACAGTTAAATCCTTCCCAAATCAAAAACCCTGGATTAACGGAGATGTTCGCGCGGCACGGAGCACCGCCTTTGCCTCCGCGAACACATCGGACTACAAGCACGCACATTACCAACTCCAGAAGACGATCAAAGCAGCCAAACGTGAGTACAGGGACAGGGTGGAGCAACAGTTTGACAACCCTCGGAGTATGTGGCAGGGACTAAACACGATCACAGACTTTAGAGGGAAAACCAGCACACCGCAGACCACGGCCTCTCTGTGTGAGGATCTAAACGTATTCTACGCTAGATTCGATGCAGCGAACACCATGAGACCGGACAGTGTGCGCACCGCGGATGACGTCAGTGCGCACACTGTGTCTGAGGAGGATGTGCGGAGGTGCTTCAGGAAGGTGAACGCACGCAAAGCTACTGGTCCGGACGGGATTCCCGGCCGCGTCCTCAGGTCATGCGCGGCTCAGCTGGCTGGAGTGTTCACGCACATCTTCAACCTTTCCCTCTCTCTGTCTGTAGTCCCAGCCTGCTTCAAAATGGCCACCATCGTCCCTGTACCCAAATCCTCCACCATCTCCTCATTGAACGACTGGCGACCTGTAGCCCTGACCCCCATCGTAAGCAAATGCTTCGAGAAGCTGGTCAGGGACTTCATCTGCTCTGCACTACCCGACTCACTGGACCCTCTACAGTTTGCATACCGCCACAACAGGTCCACTGATGATGCCATAGCCCTGACACTACACACTGCCCTGTCACACCTGGAGAAGAGAGACACGTATGTGAGGATGCTGTTTGTAGATTACAGCTCAGCATTCAATACCATCGTTCCCTCGAAGCTGGACAGGAAACTGCAGGATCTAGGACTGAGCAGCTCCCTCTGCAGCTGGATCCTTAGCTTCCTGTCTGACAGACGCCAGGTGGTCAGACTGGGCAGCATCACCTCATCCCCCATCACACTGAACACTGGTGCTCCACAGGGGTGTGTACTGAGCCCTCTCCTGTACTCACTCTACACCTACGACTGCACAGCCACTAACAGCTCCAACATCATTGTGAAGTTTGCGGACGACACTACAGTGGTGGGTCTTATCACCAACGGTGATGAGACGGCTTACAGGGAGGAGGTCAGCGCCCTGACCCACTGGTGTCAAGACAACCATCTCACCCTCAACGTCGCAAAGACAAAGGAGTTGATAGTGGACTTCCGGAGGTGCAGAGAAGTACACACCCCCATCACCATCAACGGCGCTGCTGTGGAGAGAGTGAGCAGCTTCCGGTTCCTTGGTGTACACCTGGCTGAGGATCTTACGTGGTCAGTACACACAAACAAAACAGTGAAGAAGGCACAGCAGCGCCTCTTCTTTCTCAGGAGACTGAAAAGATTCGGCATGAGCCCCCGCATCCTCAGGACCTTCTATCACTGTGCCATTGAGAGCATCCTCACTGGATGCATCACCACCTGGTATGGCAACAGCACCGCCTACAACTGCAAAGCTCTCCAGCGAGTAGTGCGGTGCTCTGAACGGATAATTGGAGGTGAGCTTCCCTCCCTCCAAGACATCTACAGGAAGCGCTGCCTGAGGAAAGCGGGGAGGATCATCAAGGACTCCAGTCACCCCAGCCATAAACTGTTCAGACTGCTTCCATCAGGAAGGAGGTTCTGCAGCATCCGGTCCCGTACCAGCAGACTGAGAGACAGCTTCTTCCATCAGGCCATCAGACTGCTGAACACGTCATAGACACCTCAGCTTCACTACTGGAACTTTAACATTATGCACTCCATACTGTACAGTAATGCCACTGTTTTGCACATATTCAACTCTGTATATTTTATTTTATTTATTTTATATATTCTATTTATTGTTTACTCTATTTAATTTTTAAAATATGTGTACACACACACACACACACACACACACACACACACACACACACACACGTAGAAAAATATTTAGTATACACATCCAGAAATGCATATACTATTATATATTGTACATATATTTATTAGTTTCAGATGTAGCCATTCTTGTATTTTGCTTGTTTACATTATTGTATTTTGCAAACACACAAACAACTCTGTTGCTTGTGAAGCTCGCACACAAGAATTTCACTCGCATGTGCTGTACCAATGTACCTGCACATGTGATGTGACAATAAAAGTGATTTGATTTGATTTGATTTGAAATAAGAAAACCTGTCACCCAATAATCAAAACATTGTAGTTCTCTTGCAAAAGCAAACACAGCTAGATTAACTCTTCACACCTTCGTAAAAATGGTGTTTCCGTATCAAACAGTACACACAAGCCATCATCTACTAAGCACACAATGCGCCAACTGCACACTGATGGTATGAATACAAAACACATCTGGCTTTTGCTTTCTCTGTGCACAAGGTAGGCTATGTCAGTGTGAGCTCATACTTCTGTCATAGATCCATAAGCATAGAGGGATCCAAACTTCAAGTACTGGTGTTTATTCAAACACATCAAAACAAACACAAGTGTTTATTTCCAAGTATAGGATTATTTGCAATCGCCATAATGACTATATGGGTTACTTGGTCTGCAGTGAACATGCTTCCTCTGCCCCAGCATCTGGTCATCTAGCAATTCTGTAAAGTAACAATTTCAGTATTTTTACATCAATGGTATTGGTGTGTTTCTCATTGGCATATGGCAGTGCTACAAGTCTTTGTGCGAAGTGACTGTACTAACCGATTCTCATTTCAAGATGTCCTTATGGTGCTTGCTCCAGTGTAGCGGCTCGAGTTAGGCTGGACCCGTTGGCCAGCTACCCTCAGGGTCATTCCACGGTTGATGACATGGTCCACTATTGTAGCTCTGATGTCATCAGCAATTCTCTTTCTTACTCTTCCTACCCTTCCTCTCCCCCCTCCTCATCTTCCTCTTCCCCCTCCTCGTCTTCCTCTTGCTCCTCCTTGTCCTTGTCGTCCTCTTCATCCTACTTCTTCACCTCCACGTCCTCTTCCTCGGCCTCCTCTACTTCTCACTCTTTCTGCTCCCTCCATTGTACTCCGCACACACAGCTTACCTGTATAGTGCTTAGGCTGATTGCAAAGTGAACTAATTATCTAAAGAAGTTTTCACATGTGAAAGTGTGCCAGACAGTTGGCAAATTAGTGTTAATGATAGCCATACATGTGTATACTTTTGCTAGGAGTGTGTTGGAAATTTGGTAATTGAGTGTTGTGCAGTGAATTGTGCCTACAGTTTTGCAAAGTGTGTGTTACAAAATTGCAAACTGAGTGCAAAGCAGTTTTTGTGCTTTTAGTTTTGCAAACTCAGTGAGTGGTTTTGCTATAAGTCTGAATAGTTTTAGAGATTGTGCTACAGGAATCACAGTTAGGGTTTAAGCATTCAGAAAAAACTAAACAGAAGAAGTCGGGTATTTTTGCACAGGCAGACTTTTCTCTGCGTTCTGGCCTTTGTCCACGTAAACTGAGTTTTGAATCACTGAAAACTGAGATTTTTTGAAACTCCTGCCGCGGTGAAGATTTCCAAAAACTCAAACTAAGATTTAGTCTCGCAAAGGTGTGAGCTGTGCGCTACGTTATCGTTTACATGAGAGGAATTTCTACAACGATACAAACAAAATACTGTTGCTGTTAATCTGACTATCTGCAGTTTTAATACACTTACATGTACACACAGTTTCTGCGTTTGCGTGTGCACGTGTGTGTACGTGTGTGTACGTGTGTGTGCGTGTGTGTGTACGTGTGTGGTTCAGTTATGTTTATTTGTGCCGAGTTAACTTTGGAGTTTTTGAGTTTTTTTTATTTATGTAAATATTTTTGGTCAGTGATTCTAAATAAATCACCTGCTGCAGTGGACAGCATCGTCTCCTGCCTGCTTCACCCACCTTGGCCAAGCTATCTCGTGTGTATTTAAAGCTACAGTGGGGCAAAAAAGTATTTAGTCAGCCACCGATTGTGCAAGTTCCCCCACTTAAAATGATGACAGAGGTCAGTAATTTGCACCAGAGGTACACTTCAACTGTGAGAGACAGAATGTGAAAAAAAAATCCATGAATCCACATGGTAGGATTTGTAAAGAATTTATTGGTAAATCAGGGTGGAAAATAAGTATTTGGTCAATAACAAAAATACAACTCAATACTTTGTAACATAACCTTTGTTGGCAATAACAGAGGTCAAACGTTTACTATAGGTCTTTACCAGGTTTGCACACACAGTAGCTGGTATTTTGGCCCATTCCTCCATGCAGATCTTCTCGAGAGCAGTGATGTTTTGGGGCTGTCGCCGAGCAACACGGACTTTCAACTCCCGCCACAGATTTTCTATGGGGTTGAGGTCTGGAGACTGGCTAGGCCACTCCAGGACTTTCAAATGCTTCTTACGGAGCCACTCCTTTGTTGCCCGGGCGGTGTGTTTTGGATCATTGTCATGTTGGAAGACCCAGCCTCGTTTCATCTTCAAAGTTCTCACTGATGGAAGGAGGTTTTGGCTCAAAATCTCACGATACATGGCCCCATTCATTCTGTCCTTAACACGGATCAGTCGTCCTGTCCCCTTGGCAGAAAAACAGCCCCATAGCATGATGTTTCCACCCCCATGCTTCACAGTAGGTATGGTGTTCTTGGGATGCAACTCAGTATTCTTCTTCCTCCAAACACGACGAGTTGAGTTTATACCAAAAAGTTCTACTTTGGTTTCATCTGACCACATGACATTCTCCCAATCCTCTGCTGTATCATCCATGTGCTCTCTGGCAAACTTCAGACGGGCCTGGACATGCACTGGCTTCAGCAGCGGAACACGTCTGGCACTGCGGGATTTGATTCCCTGCCGTTGTAGTGTGTTACTGATGGTGACCTTTGTTACTTTGCTCCCAGCTCTCTGCAGGTCATTCACCAGGTCCCCCCGTGTGGTTCTGGGATCTTTGCTCACCGTTCTCATGATCATTTTGACCCCACGGGATGAGATCTTGCGTGGAGCCCCAGATCGTGGGAGATTATCAGTGGTCTTGTATGTCTTCCATTTTCTGATGATTGCTCCCACAGTTGATTTTTTCACACCAAGCTGCTTGCCTATTGTAGATTCACTCTTCCCAGTCTGGTGCAGGTCTACAATACTTTTCCTGGTGTCCTTCGAAAGCTCTTTGGTCTTGGCCATGGCGGAGTTTGGAGTCTGACTGTTTGAGGCTGTGGACAGGTGTCTTTTATACAGATGATGAGTTCAAACAGGTGCCATTCATACAGGTAACGAGTGGGGGACAGAAAAGCTTCTTACAGAAGACGTTACAGGTCTGTGAGAGCCAGAGATTTTCCATGTTTGAGGTGACCAAATACTTATTTTCCACCCTGATTTACGAATAAATTCTTTACAAATCCTACCATGTGGATTCATGGATTTTTTTTTTCACATTCTGTCTCTCACAGTTGAAGTGTACCTCTGGTGCAAATTACTGACCTCTGTCATCATTTTAAGTGGGGGAACTTGCACAATCGGTGGCTGACTAAATACTTTTTTGCCCCACTGTATTTGATAAGGTGTAGGTAGCTATCTTGTTTGGTTATTAAAATATAGCATTATTTAATACCAGACACTTCAAATGTTACTCACATGTGAGAAGCATCTCCACCAGTTTCCAGTGTGATGAATTTACAGAGTGTACCGTTTTAACTCGAGCATCAAAATCAAGCAGCGTAAAATGGATTTAAGCAACAATGTATCAATAAAAATCTAAAATGTGATTCTTTTTCCTACAAAAGAATAAACAAAAGGTTGCTGTTTGCGTCCATCTGCAGACACAGATCCCTTTGTTGCATCAGAAACACAATCCAGCACCAAAGAAATTAACACGCGGAGCTGAAAGCAGAACAAAGGCAGGGACAGCGGGGCGTCTAATTTAGACCAAAACAAAAAGTTTACACAGAGGTAAGGAACGTTTTCAAGTTCATAACTTTGCAAAGTAATTTCTCATGAAAACCACAGAGCAGCAGTTCCCAGTTTGAGACAGGCGGTCTGAATCTGGAACGATTCAGCCCAGCAGCCACATTAGAGTGAAAATGACCTTTCATACAAAGAGCTGCATTTTTACAGCCCAGCCAAAGCTCACAAACAGCTCACAGAGAAAATAAAATTTTCAAAACGTATCAACAATCACCCCAATCTTTCCGCCGATGCACAAACACATCAGTTTTTATTCTGAGGAAATTATAAACAGGTTTGTTTCTCTGGAAGATGTCCTTGCTTATGATTAAGAGAAACACTGAAGTGTAATTCGGGAAAAGAAAAGGAAAAGATTTCCATATTTGGGAAATTTCTAAAGGCCTTTAGACACAGGTCCTGAAGGAGTTCAGAGAACAATGTGGTGCCTATAAATAAAAGTCTGGCCATAATCAAGTTTGATTTCCTTGCAATAAAATCTCAGCATGTGGAGAAACAATGTACTGTGTGGATCTCAGAGCCTGATATACTCGATTCCCGTGAGCCTTAGAGCTCCACTGGTGTCCAAAAACCATCACAAAGCCATCTGTGGGACATGTTCCATTATAACCCACACACACACTGTGTATCTGACACAGATCCACACACACCATCCGACTGCAACAATCAGATCACCACATGTGGATTAATTCACAGGTTACTAAAGTCAGCGCAGACATTTCAGATGGGCTGGACACAACATAAGGAACGCTGTGATGTGGGCTCATGTCTACATCACTGGGAACATGAAGGACCACTGTTGAAAAATGTTTGGTTTCTATTATTTTTTTAGCCTTTATTAATTATTATTGTATGGAAAAGATATGTCAGAAGCAAGATTTAGGAAAATCAGTGCAGGTACTGAACGTGCAGTTGACTCGTAGACATCCAAGATCTCAATGAATGAGTCCATCGAGGCTTATGGTCATGGTGTCCCCATGACCATAAGGTTGAGGGTTCGAATATGCTGAATATTCTGCTTCACTGAGTCAATGGGTTAAATGCAGAGACGAATTTCCCCATGGGGATCAACAAAGTTATTAATGTTAATTATTATGTTAACAATTTTTTCCCCACGTCTAGTTTAAGTTGTCAGTTTAGTTCTTTGCAATCAGGCTTGCAGCACTGTAGCCTCCATTTCTGCTTTTTTGTACAGGAGAATCACCGTGACGACCACTTTAAATTGTCTTTGGGCTGCTTTTCATATTTGCTTTGTGTTCATATGTAAACACGTATGTTTGTCCTCATTAGAATACGGATTGGTGTTGGTGTGCAGGATGCTAGCCTCAGATTTATATTGTTAAATGGCAATTATGTGACAATGTGTTTCAGAAATGTTACAAGTAGAATAACTAATTACTTCCTCTGATGAGTAATTAAGTAATGAACTGGAATATTTTAAAGTAACAAGTAATGCGTAATAGATTACTTTTTTTGAGTAATGACCCCAACACTGGTTCTAGATAAGCTAACCTTTATTAGTCTGACATGTAGAAAATTTGTTTTGTTACACCAAAAAGTGGACAGTACAAAGTTACAGATGAAAAATGAGAAAAACACTGGAATAGGATATAACTGAGAATAAGATGCTGTACACAGCTGTACACAGCTGTACACAACAGAACAGGAGGGCTGTCGACCAGGCCTGTGTAACTGAAACCGTAACCAAACATTTTTCAGTGCTTGGGTCACCGTGAGCACTTGGATGTAGTCACGCTGTGGGTTTAAAAAAACAATAATCTTGAAGACGTGCTGCCATTAACTTTCTAATAAAGAACTGAAGGATCACCTGTGTCCAAAAATCCAAGAGAAAAAGCACCTCGGCGGTGTCGTTTAGTCAGGATGTGCTTGGACCACCAACAGAGTTTGTGCATCTCCTCACAGGTGAACCAGCTTGTTCAAAAATCCTGGGAAAAACAAAAAGACCATTTCTTTGAATGCCTGCACAGCCTGCTGTGATGCATCATTCGCTGGAACTACTGAGATAAAAGAAATTCATGGGGAAACAACTGTTGGATGGGAATTCTGCAGGTCTTTTCCATGTCAGTAATTCTCAGAGCTGCCTCAGAGAAATGTCTTCACCCAGCAGAACAGGTTCAAACAGAACTGCAGCTGTTTTTAGGACGATAATCTGTGACATAATAGTTTTATAAATAATACCAAGGAATACATTTCTTCTCCTTCCAGCAGTGCTGGATGTGATTTCATGTTTAGTTTGTGACATGCAGCTGTGCTTGATTCATGATCGTCAAAACTCAAAGCCTCGAGGCTACATTTATTACACTAATAAAAGTGTTCGATAAACAGCAAACAGGACGGTTTCTCTTCATTTTGCACTTTGACAGGACCATGTGTCCGTCTGTCAGCATAGCAATGGAGAAATAATCAAACAAACCACTGAAAATTAAACCAAACTTTTCTAGATTATGATTTTATTTAAATGTATTTCCAATTAATGTGTGCATTAACAGACTGTGCTTAGACTGTTCCTCCCCTATGCAAGGACACCTGGGTTGGCTGGAAGACTGTTTACTTAGCCTGGCAGGGCGAAGGACACTGTCTCAGCTGAACTCTGAACACACACACACACACACTGATACTGATAAGAATCAAAGTGCTGCCAAGGTCCAAAGTCCAGACCTCAGCCCGACTGGGATGCTGTGGTGGAACCTGTGCACCTAAATAGCTTCACGGTGATGTGACTTGCACAGAAAACCATCACTGCAGGTTACTGCTGAGGATCCTGTAGAAAACTCTATATGTTCTATACTCATTACATGCATTTTAATCCTGACGATCACGGCTCATAATTGATGAAAATTAAAATCAAATACCTAACTGACTATTCTAACAGTACAGAGATACCATATATCTCTCAGTCTACTTCAGTACACACTCAGTACTCCTCCCACAGCTACATGTGGACTTTCTACCTGTTAAAAGGGAACAATAGTAACACACATGAACACAAATCAATACATAGATGAAAAATCACATCCAGAGGTATTAGAGCATTTCACAAACTGCTGTGAGATGTTGCTACCTGACACGAGCCTGCACGCTTGCTGGCAGATGACGGTGGTGCTGACTCACTGGCTGTGGCTAATCTGTTAGTGGGTGTCGTGTGTTTGTGGGCTAGCTTGCATCACTGGAAGCAGAAAAGAAGGCTGCTCGTTTCCCTGAAACGACTCTTTTTGTAAACTTTTTTAAACATATGTGTGTGGCTCATGCAGAAAGAAATCCTGTGACCCTGCAGAGGCTGTGTGTGCCAGTTGTGTTCTCTAGAAAAAATGTGTGAATGAGGAAGCATCAGAGATGTGGTAGGTAATTTACATAGATAAAGTTTTAACTGTAATTTTATGTCCAGTCACCCCACACACCACTCATTTTAGCTGCCACAGTTAGTTTAACTGCTCAGTGTAATAGTCATCTGACAGAAAGAGAATTTCCAACATAGTCATTTTTCTATTTGTCTACACAGTACAGGGTCAAGTTTTATTTATATAGCACCAAATCACAAGAGCCATCACCTCAAGGCGCTTTATGCTGTGAGGTAAACACCCTACAATAATACATCAAACGCCTAACAATGAGACAAACTCTATGAGCAGCACTTTGGCGACAGTGGGAAGGAAAAACTCCCTTTTAACAGGAAGAAACCTCCAGCAGAACCAGGCTCAGGGAGGGGCGGGGCCATCTGCTGCGATTGGTTCAGGATGATGGGAGGAAGACAGGATAAAGACATGCTGTGGAAGAGAGACAGAGATAATAATAACTAATAATTAAATGCAGAGAGGTCTATTAACACATAGTGAGTGAAGAAGAAACACCCAGTGCATCATGGGAATCCCCCGGCAGCCTACACCTGTTGCAGCATAACTGAGGGAGGATTCAGGGTCACCTGGTCCAGCTCGAACTATATGCTTCAGGAAAAAGGAAAGTTTAAAGTAATAGATATAGAAGCTTACAGTAAATTTTAAAACACATGATTGAATATAAAGTTCTACATACACAAGTTAGAATGTTCACAAGTCAGTGTTTCCCCCTCAAGACGGGCAGCGTGTTTCCATATGAAACTCCTCCCATATTTGCAGACACGTCTGTAACCACTGCTTTGGTTATGCTATCCACCAGCCAACAGGTGAAACTCACAAATCCACTCTTTCCACCAGTACGTAGCTGATGAACAGCTGCAGAGTTAAAGGACTTTGACATTGGATGACTCTTTTTGATACAAAGAACTGCCGCTTTTTACGCATGAAGCATGTCGAAGTTGGTCGGTTTGATCAGTAAGACCTGCAGGATTTCGATGGTGACCCTGATATCCAGAACAAAGACGTATCACTGCTGTCACAATGTGAGGTCCACACCCAAATTAGCAAAGGCCAAAGACAAACATGAGCCTAAAATCCAGAATTGGATGTAAACACAAACCCCAGCAGTAGCATACAAAGACACACGGGAGATGCTGAAGCACACAGTGTTTCTTCAGTGTTTAACTGCCAACAAGGCAAAAACACAAGTCTGCTCTCATGTGATCAAACCAAGATAAACCTGAGTGCATGTAAAGAAATAAACCCTTTAAACTGTGTTTGGATCCTGCTTCAGGAACGCTGTATTAATCGCATCAGTCATGACAACAGGAAACGAGACAGAAGAGGAAGTGGAACTAAATGCAAGCATAAGACAAATACCTATTAAAATAAAAGAGGAAATGAATAACAGCATAGCTGAGGCACAGAAACATGAATGGAGGGGAGCCCAGAGACAGCCGGAAACATTGACAAATACTGGACAAACTTAAAACACAGTAACACAATCCAGACACCTGAACTACATCCAGGAGACAAAGTTGTGCCAGTGTAGCTGAAATAGAAAATGAGTGCAGGGAACTGGCACAGAACGCATGGATCACAGTTTTCTGGCTCAGCCGTTTGTCCTGTTACAGATTTATTTTGTGAAAATTGGAGGTTTACAAGACTTTAAATAGAATTTGTGGTGGATGTGCATGTGTGGGGCTTAAAAAAGCTTAACAAAGGTTTAACAAAGCAAAGAAAGCTATGATTTCAAGGCTTGATGCAAAATTTTCTGTACGTTTTTGTCCTTGACGGGTTAAACCACAATAAATAGAGATAGCGTACACGTGGTGTGTGTGTAGTTGTCTGCCTCTTATAACTCCAGTGATTTTCCTACAGTTTGAAATCTCGTGTGATCTTGTGAATTCCATGAGTCCAGCAGCTAACCGCTCTTGTATCACGGCATCTCAACAAGAACAAATTAAGTTGTTGAATTTCTGACAGCTCCTACATGATTTATTTAAGTTCACCTTAGAAACATGAAATTATTTTGTTCAAATTACAAGTTAGACTTTTGTAAATGTAACAACCATCCAATTTCCTTTTATTGGTATACTGAAAAAAGTAGAGGCGGCCGCCCTAACCCATCTGGCTTGGTATGTGCATTGAACCCACTGTCTGACATGAATAAACTATCTTCTTGTCTGCAGGCAAAGCAATCGACTGCATCTCTTGAGGGAGACTTGTTACTCTCATCGCAGCCTCTTTGTTCTTTTCCCAGTCTGACGGTAAGAATGTAACGCGGTTTCATTCTGTCAGAGCCAAAGTGAAACTTCAGCCCCTGAAACAGTAACACCCCCCCCCCCCCCCCCCCCCCCCCCCCCCGACATTTTTTCATATCTAAACTTGTGTTTATTGCAAACAAAACTAAGAGCAATGACTTGGAAAACATTTGCCCCTTAATAAATTAAATCCACATCTAAAAATTGCGTGATTAATTTCCTCTGCTTATCTTTGTCTAACAATAACGTTTGTTGGATGAGCTGAAATATCTAAGTGTGATAATATGTTAAAAACAACAAATGCTTTCTCTCAGCGCTGTGCGTGTTGCAGTAGTGTGGTGTCTGTTTTTCCACGGTATGAGATACAAAGCAGATCTGTTCCCCTGAGGACTCACTAGGTCTTTTGTCAGGTATCATTGAGTGAAAATTTTCTTCAATTAATTTGGAATAATAAACAACGGCTCTGAATACACATGAAAGCTTCGTGAAAACACCAGGAGTGCCAAGATAAGCACACAGGTTGGGCAACAAACCCAAATAGGAACTGCATGACAACACAGTCGCTGATGCTGCCATATGTCAGCCTGCAGGCACAAAAGGAAACAAAGCTCTGGCTGTGTGCCCATCAACCACTTTCCACCCATTCCAGCCACTGGTTTCTGTGGAAGGAAGGTGATAACAATATGCCAACGTTCTGCAGAAACCAAAGGGACCAAACCCGCAATGAAGCAAACAAAGATGTGAATCAACCTTCTCAACTGCAGCAGTGACACAGACAGGGCTCCTTGATGTCCGGCCGTGCTTCCTTTTAACGTAAGACAGGAGTTTTTCGTGCCTGTGGTTCACCATACATGCGGCTTTGTGTGTAACCTCCATTTATTCTCTGTTGTCAAACAATATTCAGTTCAGTCATTTTAATTTACAGTAGACAGTTTAACAAGAGCCTGAGTGATGCGAGAAAATTCAGAGAAATATCTCAAAATATTTGAGCTGATAATTGTAAGCTGGTAAGTTAAGGAGAAACACACATGCATGTGTGTGTATAAAAGTGAGGTTGTAGGTGGCGTCTCAACGACATGATTGAAAGGATGTGCTGTTGGTGGTGTTTTAATATAGGATGTATTAAAGTTTTCTTTCTTCTAATTTGCTGGTGCGGGCCGTGTACAGTTGACATTTTTTCTTTGTGAACTCATGTTTGGCTGTTTTTTACTCATAAATTTCAATTTGGTTCCTTTCTGTTTATGTAGCACCGAGTCAACGGTTGCCTCAAGGCAAAGGCCATAAAAAACACCAACAGTCAAAGCTTATGAGCAAGCACTGGGTGACAGTGGGAAGGAAAAACTTTTAACAGGAAGAAACCTTCTGCAGAACCGGGCTCAGGGAGGGGCGGGGCCATCTGTCGTGACTGGTTGAGGGCGAGGAAAGGAAGACTAAAAACACCGAGAATTTGGTCCTTGTATCTTAAAAAGTTTGAAAATATTCGTAAAAAACTTTTCCCATGAGTTGTTTTTGCCTTTATTTCCACAAGGGTGTAAGATCACGTCCCCAAAGTGGCTCCTGTGTGGTGAAATGTGCTTACAGAAGAACATTTACATACTTTGAATAATGTTTCACTGCTTTCTTTTCTTCTTTACAAAAAGTTAAATTTAGACTATAGAAGAAGAAAAGCATGCCGCAATAGATCAAACACATATGAGATAATACAATTTCCATGATCAAATGGAGCCTTTAGCCAGAGTAGTTAAATCAGGAGGCACCTGTTTAAATCCGAATTTCCTCGTGCTGCCAACTCTTCACCCTCGCATTCAGACTTCCTGGCACTGCAGGTCCGGACCTGCCGCGAGTCAAACGTCTCTCTGATTGGGTAATGCTTGGTAAGCCTGAAATGCACAAATGAAACTGTGCGTTTCAGTGCAGAGCAGGATGTTGGAAAGCTCTCAGGTACATCGCCACAAAGGTCTGATTAAAAACACATAATTCTAAACTAAAGGTCACAACAGATGGGAAATTCTGCTGACGGGATTCTGATCAAACACATTTTTCCTGGTTCACGTTTCCTGTAATCTTTGATCAAACAACACACAGATATTTTGATCTCTGTCTTTTATTGGTTAGGTGTGATCAGGATTTCAAAATATTGTGCTTGTGTCCACTCACCTTTGTTTTGTTTTTTTCTGTCTGAATAATACAGCTACAAGTGCAGAAAAAGGGGAAGCATTTCAGCATTTCAAACTGGAGCAAGAATACTGGGAAACTCTGCTGTGATGTTCTTTAAAAACACTCACCTATGCTCCCCGTCTCATTTCATGCTTTCATCTGTAGTTTGACTGATTTTGTTCTTTTCTGGTTATCTGCTCACATGCACAAAAAGTAGTCTGAAAGCTCAATGTGCTAATTAATAAGAATTTTCTAAATGCAGTTGTTAATGGAAATACTTTGGGTCTCTAAATATTTATTTTCCTTTGTTTTGTTACGTGTTCATGAAAAGGTGAAAAGCAGTCAAACAGCACCAAAACACAGCAGTTGACGTAAGGTGCTTTATACTTTAACATTGTGGCCACAATGTTACAGAAAACCCCCAACAATGAGATGACCCCCTGTGAGTAAGGGCTTGGTGACAGTGGGAAGGAAAAACTTCCTTTTAACAGGAAGAAACCTCCGACAGAACTCAGGGTGGGGCGGCCATGTGTCACAACCTGATGGGGTGATGGCAGCAAGACAGGACAAAGACACACTGTGGAAGAGAGCCAGAGATTAATAATAACTATTGATTTAATGCAGAGCGATGTATAAACACATAGTGAGAGAAGAAGAAACACAGAGCGTCATGGGAATCCCCCAGCATGAGGACTATATGCTTAAAAACAAGTGTTATATTAAGTGTTAAGTGTGGATCTGACCCATGTGGGTCTGCCTGAAATTGTAACCTGCTTCTTTGTCCTCTCTGATTCTAATAATGATCTGGGATCAGCCTGGGGGGCCACAAAGACTCTGATAATAACCTTAACTGATCTAACAGGAAACCACTCACTGAGTTCTTGGATCAAGTGATTAGGCTCATTGTCTCACTTTTTATGATGGAGTGAGCCTGATAAAGGTGCTGAAGCATTGGCTTTAACAGAGCGGCAGCCATGGACATAACTCTGTAAATATGAGACCAGTGCGATGAAACGAAACAATGGGGAAATATTTGGAAGGACATAAACAATCCAAGTGTACAAAGGAAATTTGACTAAGTAACTAATCACGTTAAACTTCTGCTTTCAGGTTTCACCAGTTTGTCAGCCATTTCTGCTACACATCTGTAATACGGATATTTCACCAGAAATCATACAGATCAGTTCTTCATTACCGCCAAACGCTTCTTTGGAAGTGCTTGTCAGATTAGGGGATCTGAGTCTGACAGTTTGCCCTCTCAAAACCACTTATATTCACGCCCCATTTTTCACCAGGATCGCTGCACTCTGCAGACGTGAGTGAAGCCTTTCACTCTTCAGCTGCTAACAACCACCGGTAACCTGATGACTGGCAGCTGCAATATGAAGAAAACCAACCCACACACTGGATAACAATGAAACTACACCTGCCTTTACCTGGAAGAGAAGCGGTTTCCATTCCCTCACTAAACATGTCCAATCACGTTGAAGTTAAACCCCTGTTTAAGACCCCAAACAAAGCAGAGTGCTGTGGAGTGAATATGGGACATTAAATAGTGCTTTCTGCAGATTGTTGGTGCAAAATTTAGTCGCTTTACAACATATTTGCCTCAACAAGTCATTCACTTTAATAACATTAGTCGTTAGTTGCTACCTTTGGATATGGCCCATGTATGAAAAGCCAAACAGGGCAGGAAAGACCGAAAGTAAAGTTAGGCTCTTAGATAATGACGTGTGGTTGAACCCAAAGAAAGCCAAAGAGTTACAACAGTTTGAACAAGGAGGGGAAAAGACCACCAATACAAACATACCCTTTAGTTTCCTGGGGTCCGATACTCTAACTGAAGACTTAACAACAACAACAACAACAACAACAACAACAACAAACTTTATTTATATAGCACATTTAAAAACCATTGGTATGCCAAAGTGCTTAACATACAAGAGGGTCAGATGTAAGTAATAGAGACAGATGAAGACCATGGCAAAGTACCAAACATGCTAGCAGGTTGATAGCATTAAAAACACAGAAAGAAAAAGAAATGCATATAAAAGCATAATAGAACAATATGTGTTAAAGATAAAAGAGTCAAGAAAAAATTTAAAATAATTAAAAGCAGTTACAAATAGAACAAAAGTAGCAACAAGCACTAAACTAACTAACAAACAAGCATTAACTGGTAGAAAAGGTTAAATAAATATGTTTTTAACCGCGATTTGAAGGATTGAATGGAATCAGACTCACGGATAGCGATGGGGAGGTTATTCCACAAATCGGGTGCAGCCAAGGCAAACGTGCGGTCACCTCTAGTCTTCAGCTCGGCTCTACCAAGAGTGACTGGGAAGATGATCTTAGTGCTCTAGAAGGGGTGTATGATCTAAGTAGTTCAATGAGGTAACTTGGCGCCATATTGTTGATAGTTTTAAAGGTGAGAAGCAGGATTTTGAATTAAATACGGTACTTAACGGGAAGCCAATGCAGGTCGGCAAGGACGGGGGTGATAGAGACACGTCGCCCAGTACCAGTAAGGAGACGAGCTGCTGCATTCTGAACAATTTGCAATCTATTCAATTCAATTTTATTCATATACAGTGGGGCAAAAAAGTATTTAGTCAGCCACCGATTGTGCAAGTTCCCCCACCTAAAATGATGACAGAGGTCAGTAATTTGCACCAGAGGTACACTTCAACTGTGAGCGACAGAATGTGAAAAAAAAATCCATGAATCCACATGGTAGGATTTGTAAAGAATTTATTGGTAAATCAGGGTGGAAAATAAGTATTTGGTCAATAACAAAAATACAACTCAATACTTTGTAACATAACCTTTGTTGGCAATAACAGAGGTCAAACGTTTACTATAGGTCTTTACCAGGTTTGCACACACAGTAGCTGGTATTTTGGCCCATTCCTCCATGCAGATCTTCTCGAGAGCAGTGATGTTTTGGGGCTGTCGCCGAGCAACACGGACTTTCAACTCCCGCCACAGATTTTCTATGGGGTTGAGGTCTGGAGACTGGCTAGGCCACTCCAGGACTTTCAAATGCTTCTTACGGAGCCACTCCTTTGTTGCCCGGGCGGTGTGTTTTGGATCATTGTCATGTTGGAAGACCCAGCCTCGTTTCATCTTCAAAGTTCTCACTGATGGAAGGAGGTTTTGGCTCAAAATCTCACGATACATGGCCCCATTCATTCTGTCCTTAACACGGATCAGTCGTCCTGTCCCCTTGGCAGAAAAACAGCCCCATAGCATGATGTTTCCACCCCCATGCTTCACAGTAGGTATGGTGTTCTTGGGATGCAACTCAGTATTCTTCTTCCTCCAAACACGACGAGTTGAGTTTATACCAAAAAGTTCTACTTTGGTTTCATCTGACCACATGACATTCTCCCAATCCTCTGCTGTATCATCCATGTGCTCTCTGGCAAACTTCAGACGGGCCTGGACATGCACTGGCTTCAGCAGCGGAACACGTCTGGCACTGCGGGATTTGATTCCCTGCCGTTGTAGTGTGTTACTGATGGTGACCTTTGTTACTTTGGTCCCAGCTCTCTGCAGGTCATTCACCAGGTCCCCCCGTGTGGTTCTGGGATCTTTGCTCACCGTTCTCATGATCATTTTGACCCCACGGGATGAGATCTTGCGTGGAGCCCCAGATCGAGGGAGATTATCAGTGGTCTTGTATGTCTTCCATTTTCTGATGATTGCTCCCACAGTTGATTTTTTCACACCAAGCTGCTTGCCTATTGTAGATTCACTCTTCCCAGTCTGGTGCAGGTCTACAATACTTTTCCTGGTGTCCTTCGAAAGCTCTTTGGTCTTGGCCATGGCGGAGTTTGGAGTCTGACTGTTTGAGGCTGTGGACAGGTGTCTTTTATACAGATGATGAGTTCAAACAGGTGCCATTCATACAGGTAACGAGTGGGGGACAGAAAAGCTTCTTACAGAAGACGTTACAGGTCTGTGAGAGCCAGAGATTTTCCTTGTTTGAGGTGACCAAATACTTATTTTCCACCCTGATTTACGAATAAATTCTTTACAAATCCTACCATGTGGATTCATGGATTTTTTTTTCACATTCTGTCTCTCACAGTTGAAGTGTACCTCTGGTGCAAATTACTGACCTCTGTCATCATTTTAAGTGGGGGAACTTGCACAATCAGTGGCTGACTAAATACTTTTTTGCCCCACTGTAGCGCCAAATCACAAAAAAAGTCGCCTCAAGGCGCTTCATAGATACAGAGAAAAACCCAACAACCATATGACCCCCTATGAGCAAGCACTTTGGCAACAGTGGGAAGGAAAAACTCCCTTTTAACAGGAAGAAACCTCCAGCGAACCAGGCTCAGGGAGGGGCGGGGCCATCTGCTGCGATTGGTTGGGGTGAGAGAAGGAAGACAGGATAAAGACATGCTGTGGAAGAGAGACAGAGGTTCTACGATCTATGGAGAAGAGTAGCGTTAAGACCAAAGTAAAGGGAGTTGCAGTGGATAAGCTTTTCCAGGCCATAGTGTCCCACACAGGGGCCTGGCAAATAAGACGCAATTGGTGGAAGCAAGATTTGACAACAGAAGACACTTGTTTGTCGAATTTAAATGAGCTGTCCAGAAACACACCCAGGTCACTAACAGTTTCAGTAAGAAAACTGGCAAAGGAACCAAAGGCGTCACGGAGTTGGCCACGAAGGATATTACTCTTAAACACGATGATTTCAGTTTTCCTGTCATTTAAGATAAGAGAGTTACCTGCGAGCCAATCTTTGACCTCACGCATACACTCACGAAAACAATGCAAAGACATGGCAGGACCATCAGTTAATTCGAAATAGATCTTAGTATCATCAGCATAACAATGATGTGCAATGTTGCACTTCTCAAAGTTTGCGCCTGAGGGAAGCATATACAGTGAGATGAGCAGGGGACCAAGGACAGATCCTTGAGGCACACCGCAGGAGACAGGTGCAGCAGAGGAAAAATAAGGGCCCAAATTGACTGAGAAAGACCTGTTAGAAAGGTATGACTGGGTTGTTTGACTATGACCAATCTAGGGCGGGACCTCTAATGCCTACTGTGTGTTCAGGCCTCGCTAATAGGATGTTATGATCCACCACATCAAAGGCCGAAGATAGATCTAGTAGGACCAGGACTGTGGAGCGTCTAGAGTCAGCAATCAGGAGGAGATCATTGAGGACTCTGAGCAACGCCGTTTCAGTGCTATGACAGGGTTTGTAAGCAGACTGAAATTTATCATTAATGGCATTCACATCCGGGGGGGGGGGGGGGGGGGGGGGGGGGCGGCGCTGGAGCCTATCCCAGCAAATTGCCACTAGGTGTGAATGTGCGAATGAATGTGAGTGCGAATGGTTGTCTGTCCCTGTGTGTTGGCCCTGCGATGGACTGGCGACCTGTCCAGGGTGTACCCTGCCTCTCGCCCTATGACAGCTGGGATAGGCTCCAGCGCCCCCCGCGACCCTGAAAAGGATAAGCGGAAGCGAATGGATGGATGGATGGATGGCATTCACATCCAAATACGGCTGGAGTTGTGAAAGAACGATCCTCTCCAGGATTTTGGACAGGAATGGAAGCTTAGAAATCGACCTATAGTTCACAAAATCGTTATGATCAAGGTTCCTTTTTTAAAGAACAGCTGGACAACAGCGCGTTTAAAGGCTGAAGGAACAGAGACAGAAATTAGAGATTAATTCATTAACAATAAGATGCTGGGTCCAATTACGTCAAAGCAATCCTTAGCTATGCGAAATGGAAGAATATTGTAGGCAGGAGAGATATTCTTTGATTGTTCAATAAGTTGCTTGAGAGTGTGGAGTGACACAGGCTCAAACTGTTGGAATGATGATGAACAACCAGGGGTGGGAACAGAACTCGGTACTAAAGGAAGCGAGGACTTA
Organism: Maylandia zebra; assembly: GCF_041146795.1. Taxonomy (NCBI): domain Eukaryota; kingdom Metazoa; phylum Chordata; class Actinopteri; order Cichliformes; family Cichlidae; genus Maylandia; species Maylandia zebra. The sequence goes on along the minus strand of NC_135180.1, from coordinate 38,606,542 downwards.
AGATATGAAACTTTATCAATAAAGTGAGTAAGAAATTGTTCACAGAGAGCAGGAGAGCCTGCCAGTGGCATTTCAGGACAGGGGTTAATGAATGAATTGAAAATATTAAACAGGGATCGGGGTTGTGACCATTAGCACAAATAATTTTAGATAGGAAGGCAGCTTTAGCCATTTTAGCAGCGATTTGAAATTGCAACCGGCTGGCACGCAGGATATCATAAAAAACCTGGAGTCTATCTTTCTTCTATCTTCTCTCATCGCGGCGGCACACAAGTCGCAGGGCACGTGTAGAATCATTTAGCCAACATCAGGAAAAGGATCAAGGCCGCTTCAGTATTGAGGATAGAGGAGCATTCGAGAAAAAAGGTGCTGGCGAAGTCATCAACTGTGGGAGACAGGGAACAGTTGGAAATGGAGGATGCAAGTTTAAGAAAACACATAGAAAAATTCTCCACAATTCCAGAAGTAATTATACGTGTAGGAGAGACTCGGAGTGAAGTTCAGAATTACATAAATTAACATCAAAGATAACAGGAAAGTGATCAGAAATCCCAACATTGCTTATATCCCTAATGCTAATGTCCAAGCCATGTGAAAAAACCAGATTGAGAGTATGGCCCTTAGCATGCGTTGGTTAGTTAACCCACTGGGCAAGATTGCAACGGGGCGGTCACTGGAGAAAGGGAAAGAGCGTAATAAGTCCCCAGAGGCATATGTGTAGACCGTAGCCTGTGCTTCAAGGTAAGCCTTCATACGAACACAAAAGCCACTCCTTTTACCCCGTCTCCTGTATTGTTTCTTATACAGGTTGAAAGGGGGTAGGCGGGGAAGGCTAGTGGGGGAGTCTGGTCATAGTGGGGCGGCGTCTCCCAGAGTCCAGCATCGGTCAAAGCGATGTGAATAGGAGAAACGGAGATCTAGGAGTGTTTGCCGGTCATAGGTCAATAATGCGCAGCCACCTGATGAGCACAATATGAAGAAAATCAAAAGTACAATGCCAAGGTCCAGAAGGCGAGGTAGAGAGGGTAGAGAGCAGAGGGGCAGATGCAGACAGGGGCGAGAGCGAGAACAAAGACGGCCAGCCACGGACATCTTGGCTCTAGGGATTATTGAAGGCGAGGTAGAGGTCACCAGCGAGTCATAATTAATCACGCGAGCCGTATTTGATGTCAGTATTTCCACTCATGGAAATCTAAGATGGACTTCTTGCGGGTATCTAACGTTTTACAGTTTAAAGATGTAGAGCACATCCTTCAACCACTGTGGAAAAGGCGGAGGAGTGAGTTATGTCCATTTCAGAAGAATCATTCAGGAACCTTGTAAGCAGTGATCAGCTGACTGTGGAGGCCATTTGAGTACAGTGAACTCACCGTCCAGTTCAGGAAACCTCCACCGTTGACAAAACTCAGGGTAGATCGGTGCTTTTACATTGGTTACAACAAAAAATTCCATATTGAGAAGACATTTTCACCTAAAGCTGCTGCTCACTGGATTATTTTTCTCTTTTAAGACCATTCCCTGTACATTCAGAGATGGTGGGACAATCCCAGCAGATCAGCAGTTTCTGAAATACTCAGACCAACAACAAGTTCAAAGTCACTTACATCACCTTTCTTTCCCACTCTGATGCTCATTTTGAACTTCAGTAGCTCATCTTTACTGTGTCTGCTGACCTAAATACACTGAGCTGCTGCCATGTGTTTGGGTGATTAGATATTTGTGTTAATATGAAGTTGAACAGGTGTACCTAATGGATGACCAGATTGCTCTAATCCCTTTGCTAAACCACAAAGTAAGCATGCAGTTTAAACCTCTCTGAAGTTCCAAACGGAGCCGATATTCTGATGAACTCATTCATTTTGAGTTAGGCTATTACTCAAGAGGGACAAACCTGCATCTGCTGTTGAGCTCAGATTATTAAAAGAAGATGCAAATGCACTAACGGAAGATTTTTCGGGGGAAAGGACTTTTAACAAAGTAGTATTCGTTAGGGGAAACGCTGCAGGCGTTATCGAAGTTTAGTTTCCATCTGACTCTGATTCTCACTCAAAGTCATGAATGGACATTTTTACATTTACAGAAAATCACACAAATGACGAACCCCTCATTATGAACATGCAAATCAGGTTTTTTTTGGAGCAATTATTAGAAGTTGATGTTGCAAAATTAGCACAAGTCATGAAACCACTGTGGAGACATTAAAGGGAAATAGAGCATGCTGAAGTAAAGCAGAATGTAAATGTTCAAACCTCAGAGGAACAGAAAGTAAAAGTAGACTGAAAGCTGCTGGACAATAAAACTGCAATGTGACAGGAAACTCTGAGAAATCTGTCATACTATACACACCAAGAGGTCAGCCAAGTGTTATCCGGCAAACTCAATCAGTCTTAATCTGCTTCCTGCCACATGTGGCATTCAATAAGAAACGATTAAAACATCCGGAAAGACTACCGTCCCACTGTGGATGCCAAGAAAGTCATAGTGGACCATCATCTGTCGGTTCACCCCCTAAACCATCAGTGCCATCAGGTGACTGTGATTCTTAGGTAAGTTAACAACAAGAAAAGCCCCAAACCAACAAAATGCCAATCTCCAAGTATTTTCACTTCCTGCCCAACACTTACATCTTTGAAAACAACAATAAGTGGTTTTAAGGCCCCGCTGATATTTGTAAGGTGTTTTTGAACAGAAGTAAACAATTGGGACTACTTAGAGTGGTGGATTAATCCACAGTTGGAATAGTCTTTCACACAGTAAATTCCCCTAATCAGAGATGCTTTTCGTAAGCTTTCAGGAAGGCACAAAACAAATGACTCATTTCTCAAAAATGTAACCTGTTAGTTTTGTTGTTAAAGCACAACAAAATTTATATCTATAAATATAAATAATAAAATAGTTACTTTTTCATACAATATCCAGCTTATCTTTTTCTCAGAGTTTCACAGGAGACCATGAAAATTAAAGTTTTAAAATTACGTTTAAATTTAAAATGAATTTTAGCAACAAATAATGTTTCTTTTCAAATAAACTGATTTTGGATGAATTATCCATTGGAGACACTGATGACAGGGTTTTGCCAGGTCAGACAGCTTTGTTAGTTAGCATTAGCAAACTAGCATTAGCAAACTAGCATTAGCAAACTTTACTGTGAATTTCATGCCTTCCTAATGGTACCCATAGTTTTCCACTGACACTTAAATTTCTGTTTCCTTTCTCCTTTCTAGTCACTTTCTGTTTTTATTCTACAAACAAACATTTCTTGGCTCGTGTGATTAGGTAGAGGATCAATAGGGGGTCCGTGACCCTCTTGGGGACACTCCCATAAGGCTTAAAATCTGGGACTCTCCACCAGTTGCTCTTAGAACTGAAGAAGCTTCTCGGATGAAGTGTCTTCAAGGAAACTTAAAGAAGTCCAGATGCTTTTCTTTCCAAACTCCTTAAACTACATGACCTGGAGGACTGAGAACCTTCACAGACACGTTGCTTGCTAGCAAACTCGGCGTGTTAGCTAACCTTAACCTTCAGGCAACCACTGGGGGATAAATGTTTAAGCGTACTCTGTGGTAGTGCAACTGTGAAACGTGCACATGCTGGCAGTGACAAGGAGGCAGAAATTTTCATTTAAAAGTGAATGTGCTCCACAAAGTTGCAAGTTGCAGCAAGTTGGCGTCTTACAATGCAAACAGCCAATCGCAGCAATCTGCGAGTGACCAAAGTCATCTCTGATTGATTTCAGCCTACAGAAAAGCACTCAGCAACCGATCTGGGAATATATATTGTTTTCTTGCTGGCTGTATATGGCTCATATGACCTACAGCTCTCAAGCAACGTGTGAGCAACATCACATGAGAAACTTCTACTGGGAAATCAAAGGCAGGAACTCAGAAACATAACCACCACACCCTTTGGGTTTTTACGAATTCAACCAGAGTCCTTCACATAGAAATCAGTCCACAGGCTTTTAGAGCCGGCAAGATTTGGTGAAGCTCTCATTGTGTAAGTGTTACAAGTCCAGACGCTGGCATTAGAAAAGAAGAAGAAGAAGAAGAAGAAGAAGAACCCGTCAACATCGTCAGGTTTAACTGAATGTGCTTGGAGGAGAGTTTAGTCCTTAAAACTGTTAATCTTTGAGTCGGAACGTACAGAGGGAACTGAAAAACCCACACACACGCCTCTATATCAACTCCTTTCACTTTCCCTGGAGTCACACCACAGGTGTAATTAAAAGGCAGCACAATACAAAAGTCATAAATGACGCAGTTTGTTTGTTATTTAACCTTTAAACTCAGGAATCTCCTGTGAACACCGTGAAGGCTCACGCTCTGACGTCAGTCTGAATTATATCATATTCTGAGAATTCAGGTTTTATCATTTGGCTCGAGTCTAACGGTCCTTGAGTTGTTTACAGTCTTTAAGATGAACTTAAAGGCTGTAAACATTTGACTGAAATTTACTTCTTCAGGGTCAGTCGGGGAAAGATTTTTTTAAATGTATGTTGGGAGTTATTATCATTATTGTGTCGCCTTTCTTTTCTAATGAAAGGGCAACAGGAATCAGAAAACATGCTACGTTAACACTTCCTCCACTGTGCCCTTGAACCAGACTAATGATTAACCAGGAGAGGTTCAGATATAGAAACAGGCCATTCTGTATAATGAATGCTTTCATCTTAAGTACCTTTTGATGTTCAAAGTTCAAAGTCAGCTTTATTGTCAAAGACCATATGTACAGTCATACACAGGAATTTGAAACTGGAATGCTCCCGTGGCCCCCAGTTTACACTAAAATACAAATATAAAAAAGGAAAGAAAAACAAATAAAAATAAAATAAAAGTTTGAGTGCAGTGGGAGTGGGGCAGTCAACGAAAGGGCCATGGTGGTGGGTCAGAGTTTGTATGTTTGGGGGGGTGGGGGGTTCAGAGGGGAGATCATGTGTGTGAGAGCAGGGAGAGAGTTCAGCATCCTGACAGCCTGATGGACGAAGCTGGTTCTGGTCCCGAGGCTCTTCAGTCTCCTTCCTGATGGCAGCAAACTGAAGAAGCAGTTGGACGGATGGGTGGAGTCGCCTGTGATGCAGAGGGCTTTCTGGATGAGGCGGGTGCAGCAGATGTCCTGGAGGGAGGGAAGAGAAGTACCCACGATCCTCTCGGCTGCGCTCACTACCAGTTGTAGCTGTTTCCAGGTGGAACCAGTGCTCAGTGGATCAATTTAGGAGATTCTTAGTGTCAGAATGTAGGATTATCCAGGTTTGTCGATGTTTGTGCCTGTCCTCGATTAGCTCGATCCACCTGTCACTCGGCAGTTTTGGTTCAATACTCCGAGTACGAGGGCGAGGTGCTTCAGTGCTTCCTGTATTATTGGATAGTTTAGCAAAGGAAACGAGTTCATAGCTACGCATCGTAACACCATCATTAATGGTAAACGGCCTGTTCTTGTATAGAGCCGTTCTACTGTACATTAAAACAATCAACATGACTGATAAGTGTCATAATTAACAGTGTGTTTTACATTTCAGGACATAACCTGCTGATATGGTCGTGAACCTTGAATGCGAGGCTGACAAAGTGTTAGACAGCTGTGATAACATCTGCTTCGTATCAGGCTGCTGCCTCGTGTGAAGAAAGTAGATCTCTTAAAAAGCTTATGAGCCGTATTAAAATGATCGATGTGACTTTAATCTTTGCCATAATTCAGTTTGTATTATTTGTACACTTTAAGTGTGGCTGACGTCAGGCACTAATATATTTGATATCAGTCTCATGAAGTCTGCAGCTGCTGATTTCATTTAACTTCATGGACTGTTTATTCGGATGCATATATTATTATAACCCTGTTAAAGAGGCCGTATTTTCCACCCGGCGGTTCTCTTTTATATGACCTGTGTGAAACAACACAGCGTGACCACGTTTACCAAACTATATTTGAACTCCACCTTTGTGTAGTTTTACCACAGCAGACCCACACCAACAACCTTTGCTACACCAAGCCTTTCCTTTCCCTGTTAATCCTTGTTTACGTCTGTGACGCCTGAGCAGCAGACACGGAAGAGAAAACGAACTACAACAAAAAGTGAGTTATTTATTAAAGCTGATAGCAAAACTCAAAATAAAGCGAACTGAGGCAAAACTAAAACCCAAACTGGGATCAACAAAAGCTGAATGTGAAAGCGATGACGTGAACATGAACTGAACAGGATCGTGCAAAACTATGATGTGTGGTAAGCAAGATAGAGCATGAACCTGAACCTGAACAGGAGTTGGTGCAGCCACAGCGCTGCTGTGGAGAGAGTGAGCAGCTTCCGGTTTCTTCGTGTACATCTGGCTGAGGATCTTACGTGGTCAGTACACACAAACAAAACAGTGAAGAAGGCGCAGCAGCGCCTCTTCTTTCTCAGGAGACTGAAAAGATTCGGCATGAGCCCCCGCATCCTCAGGACCTTCTATCACTGTGCCATTGAGAGCATCCTCACTGGATGCATCACCACCTGGTATGGCAACAGCACCGCCTACAACTGCAAAGCTCTCCAGCGAGTAGTGCGGTGCTCTGAACGGATAATTGGAGGTGAGCTTCCCTCCCTCCAAGACATCTACAGGAAGCGGTGCCTGAGGAAAGCGGGGAGGATCATCAAGGACTCCAGTCACCCCAGCCATAAACTGTTCAGACTGCTTCCATCAGGAAGGAGGTTCTGCAGCATCCGGTCCCGTACCAGCAGACTGAGAGACAGCTTCTTCCATCAGGCCATCAGACTGCTGAACACGTCATAGACACCTCAGCTTCACTACTGGAACTTCAACATTATACACTCCATACTGTACAGTAATGCCACTGTTTTGCACATGTCTCAACTCTGTATATTGTTATATATTTTATTTATTGTTTACTCTATTTAATTTGTAAAATATGTGTACACACACACACACACACACACACACACACACACACACACACACACACACACGTAGAAAAATATTTAGTATACACATCCAGAAATGCATATACTATTATATGTTGTACATATATTTATTAGTTTCAGATGTAGCCATTCTTGTATTTTGCTTGTTTACATTATTGTATTTTGCACAACTCTGTTGCTTGTGAAGCTCGCACACAAGAATTTCACTCACATGTGCTGTACCAATGTACCTGCACATGTGATGTGACAATAAAAGTGATTTGATTTGATTTTTTTGATTTTGAGTGTAAAGATGTGAAAAATCCACTGAAATACACAGAAGGGTAATGAAGGAAGTGGAAACCTATATGGAAAAGATTTATATAAACCTTATAAAGTTTGTGTCTGTCTTGTGTGAAACTTGTATGAAAAGCATACAAGAGTGAAAACAGATATAAGATCTCTTGAAACTTGTGTGTTTTGGATACTAAAAAAAAATATGAAAGTAATGACAAAGTGGCCACTTTCATGAGTAAATTATACAAGTTGTTACTATTTCTTTTTTCCATATGGGAACACCTGAAGAAACATTAACCTGACGCCACAGGGTATGGCATAACTAAACCCACTGAACATGGAAACACAAGACTTTCAGAATAGAACAGGAAACATGTAGACGTGACAACACAATCACGACAGACGGGGGAACAAAAAGGAGCACAGAGAGAGGAACGAGGGGACAGATAAGGGGGACGAGGCTCGTCCTCTATGTGTATTAATTAGTATTAACCAGACAAACCCCAGCTAATAATAACTGAACATTATCCACATCATGAGAAATCAAAAGTACAAAATAACAGACTCCCTGACAACATCTTTGTTGTTTCCATCACAGTGAAGGTAAAGTGAACGCGTCTTCACATCCCAGTGGACAACATCGAGCTGGTGACTGAGCTGGTGGGCAGGTAAATACCACGCAACACAATTCCACATAAAATAACTGCACAAACAGTTTCACTTAGGAAGTATCACCGAGGCAAGAACTCTCACTGTTCATTAGCCAGTTGTTGTGTTTAACCCTGATCTTTTCAGTGGCCACGTCCACACTAATACGTTTTTGTTTGAAAACACATCTTTTTCTCTTTGGCCTCGCGTCCACGCTGAGACGGCGTTTTTGGTGAAGGAAAACTGAGCTTTTTCAAAACACTCTCCAAAGTGGATGAATCACAGTGTGGACTGTGAAAATGGAGGCTGACGCAAACAATGACGCATTTTAGTCATGTGATGCAGTCATGTGACCAATTCAACTAGGATGGCAGACGGCATCGTACAGCAGTTGTTCTGTTTGATCTCAGTTTGCAGCCCTATTAAAGATTAACATCAGTTTGTACATGATCCAGAGAGCTTTTCTTCAAAGGCGACGTTTACTCAGAGCTGTTGTTCAGCAACTTTGTACTTTTGTGTTACTCGCAGCAACAACTCCACCTCATTGTCAGTCCATTTAACAAACTCTGTGCTTTTCCTCGACATTTGGCCGGAAAATATATAAACAGCAGACGGAAATGATGCAGGTCGAGTTGTTTCACGCATGCGAGCTACAGGAACATCAGCGTTTTCAGTGTGGACGAACAACTCTCGGAAACGATTGAAAACGACACTGGAGGCAGAGCATTTTTAGACGACAACTTCATTTTCAGATGTATCCGGATTAGTGTAGACGTAGCCTCAATCTATACATAGATAGCTCCCAATTACGAAACCTAAATGAACAGCTTCAGTCACTAAACCATTATTTCTTAGTTCTTTAACCAAGTGCATGCCTAAACTTAGCCAAGTGATACATTTTTAATGAATAGTGTAAATAATAATGTATTCAAAAATAACACCTCAAATGTGTGATCCTGGTGTGAGCAGCGAAACGATTTGCTTCAGCACTGAGCATGTACACAAGCCTGTAACTGAGACTGGGCTGATGAAGTGTTGCATTCAGGGTCACAGGTCGATCGCCTGAAGGCTGCAACTGTTAAAGATCCTGGTATCACCATCACTGCGCTCTCTGCAGATGACAGGCTGGCCTTTAACGGTAACTTCTAATAAATGAGAAGCTTCAGACTTTGAGCCGCAGAAACCAACAATGATGTCATTCTCTTGGTTACTGAGCAGTGACGACGTGGAGACTGACTGACGGGAATAAAACAGAGAAATACGATAAATTTGCTGCATAACGCTGCACACACCCAACAAAAGGACCTTTAACACACACACACATGCAAACATGCTGCCTCATGAGAAAAGTCCCTTACTGCTAGCAGCAGATCCTTATCAGCCTTTGACACAACTCTCCTCTTCCTCTTTTCTCACAAGCACTCCAACACTGTGCTTGCAGCTCGTCTGTCGGTGACAGAAAAATCTCACAACTGGTCAACATTTGGCTTAAAGGCTTGTTTTCCTTTTACTAATGAACTGAACAGAAGCAAAATAAGAAATGGACGAGTGTAAATACTGATGTAACTTTAGTGCCATTGATATTACCAACATGTAACTCCTCTTCCCATACGCTAAACAAATTTCAGTGATTCTTCCACATCAGCTGGCTTTTAGGAAGATCCGTCTGTGCTGTTCTGCTTCTGCTTCCTCCCATAAAAACTCCCAGCGATGTTCGACAGTCATGCTTGTGGGGATGTGTCAGATTAAAGTATCGCTGCATTCTCAGACTCGCCTAGAGTAGCTTTGCACGGTGCGTCGTTCAGAATAGTCCTTATTTGTCTGAAACATCTGTCTGTTTTACCTGACTTTCTTTCTCATTGGCTGCCCCTCACAGGCAGGTGGGTGGAGTCAGTCTTCATAGGCTCCCATGTTTGCAGCCTGACACAAAAACTGTTTTGGTCTCTAAAAAATGAAATCCATAATATTTGTGGGTGCCGTGTGTTAGCAGTAGCTGTTAACTTAGCACTCCTTTCATGCACATTTGGTCACTTCTGGCCCCAAACACCAGTTTGTCAGTGGCCGAATGCTAACATACAACATCTGCTAACAGCATCTGAATTCTCAGAAGTGAAGTCACTGCAGCTACGTACTAGTGCTGGGTCATATCATACCGTTCACGGTATAATGTTGGGCAACGATAAGAAAATGAAATATGACGATAGAATTTGGGTAAAACGCGCGTGCGCAGTGCCTTTGTTTTCATACGCACATGGCGGAGAAAGCGGATCGTTAAATGAAACAGATGAATCAGAACTAGTTTGTAAAAATGCTGCAGCTTCACTGGTGTGGAACTGGTTTAGCTTTCGTCCGTCAGATACACAACAAAGCACTATTTTTGGTAGCGCATGCTAGCGGGCCGTCATTATTACCGTGTTTTTTGGAAAATATGGCGCACTTAAAATCAATCCTTTGATTTTTCTGAAAGTCGACAGAGCCCCTTATAATCCCGTGTGCCTTATGTATGAACTCTGGTTGTGCTTACTGACCTCGAAACGATTTTATGTGCACGGCGCTCGAAAATCTGTCAAATGTTTCAGTACGACTTTGCTACGAAGCCGCACCGCTTGATGGATTGTCGGAGCGTTACGGCATCGTAGGCGGAGCCTCGCGGAGTGATACGTGCTGTGCTTCAACATAATATTACCGTACTGTGTGTGTATAACCTGTTTTTAAGTTTTGTGGATATTCTACATGGTTATGCTGAGGATATGTCGGCCAGTTTCCACTGGAAATGCCTTTTGGTTAAACTGTCAGCGAGGAATTTGCATTTGCACTGTTACATTTTTATATAACTTTAATGCAGATAAAAAACAGCTGCTTGTTTAAGTGAAAATACATTGATGAGGTTTTTTTTTTTGCACTAATAAAGTTGTGGAGTTGTAAAGTATTTTGTCTCGCGTCAATTATATCGTCAGTTATATCGTTATCGTAAATTTTCAAATGTATATTGTGATAAATATTTTTGGTCATATCGCCCTGCTCTACCACCTACTGCTATATACATTTGTCTACAGCCATCCTTTATGCACAGACTTCAGATTTCTTTTATCAGATACAAACAGGCCTATTTATGGCACCACTGTCCAGTTTTCGGTGGAGTCTGACGCTTCCTCTCTCTCGTGTGTTATCAAATCACGTCCATAAACTTCCCTTGGATTCTCTCCCGGACACCTTTGCCACATCTCATAATTTGTCTTCTGCCGGCTCGTTCAAATGTGACGACTTCCGGTGGAGTGCAGGTTGGAGGCTGTAGAGGTTATCGGTGAAATTCGAGCGATGCAGGAGGAGCAGCTTCCTCTGGCAGCTGTTCTGCTGAGCCGATATTCCTGGAAATGTGCGGTTCATGGCTACATTTGAAAAACAAGACAGAACACTTAAGCTCAATTTAGACAGAAGCTTCCTCTAATATCTAGTGAGCGGCACTCGGTCTGCTTGTCTGCAGTAAGTTAGTGATAAAATCTCACTCTAACCTCAGTCATGAAGCTATCGAGAATCATCATTATTATCAGGATTGCTCCTCCGTGGTTTAGTCCCAGAGGTTTGTTTGCTGATTTATAGATGTGCTTGTTTGTTTGTGGTTGGAGAGGAATGCGGTGGAAACAACAGCTGTTTCGCACCGCAGGCCGGCTCCCAGTCATTCACACACTGTCGCTCTCCAGACCAAAGCAGATCGGATTCCTTCATCAGTCCTTGAGCCTCCGAGTCAGAAAATAGACTCAGGTGTTTTTTCACTTATGGAACAAAGAGAAAATGATTGATTTCTTAAATTTATTTAACCAGGAAGTCCGTTGAGATTAAAATCTATTTTTTAGGGACGAGAAGGTTCATGGTTCAAATCCCAGCTGACATCCTAACACAAAAAAACACAGAATGAGTTAAAATAACACAAAAACCAGGTCAAGCTTCTGAAAAGTCTTAATGAGAGACACAAGCATTCAGCTTTAATGTGCTCAGAAGGGTTTTTATGTGACGAGGTGCAAAATAACAGAACGCCCATCCTGTGCTGGTTCCTCTAAAGAGGAACCAACCAGAGAACCACAAATCATAGCAGCTGTTTGAGGCTATTAAGAGTTTACACAGATAAGGAAGTTCAATCAGGATGGTTTGTACATGAAAACAAACCAGTGCAGTCGTTTAGTGATGAGTACAGGACAACATATCTGGATGTAAGAGTACACAGAGCACAGAGAAGGAAAACACATATAAATAATGTCCCTATAATTAATAATATTTAAGAAAGTAGTCTGATAAATCACAACAGAGCATATTTCTGTAAAACAACTCCACTCTAACCTTCTGCTGTCTCATCAAGCGCTCAGGAAAATCTGTCAAAATATTATTTCCAAATATATCTACGATGAAACTATTTCGGTAAAAAACACACTTTTTTTTTACTTAAGTAAAAGTACAAATACTTGTGTTAGAAATACTCAAGTAAAAGCTAAAGTGCTGATTCAACTTCTTTACTCAGTTAAAAGTGAAAAAGCACCGACTCTGAAATGTAGTCAGAGTAAGAAAGTAAAAAGTAGCGCCTTGGAGGACGCTACAGGTAGATATAATATTAGTACATGACAATACAAATGTTCATTAATCGAATCTCTGATTTTCATGAATGTCATTTCTGTTGAGAGCTGCAGGAGATTTACTTGTGCAGGCTGTGATCAGCTGACCTGCTGCTCTGCACACAACTCAGTTCAAGCAGATGTTTCGCAGATGTTTCGCAGGTATCTCGGCCGAGTTGCATTTACTACACTGACAGTATAAAGTTGAATCTGAGCATCATCGGCTCAAATGTAAAGTCATTTCTGCCACACCAGCCACACACTTACAACCATGGAAATAGAAATAATACGTTTAGAGTAAGCTTTACATTTTCTGTGCCGCCCACGCTTGACTAGATACGAACGCAAATAAATTATTAATATTATAGAAAAACTGTGATTTAACTCTGTGCAGACTTTCTGTGAGGAGCTGATTATATATGAGGTGTAACAGTGACTTCATCAGATGCTCTCAGGCTGCATGGCGTGCACACAGCGAGTCTTTAAGGCTGCAGTCTGTCTGTTTTTCCACAGTTCCCACAGTTTGTGATTGATGACAGGTTGTAAATTTTTCTCGTCATCTCCTGACCGAGTGATGGAGTCGAGTTTCAGTCTGACGGTGGGAGAGTTTCCTTCACAGGAGCACTTTTCTTTCTTCACGCAGTTCTGCTGATCTCGTCTTCAGACACATTTTTAAAATAAAAGTTTCAGATAATAATGTTTCATTTCTCCTTCAAGTCTCTGATGTTACCTCGTACATTTGTAAACTGATTTTCATGCCAATGAATTATACTGCTGTGACTGTGTTTCCTCGATTTCTGCTTAAACATTGCAAACTAACCTGACAAAGGTTTAGTGGCCGTCACGCAGAGCTTTAAGGCTGGTTGCCTGCACAGTATGCAGATGTATCCATGTGTTCCAGCTGTGACGTGTTGTTTATTTGAGTTGCTCTCTGGCTGTTTCCTCCAGCTTTCTGAAAGACTGAGGAGAGTCACGAGCCGTTTTGTGTACCCACGTCTGATAAATGGTCTCTGTTAGTATTTTATTATGAAAGGTTCAGGAAGCAGCATCCACATTCAGACGTGTGCGTGCCGACAGGTGCTGCGGTGGTCTGTTAGACTCATCATCGCCGTGGTAATGTTCTCCCGGTCGTCACGCCAACTCATCCTTCTGACGATGTTCCCACGATGGGCAGGTTCAAAGGTCGGGTGCTAGACGGATGTAGGGAAGGGGGGGAGGAGGGTGGGAAAAGCGTGGAGGAGAGAGGTGGAGGAGTAAAATGTTGCAGACTTAAAGGCGATGGTTTCAATTATTTAGTTCATAACAAACAGAACAAATTTTGTCAACTTTACCGGAGAATCATGTGACTTCTTCTTCCCCCGATGCTGCACACGTCTCAGAAGTAGGTTTTTATTTTTCATCAGTTCAAAGTTTCGTGATCAAACAGAAACAACACGTTGTTGTTTGAACATTTTCCAGAGCAACAATAAATGAAGCAGCTGTGCCATGTCAGACATGGCCACTGTACAGCCAGGTGTGCTGTGCAGTGCAGCAACAGCCTGCAAGAGGTCGATGGGAAATAAGGATTAATGTTAGATATAACTACATCGTGCAGTTTCAGTCACTCTTTGATGAAGCTGTTTTGTTTCGCTTGTTCTTCATGTTTGTACACGTGTGCAAGTGGATTCGGTGGTTGGAGCAGCTGTTTAAGAGAGATGTGGGTTTGAAAGATGTCAGCTCACACTCAGAAAGGAAAGACTGATGCAGATTTTAGAGGTTTTCAAAAGACAAAGTTTATGGAGAGCCGACTAAACATGCAGAAAAATACAAGAACTTGGCTGAAAGTTTGTGAGCAAAGTTGCAAAAGCAACGAGGACTTTGTTTTCACTTACAGATGGAGCAGTAAAAAGCAGCTTTGTGATTTCCCACAGTAATCATAAAGAACAGTGAGCAGCGCTCTGATGCAGTTTATCAAAGAGTGTTTGTTAGACTCTGCCACGCTAATATGCTGTGAACAAACGACACATTGGAGAATATGCTCCTCTCCAGGCGAACCATCAAAGGACTAATCAAGGACATCGAGAGAAATCTGGAGCTTCACTTGTAAAACAAAGCAGACGTTTACTCCATGGCTCTGGATGAGAGCTGCCATGTACACAAATAACCCAGTTTTACTCATGTTTTATGTGCAATAATAAAGGAGTTTGAGATTACAGAGGAGCTGGCACCGATGTGCTCAATAAAAGGGACCACGGCAGGTGTTCCAACCGACGGCTGTCCAAATCTGACAAAAACATCAGACTTGTGAAAACAAAGAACTGAAATTGGTATTTTTGCAGTTTCACCGGGATGAGAGCACTAAATCCCAGTTTGTTGCACAAGAGCATGCAACTGAAACGGTGACATAGGCTACCACACAGCGGTCAGGTGGTTCAGCTTCGCAGCTGAGAGCAGAAATTCAGGAGTTTTGTGAGAAGGACATTTCAGAGCTCTCACATGCAGAATGGAAAGCAGATCCTGTGCTGGCTGTTGATGCATCTGCACTAAATAATGAACTACCTACAGGAACAGGGCTTATTTGCACATGAATCGTACAGCCTGGTGAAAACTTTCATGAGAAACTTGCAGTTTCCTTTAACCCTGCTGGAGACCAAGATCCTTACTGGGACAGCAGCAATAAAGATGTTGATCTGTGAAACATACTGTTATAAAGTTCAGATACAGATCCTCTCTCAGTGATGAGTCCCTCGCATTGAATCTGACTTTATTGCACCTTTTCAAGTTTAAAACACACCAAATTTCCCTCACTGAACAAAAAAAACCCATTTTCATTGCCCAAAAGCAAAATCTACTCTCACCAGCAGCAGTTTATAAAGAGATCAATTAAAACTGAGCAGAGCTGAGTTCAGCTTATTGGTGCAGCCCTCTGCAGCAGTCCCAGTTTCTCACATGGCCACTTGGGAAAATCAATTGCCCACCTGTGGTCTAAGAGTAAAAAAGGAGGAGAGCAGGAATGCAAACACGTCGTGACTCGAAGCATAAACTGTTTTTACTGTGCCATGGCCTCTGCTTCCCGTGCAGTGACCTGCGGAGGGCTGGGTGGCCCTGACCGTGTGACAGAAGAGATTTACGCCACTTTAAGCATCAAAGTCCAGCTGAGATGAACCAGGGCCATGTGGAGGAGGTGCGAGAGTGTGTGCTTCATGTGGCGACGGCATGAAACTGCACACAGTCATTTTCTCAAAGCTGCTGGCGTGGTTCATTTATGCAGGAGGTTTCCTTTGTTGGCGTTACCCTCAGTCATGGTGTTGTGAGGTGGATCTGTCGCTCCCAGCTCATCACTTACCTCAGAGTGCTTTTTCAAAACACTCAGCTCATTCTGTGGAAGCCTAGAGAGTAAAGATTCAAACATGAATAAGACAGGCAACAAACAGACACTGCGAGGGGAGCCACGTCCTCCAGCTGATAAACCGTTGCATATTGCAGCACCACCCTGCTAAAGCGCTAATGTGGTGGCAAACGTTTACATGGCGTTTCTGTGACAGCACGAATCACAATAAGAGAACCAAAGACTTGGAGGTGCATTCAAATGCTCATATTCCTGTAGGTATGTAGCGTTTCACACTAAAAGCGGTTTGTATTAATGATAACTTTAAGATAACTTTTAGATTCTCTCTTTCAGTTAAACAAATAGCACGTTAGACTTCCAGATGCATGCGAGGAAGGAGTGCTGCACACTCCTACACCAACTACAGGTTGGTTTTGTTAATGAAACTTTACCCATCACAATAAAAGCCTACACCCAGCCTGGCTGTTGGGCTCCTCGTCTCACAGGAACATGATGCACCACAGATTCAGGGATTTAAATAAAGAATAATATTACTAATAGTGAAATAAATTATGACTTTCTTAAATTGTAAAATTGTGCTAATATGAACATAAGTATTTTAGACCTGCTTATTCTTATTTTGAAGAATGTTTGTCTATTTTTTGTCTCATCAACAAAACAGTGATAAATTACTTTAGCTGTAGTTAAATAAAGTTTTTTTAAATTTCTGGTGAACGTGCTCTGGATGAGTGGATATCCTGAACGTGGCTGCGAGGAGGTCCAGGACGAGTTACACGAGGATTATTTTGAAGCGCGAGTCATGCAAAGCTACTCTCAGAGCTACACTTCAAGTCTAAAAATATGGAGCTGAGAATGGGAACTCGTTGGGTACCTGCGAAGAAGAAAACTTTACGTTGTTTTTCTCATCACTTTCCTGACCTCTGACACACAAACACACACATTACAGCTCTCTGTCTGTCTGTTAGCTCTCTCACTTCCTCCCTGGACGACCTCTGACCTTCCTGGGTCACAGCAGCTGATTTGGGGGTGGGCCTCCATCACGATGCACTCCTGCTGGGAGAGTTGTAATGCTGTGGTGTTAAACAGGATTTGGAGCTCTCTTAGTTCCTTCTGTTTTCATGTTTCATAACTTCAGATAAAAGCAGTCAGAGTGCAAAAGGCCCCCTGAATGTCCTCTGTCCTCCTCCTCTGTCCTCCTCCTCCTCCTCTGTATGCACCACCATTTATGCTTTTCACCCTGAATATTAAAACCATCCACCTCCTCCACCGCCTCCTGCTCTTTCAGAGGAACACCAAGGTGTTCACCGCCCAGCTCCTAGCAGCTCCTATCAAGGACAGTAACTCTCTGTTCTGAGCTCGTGCTGCATGACTGATCTCTTCCCCCTGTCGCTCTGCAAAGCTCGTTTCTGCTGCTTGTAACCACAATCTCAGTCCCGTGGTTTCTACCCACAGTTTGTGTGCAGATGTCTTATATTCTTACCTTTTTATAACAGAAGAACTTTAAGCACATCAACCTGAAAGTTAACTGAAACTCTTCTTGTTTGTGGTTGGAAAGCTGCCTAGCCTGAAGCGGTTTCACGGTCACTTCTATGACCATACCTGTCTTAACCACCTCCATCAGGTCTCAGCATGACTGAGCTTCTCCCTCTACCTCTAAGGCTGATCCCAGGCATGTTTCAGACGCCCTCTCAGCTGAGCAAAGTGGCCTCGGATGTGCTCGTTCAAATCCCAGCCAGAGAGCAAACCTCTGAAGCCAACACTGGCAGTAATCATGGACTTCATCTTAGTGGTCGATCTTTAGCAGTGTGCTACAAAAAGTCTTGAAACGCATAAATACACATTTACTAGTAACAGGCCTGAAGTTTTACTTTGGCACATGAGAATTTCCAGCACACACAACATTAACCGTGTTACCCACTAACACTTTTAGACTGTTTTACATATGGTAAGCAGGTTACAGTAACACGAGGCTGACAGCTAATTTAGTTCATGTGCCTGTAAAAACATCAGTTGTAGAAATCCTCGACTAAACTTTCAAAATGAGACGACCAAAGTTTTTACAAAACCACATCATGTGGACGTGTGTGTGACCAGCCTGACTTCATGCATGTTACAGTGCGTGTGTGTGTGCGCGCGCATTCACGAGCATTATTAGGGTAAATGGATGTGGTGCAGAAAGTGCAGACAAAACCGCAGCAGCACAAAGAGTCGATGAGAACATAAAAGCTGATAACAACGCTGCAGTTATGACGCCCACTGAGCCTGAATAAAACACACTCTTTCCTCACACTCCGATCATATCTGATCATTGGGCCGCAGATCATGCTTTAAAGACTTCAATCATTAGTGTTGGTGCCAGTTCCTCAGAACTAAACAGCAGAGGCGGTTTTCCAGTTTAGAAGATAAGCTGAGTGTTTCCAGTCTCCCTGCAGTCAAAGGTGGATCTTTGAACCACGTTTTAATTGAAGAAAGTTGCTTATTTGTGGATTCTGCACTTTTCTTTCAGGTAAATGAATGAAGACTTCCTGATATCACTTTTGAACTTTCTGCAGCAAATGTTATTATGTTGGTATTATGCTACCAGCTGAGTTCCTCATACTTGGGAACTTAGGTACCTGGGCATTCCTGGGAATAATATCCACTTCCCTTTTCTTGGAAACAAATCTTTAAACATCCTGCAGCATCCCGGGACATTGAGCATGTATTTGCACATGGGTTTATGCAGTAATTATGCAATGACATCCTGACTTATAGTCAAATTTAAGGTCAGTGCAGGACGTGGCTGATGTGAAGGAGGAAGGAAGAACCTGCACACAATGAAGTGAACGTTAAAATGTGAAAATGAAGACTTAAGCAATGCTTTGAAAGTTAAACGCATCACTGTTGTGCATGTATGAATGAAGATGTTAGGAACTGCTGCTCTTTGTGACGGAGACACGTCAGGTTGGGACAGTCTGTGTGTGTGTGTGTGTGTGTGTGTGTGTGTGTGTGTGTGTGTGTGTGTGTGTGTGTCTGAAATATTCATTATGAGAGAGAAGAAAGGTGAAGACAGTTGATTCATGTCTTTGTCTTTATCCTTCCTGTTCTTGTTTCCTCTTCATAACTTTCTCTCTCTCTTACACACACACACACACACACACACACACACACACACACACACACACACTCTCACACACACTCACACACACACCTACCTTCGTGTCAGGATTGAGGGTAGGGTGTGTGTATCCAAAACAAGCTGGGAAAGAGAAGAGGGGAGGTCAGAGGTCAGAGACGGTGATGGAGTGATGACAGGTGTGTGTTTCATCTGTGTGTGTTCTTCACTTTCTCCCTTTCATCTGTCTCTCTGCTGAACCTCTCTGCTCGCCGTCTCTCACACAGCAGTTTTACTTTACAGATGCTAGAAATGAGATTTTACAGTATTGTACAATGAAAATGTGTCTGATGACGACGTTCAGCTGTCTCTGGTCAAGATTAATCTACAGATTAGGTCATAATTTGAATCTGCAGTTTCTCTGGGTTCTAAATTTAATGTTTGGACCTTAAAAATATTAACAGATTAGTCCCACTACAGTAAAACTAGGACGCCAGCCAAACTCTGGTGGTTGATTTGTAATTGCAGATTTTCTGTTGTTGTTAAAGACTGACTGCAAGTCATTCTAGCGCCCTGGTGGTCATCAAGAATTAAGCATGCAACAAGTTCAACCTCTACGTGACCTGGTTTGCAAGGCAATGGCAAAGGTTGACTAGTGGTAGGCAGCAGGTCTCCAAACAATCGCATCCCAACTCGGACTGACTGGAATTACTCTCCAAGAGGTTGGCAAATAATCACCGTTTTTATAAACACATTTTGCAGAGTCTCTTTGTGGTAGGGGGCTGGACTCCACTGGTTGGCAGCCATTTGCATGCTGGTTACATTCCTGTATGCAGAAACACAAGTGTCATTTAGCAGTTAAATCGCCATCCAGCAGCAACTACGTCACTACTTGTGGAGGAATTTCTGTTTCACATCTACGAGGTTCGGCTGGCCTTAGAATGTAAGTAGTTAATGTAAATTTGTTTATGCAGACAATAATAATAATAGTAATAATAGCATGTAAATAATGAATGAAAGAGGCCCCGATACTGCACCCTGGGGCACACCAACAGAAGCAGCAAATGAGTGCGATTAGAAAGATATAAGACTAATGCCAATGAATGCAAGTCTTTTCTGGAGGATAGTGTGAAAAAAGGAACTTGGGGTTACATGCACTACAACAGATTAAACCAAAATAGCATGCAGGGCCGAGACAGTACACTTCCTGTGAGACAGGATGTGATTAATATACATTTCTTTGTGTTTGGTAAACCGCGAGGTTGGTCTAAACCAAGGTGCTGAGCAAGAAAAGGACACAATCTGTGTTTGAGAGGAGCAAATGTACTAAGGAGGTTTTGAAGGCTGGTATTGTAACAGGAAACCAGATCAATGGGAGCTGAAATGCTACAAGTTAAAGGGAGATTGCTCATATCAGGTGAAAAAGTGTCAGGATTGACGGCTCTGATGTTGCTGAATGTAATATCACGAGGGGGCAGTGAAAACTAATTATTGAATAAGATAAACATGTGATCAGAGAGGGGAAACAAACGGGCTTTGCAGTCAGTGAGACACCAGAACACCAGATCCAGTGTGTGACCTTTACAATGAGCTCAACATTTTAAATGTTGTTGCCGTCCAAAACTATCCAGACAGGATGTGAAGTCTCTGAAAAAAAGGGTTATTGTCAGTGTAGAAGAAGAACAGCAAAGTCGTTAAAGAATCCTCATTGGGTTTAGGTGATTGGTAAACCGTACATAGGATGGTACGAGTATTAGCAGTGTATTAAAATGAGTGGAAGACAGGAGCAGAGGCAGGAAGTAGCTTCCATCCCAACGGAGGATGGAAGGCAGGTCAGAATTCGTCCAGACAGCAGCAGCACAAGCAAACAGTTCAGGACAGGATTACTCTTAAACATCAATTATTGTTGTCATCAGGCAACTAAAAAGCAACCAAAGATAAGATGGTAACCAGTGAGCTCTGCGTCCACGCAACCGGAAGATCCAAAGTGCAGACGTTTTAAGGCCTTAATGGCAACAGATTTGTGCTTTAGCCTATTTGTTAGAATTACCTGCTGGATTATTACAGACCACAAGAAACTGCCAATCGCAAACTGTTTCCCCTAATGCGACTTATTAAACCCCAGCAGGAACCTCGGGAGGCCAACGCAGAAGCATCAAAAGCTGCAGTTCCTCTAATGTCCACCAGAGGCTCCAGCAGTGAGTCAGTCCCCACAGACTCCCATTTGAAATCTTTACAGCAGATATAAACATGTTTAGAGCCTGCTGTAAAAATTTGTAAAAATCCCCTCATAACCTGTTTCTACTTTCGGCATCACGACGAGTCAAATATTAAACATTTTTGCCAGTTTTGACTTCTCGGTACTTCCTAAAAAATTTTATTAAAATGCCCGCAGTGCTTAGATTGTATCTGTAAGTTTCACCCAGTGTCAACTTTAGAAGTCAGTACAGGACAACCAGTCTTATATACAAAGTTGGGATATGGATCAGCGTGGCTGTGTTATTACAGGGTTATACCTGACAATATAAAGCACCTTGTGGTGACTGTTGTTGTGATTTGGTACAATAAAATTGTACTGAACTGAATGAGCGTTTCCTTTATTCAGGAGATCAGAGTTTACTTTCTGTCATGGACCTTCATTGGGAACCAAAAAAGTAGAACCCAGAAAGCTGAGAAGCTGCGTGAAATAAAAACAAATCAATGATTTGCAAATCTCATTTTTTTCACAATTAATGTTCACATAAGTTCTTGGAAAAATCAAAGCATCTTATCTTGAATTAGTTTGTAAATTATGTTTTTTAAACTGTATTAAGGAGGCTTCACCTCAGCTTACTGGAGTCTCTGAACTGGACCTCGAAACTGTGTTTGTGCTGTTGGAGCCTTTTGGAGCATTTTTAATACAAATATCTGCACAATGATTTGGCTGATGTGCGGCTGAACCTGAAGAAAAACAGGCTTAACAGAGGGACAGGTGGGGTTGTTGTGTGCGGGATATCATCTAATCTGGAGGGAAGCTCTGTATGTCCAGAAAAAAGAAGAAAACAACCCCCACACATAAACTGAACATGAAAAACTAAACTGGAACATATGACACTAAAAAGTCAGCTTTCAGTGCTGAGCCTACAGACGTGATGTAACTACAATGAAGTAAAGAAGTGGTGTTATTTTCCAGTCAGGTGTGCTGACTAGAGATGGCACGATACCACTTTTTTATGTCCGATACCGATATCATAAATTTGGATATCTGCCGATACCGATATGAATCCGATAGTGTTTTTTTAATCAACAAAACTGTTTTTTAAATATCTTGCTGCATTTTGTATAAGTTCATACTCAAGTTTAAAACAACAACTACACTAAAGCTATTCTGTTATACCTGTATGCAAAAAAAATGTTTCATAGTTCAGCAATACTGATCAATCTAATAAACTTAAACCTACACCATCCTCCCTATTCTGGTATTTTAAAGAGTACTTAGCGTAAATATTAAGCAACCTAACTAATAGGGTTCCAACTCCCAGCAACAACAAAAATAAATAAATAAAAAATAAGGAACCACCCCTCACACTCCACCTCATGATGCTTAATCGACGTAATCAACCTTAATTTGATGCAGTGTGAAAAAAAATGCACAGAAATCAATTATTTTTCAAGAAATATTAAATAGATTCAACAACTTTCTTCAACAAAATTGCAGACTGCGCAGATGGTACCTTCCCAAAGGAAAAAGTACTATAGCTTACTAGGGTATATATATTAGACTTAATAGTCACTATATACAGTAATTGACTTCTATTCATTTTACATCAAATTAAAACTTTGGGTGTCAGATAATTATTTATTAAAAGCTCGACATTTTAAATGAGAATAAGAAAGAAAAGTATGTCTTTGTGCCCCCTTTTCCCTGTTAATGCCCTATCGGCCCCCCTGGCTAAACTTTGCTAGATCCGCCCCTGCACAGTTACCAGCGTCAGCTACGTAGAAAAAGATCCTGGTGTAGAAAGTAATAATAAATAAATTCTAACAACAGCTGATCAAGCTTAAACGTGCTGCTGTTGTTCAGCCGCTGGTTTCCTCTTTCTGGTGCAGAGTGGACCAAAAACAAACAAGAGACACAGACTCGCGACAGAAAAGCTGATCAGCTGATCATTGATCAGTTTCATGATTGAAGTAGCAGCCGGAGAGCGAGAGGCAGTCGCTTGTTAAGCTTAACGCAGGAATGCTTTACAAACATTCAGAGATGGACTTACACACTTGCTTTACTTCTCTCGGGATAACTTTGTCGGAGATGAAATGCCGGGTTGCTAGCGAAGCTCCACATGCTATCCAGACCATGCCACAGCCGCTCTATCACGTGATGCATACTGCTCCGACGTGCTAACGTTCTGAGGTGAGTTAGGGCGTGTGGCAAGTTTTGTGAGGTGCTTTCGTGATATTTAATGGATCGGATTACATTTTTTATTTTTCTCCGATATCCGATCCAGTAATTTAGGTCAGTATCGGACCGATACCGATACGTAATATCGGATCGGTCCATCTCTAGTGCTGACAGGCTGTACTTCAGACACATCCACAGTGCTGAGCATCGCTGGCTTGTGAAGCACTCTGGTGTTAATCTGACCAGAGGATGAAGACTTAGTTCACCAGACGAGATGAGAGATGAGAGAACACGTTTACTGAATCTTTGCTGGAGAATAAAAACAGGTTTCAGACAGAGCCCACACAGTTAATGAAGCGTGTCATTTTCATCTGCACTTACTTATATTTGGGGCTGGGACTCGGTTCTGTAGAGCAACAACAGACAGCAGCATCAATAACAGCAGATATAACGTTAAGTCAGTAACAAGAAAAAGATGGAGCTGGAGATGAGGCTTGCAGATGTGACTGTAGGATAAAGCAGACCCAGCATGTCGTATATGAGGTTTACGGACTGGACGCCAAGGTGAGACGAATGCTGTGCTTGATTAGTATCAGTGTGAGGTCCGATGCACTAAGAAAGAAACTGAAAGCTATTTAAACTGTAATTTTATGGCATCGGGAGTAAATACCAGCTACAAATATGATTATGAGTTTATTTCCTTAAGTGGTTAATTTTTGGATTCGGTCTTGGCACTTTTGACTTACCGTACGCTTTCACTGCCTCAAAGCATCACTTAGATATTTTGCTTAAGAGCTGGTAGAGACCAAACACAGAGCTCAAAGAGAAGCACTGTGCTCTAACGAGCCCCACATACCAAAAATGAGTCCTGTAGGTTTAGTCCTGAACCAGAAACTCGGCAGTGTGGACGTTTTACACGCAAGCAGCTTCTCTTTGTGTTTTTGCCTTTTGCTCCCTTATCGCTCACTCCTGCTGCATGTCATTCACATTTGGTGCCCCTGCACTGGGTCTTACCCCACTACAGGCAACTGTAAGTCCATCCAACTGGGACAAGAGAACAAAGCAGAGGGAGGATTTTCTATCCCTTAATGGCCCGGGAACACCTCAGGAGAAGGTGGCTGAGGACTGGGCCAGCTTAGGCTACGTCCACACTAGCCCGGATAGATTTGAAAACGGCGTTTTCGTCTAAAAAAACTGTTTTTGTTTGAAAACGCTCCGCGTCCACACTAGTGTTTTCAGTTGTTTTCAGAGTTGTGCATCCACATTGAAATGGCAGAAAATGCTTACGTTCCAGTTCTGCGCATGCTTGAAACGCAAGAAGATTCAACCTGCCTCATTTAGTCTGACGCTCCTTTACTTTCCAGCTCTTTGAAAGGTCGCAGTAAAATGTTGAGGAAAAGCAGCGAGTTTTTTTAAATGGACTAACAATGAGGAGTTGTTGCTGCGAGTAACACAAAAGCACAAAGTTGCAAAAGTGAGTGAGAATTAAAGAATTTGAAGAAAAGCTCTCTGGGGCATGAACAGACATTAATCTTTAATAGGGCTGTCAATCAAAACAACTGCTGTGTAATGCCCTCCGCTATCATTGTTTAATTGGTCACATGACTGCATCACATGACTGTTTTCACCGTCCACACTGTGACATGAAAGCGCTGTTTTGAAATGTATGTCTCAGTGTGGACGGGAGGCCAAAACGGAGAGAAAACCATGTGCTGTCAAATGAAAACACGTTAGTGTGGACGCAGCCTTAGACTGCTCTGCTACCTTATCTTTGCCCTTAACCTTGATTGGCCCTGTGACCACGGCAGACCCGATGACACGCTCATGCTTTGCAGCGTAATCTTTATTTACACTCACGGTTGCTGTACAGTCCAGGAGCTAGCCGAGGTGTGACTGCAGATGCAGCTCAGGTGCGTTCGCCTCCCCTGCAGCAGCACTGCAGACCACCACCACAGGCCCCCTCCAAGCAGTGACCATGTTAGAGGTTCAATAGAATTCAACTATTAACAGGCTCAACGCTCAGACGTCGTGACCTTTGAGCTCACTGATTCAGCAGAGTTCACAGTTCATTCTGAAGACAGGTGTGTGTGTGTGTGTTTTCAGAGACACAGCCAGCCAGGTGGACAGCAGGTGAGCCAGAGTCGGAAGTGACACGTGGCAGAAGCTACTCATTAGCCAGGAGTCAAAACAACAACATCAGATCAAAGTTTAAAGTGAGAACGTGAAAGCAAAGAGAAAGGGAAACAAAAGAAAAGCAGACAAAGGACTGAGGGGAGGAGGGAGGTGAACCGGCAGGAGACGGACAAAGAAGGAAGTTTGTCACATCCGTTGGAGAAGTTTGTTTTGTGGATTTGCTTCCATACACCAGTGCAGTGGATTTTAAATCAGACGATCGTGGTATGACCAGCCGTGTCCCGTTCTCTCAATATTCATGGACAAATTAAACATCTGATTCCAAGATACCATTGTTATGTTTATTTGGGTTTCTTAAGCCTATCAGGTAGAGAGGAAAAACAATCTACAAAAGACCACAGAAGACACATGAAGCGAATGATGACAGGATTATTTCTATGGTTCAGGAAAACAACGTCACAACTAACCAAGTGGTGAATATGCTCGATGAGACAGATGCATTGCTGTCAGAGTCTACGGTCAAAAGGTGCAAACCGCCGGTTACACTCAACAAATGGAAGGCCAGGCTGTGTGTGAAAATGACTGAAATTCCTTAACAGTTAATGCAAAATCTTTGTAAAACCACCAGGACATGTCGTTAAACACACTCCAACAGCACAAACAATCCCAGAGGTCCAGTTCAGGGACTCCAGTTAGCTCAGGGGAAGCCTAGCAGACAGCTAGCAGCTACAGCCACCTGCGTCCCCATCCACCTGTCGGTCAAAGAAGCCACGCCCCTGATAATGCAAACATTAATGACTAATCGAAACAGGTGAGTTATAAACAGTTGTTATGAAGGGGGAAACGAAAGAGTTCCAGCTAACAAGAAATGTTACGTGTCCACGAACACATAGCTCTCCTCTTCCTCAGCTTAGGCACTCGTTAGCCTGATCGCTGAGAGAGAAGGTAGCAGGTAGGTGAGGCAGTCATCATGGCTTCATGAAGTCCGGCCTGTTGGAGCAGTAAAGTGAAATTTATTGGGACGCTGTAAACACTGAGGTAAGCATGCGCCATTAGCGTGCTGCCTGCTGTAACCCCCAATTTCCCTCGGGATGAATAAAGTATTCTGATTCTGATACTCAGTGTCCATGTTTTGGTCTGACAACTGCACAGCTCTCTGTGGACTACTGTGAATATTCTGCGCACACACACACACACACACACACACACACACACACACACACACACACACACACAGCTGATTGTGCAGCTACCAGTGTGTGTTTTATGACTCTGGAGGCTTTTAAATCGTAATTTTCCTGCATCTGATTCCATTTACAGGACTAATAAGACTTTATTCAGTCGTCGCACTGACTGTGGTTTGGTAGGGAAGGTTAAAGAGGTCTCATAAAATGATCGATGATTGTATGAATACAGATACGTTTCATTAATGCTGGGCTTCACTGGCTCCAGGACCACGGGACCATTTTTTTAAGCTGTCATCGGGAACGACAGAGAAGGCGATCGGTGGACATCGTGGATTTATTATCAGCGCAGAATAAAACAGAAGGATGGCGTCTTTTCAAAACTCGGTGGAAACGAAGGAAATTACAAGATTATTATTAATAAATGAAATAAATAAATAATACAAAGGAAATTAAATAGTGAGTTATTATAAATGAATTCTTATTAATGTTGTGAGCACTGGACATAAAAAAAATGATGGGTATAATCTGTAAATAAATGAAATACTCGACTACGACTGCTTTTATTGTGGTTTGTCATGTATTTACCTCCTTTTTTTGTCATTTAACACGTCGGCAGTTTTGGTCCTCGACATAAAATAAGCTGGAGGCTCAACTGAGAGCCTAAATTTAGTTTGTAGACATGGAAATGTACAAAGTCTCGGTTACACAGACAGAAAGAAAAACACAGTACAGATAATGTTAATATTATTTTTCTAATTTATTTAAGAAAAATATATATTTGTTGATTCTGATGGAGACATTGGGCACATTAACGTAGACATATGTACAATTCTCTTTCATAAATACAAAATTATTTACAACGAGCAAAATTAAATAGGAAAACGTTCTTCTGGGAGGTATGTACACATTGCATTGTTCTCTTAAATTAATGAAGATAATACAAAGACACGTCTACACAAGAACAACACGTATTTTTGGTATCAAATGGATTATTAAAAAAAACAAAGGAATAAAAGCTCTTTGGAGTCCTTCACTGATAAAAAACGTTTTCTTTTTTTTCTTATATAAAAGCAAAAAAACCCGTCAGCGGCGTTTTTATTGTCAGACCGACTGAACTGGGTCTGCAGCGGTTTCATGAAGGCAGCTTTGAAGTTTTTGATTAATAGAAATATAAAATTCAGCTGGGAACAAATGGACCCGTACGATGAATCCAGCCCAACGGTTCGACTTTGATTATCTTTCAATTCACAAGGCGGAAAGGCAGGAAACAGCTGATTGTTATTAGGGGAACAAAGCACCCCCCCAGTTCACCTGAAACATCATTTACACAGCGATTAATATCCAGGGCTGAAGGCTGGAGATACAACTGGGGCTCAGAGACGGGTGGACTGACAGGCTCAGCGCAGGATTTGAACTTACCATTAAAAACCATAATAAAACTCGTCCAGTCTTCTGGGAGAACATCAGACAGTGACGTTCTCACTCTGATTGCTGGCTTCAAGTCTTTTTGATGTTTTTAGGGACAGAGGCACTTTGGATTCTGCAGGTTTGGTGATTGTAAGGCGGATATTTTTCATACTGAACAGGCCACAATGTGACGAGGAAAAATTGAACGGCGATTGAAGGTGGACGACAGAATCGTTGTCACAAACTATCCAGCCCAGGTCACAGATACATGATCTGTGGAAAGGTACGGCTGTTTGACCTAAAAGAAAGAGGTTTGCCTCCCATTTCTGCGAGCAGGTCCTCTGATGATTGCGAAATTAGGGAGCATAGCTAAGGCACCCGTCTGTGTGAGAGGCGGACAATTCTCGCTTCGATCGTTTCGATCGTGGATCCAAAGAAGATTAAGAAAGAGTGCAGAGACAGAAAGTCAGGGCAAGATTTAAAGAATGAATAGTGCAAATGATGCCAGACGTTCAGTCTTTCCTCCCTCGTCTTCTCATTGCCATCCGAACATTGACAGTATCCAAGCAGACTAAAACAACAGAAGTCTCTCCATTGAGCAGCAGTAATAAATATTAAATTAAAAAACTGTGTGTAGAATAGATCCTCTGGGTATACTGTTCTGGACAAAACACTTTCAGGCCCTCAGCAGAAAAGATCCTTTGCTGGTGGTCTGAAAAATCTCAGGTTATACCTGAGAACGAGACAGAGAAGCAGCGGTTAGTCATCAGCGTACGGCATCACTGCACTGCGCCATGAACATCATTCATGAAGCACAACGTTAGAAGAAATATTAATAAGTGTTTTTAACCTCTTCCACCTGGAGGCACTGGGACCAGTCCGGACCTGTTAGAAAAAAGTTTGTACTCTCAGCGAGCAGCCCGCCTGAAACACTGCTGTGCTTCATTTCTCTGCAATTTATGGAGCTGCAGTGAAATCAGTGTCGCTGACTCTCACATTCACAGTTGTGATTAGGTCAGCACGATATCTAAACAATAACACTGACGACGGGATATTAGCATTCTTTACATTTTGTGATAGGCGCAGTATTGCAATAACATAGCACAATTTGCCAGCAGTTTAATTGAATTTATAAGACATTAATATTTTGTGTCCTTGCATCGTCACACAGAATACTGCAGTACTAGGATGTATTCATTTTCTCACCCCTACGGGGGGCGTTTTTTCCAGTTTTTTGCAAAAAATCTCTCACTCAGAGGTCACAGCTTTGTTCTTTCTTATGGACTTACAGATAAGCTGGAACATTGTAGCCAGAAGACATGCAAACATCAGTGCTGAGCATTAGAGTGAAAGAAAGGGGCATCTGGTGCATATCATATTACTCCAACCGACCAATCACAATGTTGTGATGCTAAAATAGCAGAGCCTGCATCAGGGGTCCAACTCCAGTCCTCGAGGGCCGCTGTCCTGAAACCTTTCCATGTGTCCCGCTGCAACACACCTGAATAACATTAGTAGGTCATTAGCAAGACTCAGAACCTGAACACATGCTGGACAGCAGCCCTCGAGGACTGGAGTTGGACCCCTGGCCTACATAAAGATGAAGTCCTGACGTGAGACTTTGAGTCTGGCTACATTTAGAATTAATTATTTCAAAAAGTTTGCATAAAACAGACGATTAACAGTAATAATGTTTCTCTGTGGCACAAAAGCCCTGAGAGTGAACCTCTCCCATGCACCGAGCAAGCAAGTCAATAAACCGGTAAATACTATTAATAATATGAAAAATACAATCCTGGTGGCTTTTTTCTGCAGATGTCAGCTGCTCTAAATTTGCCTTCTCATTTCCACTTTTAGAGGAAATGTTACTAACAGTTACTAACTTTTTTTATCTAGATTATTGTGCACACACTGGACCCACACACACACAGCTGTCCATCATCCTCATCGAGTTCAAGTCATTTGTATAACAGTATGAATTTAATGCTCTGGACATGCTGAGCAAAGACACGTTGAACCAAGTTTAATTTTGCTTCGTCGTAAATTCAGTGTCAGATGTTTAAAGACGACTTTGAACTTTGAACCTTCCTCAGCCTCCCATTCTGCGTTTCGCTGCCACTCTTCCATTAACAAAATGAATCCTTGTAATAGTAATGTGATCGACCCAAGTCAACAACGGAGAGATAAACGCTCGCGTGGTTGTGTTCCTCACCTCAGTAGCAAACACACACTGCTCCAGCTGGTCTGGGATGATGAACACTGAGTGATACAGACTGTCCTTTGCAAAACTGAGAGGAGGGACGATGACGGACGGCTCGCATTTCTTACTGTTAGAGGAAACAAGAGCGAGACAGACAGACAGACAGACAGACAGACAGACGGAGAGAGGGAAGGTTGATCCAACAGCAAACAAAGATTTTGACAGCAAGACTCAGTGAAGATCCCCCCCCACCATGATCAGTTAAGACACAACGAGCTGCGACTTGTCTGAATTAAACTCACAGGAACGAAGCACAAACAGAAACAGAGATAACTATCAAACCATCAGGTCCTTACAGGTCATACTTGTTCTTGTCCAGGTGCTGCTCCTCCTTTGCCAGGTTGTAATCTGCCATTTTGTTTTTAAACATGGCCACGTTGTCGCTGCCCTTGTCCACCAGCGCTACATCCTTATTGGACATTTTAAGATGAGCTCCCGGGAGGAGGAAGGCCTCTTTCTCCTTCAGGCTGCCCAGAGTCGCTCCAGGTAAGCTCCCGTTCTTGGGCGCCCCTCCGCCAATCACCGCATTGCGGTTGTTCACCGTCTCCAGGTCGTTTTTTACTGACGTGGAAAGGGCTCTCAGCTCCCTGCCCCGGTACAGGTGGCGCAGAACGAAGATGGCGGCGCACACCAGCAGGGAAAATGTCACTATTCCCAGAGCAATAGCGGCAATCATGGCCGCTGGAGGGTCTCCATTCGCGGCCGGTTTCACAGTTGGCTTGAGAGAGTGTTCGCAGCGCGTGCCCATGAAGTTTCGCGGGCACTGGCACACGGGGCCGGTGAAGTGGGTGAAACACGTGCCGCCGTTTTCGCACGGGAACTGGTCGCAGAGGCTGGCGTGCACCGTGCAGTCCTTGCCGGAGAAGCCGAGGGTGCACGTGCAGCTGTAGTTGTTGATTCTGTCGAAGCAGGTGCCGCCGTTCCTGCAGGGATTGCTGGCACAGTCGTCGATGTTGGTCTCGCAGCGAGAGCCGGTGAAGCCTGGCTGACAGCGACACATGACGATGCTGCCAACGTCAAAACACTGAGCACCTGCAGACAGGAAAAAAACAGGTGTGTGTTAATAACAACTGGAGGAAACAACTGGCAAGGTAAAGCAGAAGAGGGCAGATGTTCATCTGCTACTGACTGATGTTGAGACTTCAAAGAGGTGAAACGGGCCCCAGTTTTAGGGTCATTTATTCTGCTGAGCAGTAAGTGTTACCAGATATGTAGTTAGCATGTTGGCCATGAAGCATCATTTGGAAAGGAAATAAAGTGTGTAGACGTTTAATAGATTCTGATGCCTTCAGCCCTGCTTACGAGCTAAAGCCATACAGCAGACACGGGAAACAAGGTTTTTGTGAAATACTCATCATTGAATCGCTCTAAACGTCTCATACGTTCACTGGTATTTCTGAGTATTAGTATGTGGACTAGAAAAAACAGGGGAACCACAGCAGAGCCTTGGGGGAGGCCGGAGGAGGCTAAATACTCCACAGTTTCATTCTAAAAAAAACAACAAAAGAAAGAAAGAAAAGAAACCAGGTTTCTGAAAATTTGACAAACTGTGGTAATAATTAAGCCGACAGTGTGCAGAAGACATTTTGAACCCTGCAGACTTGCCACAACGAAGCAAACTCCATCTGGACAGAGGAAGGACGAGCCGGGGCTGAGAGCGGGAGGGGAAAAATGTTCTTTACAACATTTCCTCTCAACAGATGCCCCTCAGAAAAACATGTGTGATTAGAAACATCCTGAGAAGTTGTTTTCCAGCAACAGGAAGTCATGTGATCTGCCAGAACAGTGGACTATAAAACTTAAACAGCCATATCCGTCATTTCAGTTTAACTTCTCTGAAACAGGAGAAGATGCGCATCACAAATTAGCTAACAAATGATTCATTTTTGCTTTTGCTGGGATTTCGTGCTCTAAAAGCATTTTTAGGAGGGGAGAGGCACTGATCCTGCAGCCATGTATGGGTTCATGTTGGGCTGTTATTCCAAACTGCAGGCTGTGTGCTGTAAAAACAGACCCATATTTGGTTGTTCTGTGTTGCAACACTGCAAACAGAGCACAGCGTCATCTATCAGGCAGCAGTATTTTTTTACCCTCTGTCAGGCTCACTGAAAGACAGGAATGACTGCAGATTGAAGATAAGCAGGCGGCGGTTTCCACATGTTAATGAGAACCTCAGGGAGAACTGAGGGGTCGACAGGCACCCCGAGAAGCGGGGGCGGATGATAGGCCGATGATGACTGTTGTTTAATTATAAACTCTGAGATATGCTTCCTTTATTAATGCCAGGTCTGCCGGTGGAGCCGTCTGACCCTGATAATGCGTCTCCTCTCGTAAACGACGTGAAACTTTAAACTGACTGTTGGCCCAGCTCGCACGAGAACAGGTTACCCAACCACAGACCACAGATTATAGAAATGAAACAGCAAAACATCTTGCACGGTGCAAAATATCAAGCTTTAGAGCCAGATCAACGTTAAAATCTGAACTCCAGCGGTTTTGTTGTGTTTTCCTCACACACACACACACACACACACACACACACACGCACACACACACACACACACACACACACACACACACACACACACACACACACGGCTGTCAGCTACAACATTAACACTACTTACAGAGAATAAAAAACATTATCTAGCATCTAAACACTCGTGTCTCACCAAAACCATTTTGCATATTAGGTCAGGACAGTTGCTCGTAGCGACGACACTCCCCGGAGGCAGCGGTCTCTACAAACATCCCAGTGTCCGCCACAGGACACGTCCATCCCTAATGAGTCAAGTTTCTTCAAACAACCCAAAACTATTTGTTGGAAATACTTCTCTACGATATCTGGTGCTCTTCTGACTCTTTACGGCAGCAGCAAAGATGCAGACCTGTTGTGGGAAAGAAGTCAAGTTTATCCGCCTCCTTTATTAACACAAGAATGCTTTCATACTGTTTTTGATAACTCTCCTATCCCTCAAACTTTCTCACAGACGTTCTCTGAGGTGAGGATATGTTTATCTCCACAGCTCTAAACAGCTCAGACATCTTGTCTGCCTGACGAGGGCACGATATCCCC
This sequence comes from Maylandia zebra, assembly GCF_041146795.1. NCBI lineage: Eukaryota > Metazoa > Chordata > Actinopteri > Cichliformes > Cichlidae > Maylandia > Maylandia zebra. The sequence goes on along the minus strand of NC_135180.1, from coordinate 38,573,238 downwards.
AGACGTCCCCAACCCCCCAGATGTAAAACAGTCGATTGCACATTAAACACGCTGAATTAAATCACATGAAATACTGTGCAAAAGTCTTGAATTATCCAAATTTCCTTGTGTTTTTTGGGGAGTTTGTCCGGTTCCAGCTTGACCTCTGTGCCAGCTTCTGTAACGTCTGTGAGGATCTTCAGGAACAGTTCTCCAGACGTCCTGAAGGATTCAAAGCTTTTCTTTCTGCCTTTTGTTCTTCTCTCTGTCGGGATGATCCCAAACTGAGGTCCAGGCTCTGGGGAGGCCGACCAATGACTGATCAGATGTGTGTTTTTCCATGAAGGAATGGTTTTACTGTATCGGCCCTGTGTTTGAATCATCACTGTGCTGAAAAATGAAGCCGTTAGCAGGCAGACGGTTTCCAGGTGGTACTACACGGTGGAAGAAAATCCGATGGTTCTTTTTCAGAGTTCATAGTTGCATAAAGATCTGCAACACCACTGACCACGGCCCAAATAATACAGAGCCTCTACCGTGTCTCTCCCGACCTCTCTGCATACCGACCTGATCCTGCAGCATCAGGATGACCGCGACCATCATCCCGACACACCGCACACCATGACAAGACACATCCGGCTGCTTGGAAATCACTTTTTTCACCCCCAAATATTTTTATGTCAAAATGTGAAATCTTTGATTGAACTAAAGAAATGGAAACAACTGATGTGTGTTTATGACAGGCTGCTGGTAACAATGAGCCTAAAGATACAATTTCACAGTGGCTAAGTTGTGTGTTATATGTACACGACACCGGTTCTCTTGTTAGGAGCCTTTGTGTCATCAGGTACAAGATCAGGGCCCTATTTCAGGAAGCCGGTTTAGAAAACTCAGAGTGAAAAACGATACTCAGGGTTGAGTAACCCCGAACTGTCCAACTCGGAATATTCGGTTTCAGAAAGGCTGATAACAATTAGTTCAGTCAACGCGGAGTTGCTTTAACCCCAAATTAAGCGCGCGCACGAGGATACATAAAGCCCTGATTAGTGGAGCACAGATTAAGCGAGTCACCATGGAGACGGAGGGAAAGAAGGCGCGGTCAATGTATCTTACAGCGCTTGAGGCCGAAATTCTGATGGCAGCATATGCCGATAACATGCAAATTTTGCAGAAAAAAAGTAACACAGCGACAGCTGCAAAAGAAAGAGAGCATGCATGGCAAAACATAGCCGACAGAGTCAATGCGTGAGTGTTAATTTAAACATTGATCGAGGGATTTCCACCCATTTAACACGCTATTTTATTATATTTTATTTTTTATTTCATACATTTTATTTTGTGATGTGATGTGAGCGCAGGTGCAACCCAACAGGCCCCAAACGTTCCTGGCAGCAAGTAAAAATGAAATATAAAAATATAGTCCAAACAGGTAAGGTGTAATTGTATTATGAGCCATAGTGCTTGGTCTGTTTGTCCCATGTCAATCGATTGCAGTTAGAGGCTACATTAATTTCCTTTCTGTAAGCACTTATTGAAATTATCTGAGCACATTACAAGTACATATTTGCTTACTCTGTATGCTCAAATGTGGCCCGTTATAGCCAACAGAAAAAAAAGCGGAGGCCCGAAAAACAGGTGGGGGTCCTCCACCACCACCCCTCACAGAGCCTGGCCACTTGGCTTCCACATTTGTGATAATGTTGGCAGCATCACATATGATCTTCACAGTGCAGAGAACACAAATTAGCATCCATTACTATAATGAAATAATTTGTTAGTTTGAAATACTACAGGGAACTATGTACCTGTACATTAATGCTGTGGAAAGACTTCCTGTTCACATAGTCTCCTTCATTTACTGAAGGAGACTATGCTTGGAATGTGAGTGCCATCTGTACAGCCAATCACGCCTGGGAACCGTGAGAATAAATGTAAGATTTAAGTAGTAGTTCAAGTATCACCACATCATGAATTAAGTTTTGGTCATCCTGATACCTGCAATTTTGTGGCATCCCTCTTTGATAAATCTTGTGGGTCTGTGACCGGGGAACACCACAGACGAGTGCAGGAGACGTTTCAGTGCAACTGTAACATTCCTGACTGCCCGACAGACGGTAGCCTTGGAAACGTGCTCAGCGTCACCAATATTATACAGAAAGCTCCCGTTTGCAAAAAACCGAAGTGCAATACAAATAATATGCACAGAACTGAGAGAATGTCCGCGATGTGTCACATGAGCAATATTAGGCCTGAGGATGTTATTCAAATAACTTATAGATTGTGCTGAAAAACGGTAACGTTCACACAGGAAATCATCAGGAAATGATAAAATGTCCAAACACGCTCTAATCACTCTCTCCCGGCGGAGAGCTCTGCGGAGAATTTGGGCTTCAACATCTACTGGCTCTTCAAGGAAGGAGCACGCCATGTCTGACACTTCCTACAGTCAGGTTTCTGACAAAGAGGCGGAGAACGTCAGGGTTAGTTGAAGTAAACCTGCTAGGGGGCAGGTTAGCTTCACGGAGTGTGTCGTCATAGTAACTCACTCAGAATTAATCTAAACTCGCTTTGTGAAACCGAAAACCCAGAGTTTTCGTTAACTCAGCGTATACTTACTCAGAGTTTGCACTAAACCGGCTTCCTGAAACAGGGCCCTGGACAGAACACGAGTGAAAACGTGGCCAGTGTGTAAAAATCTGTACACTCAGGTTCTGTGTAAGCAAACGATAAAGACGTGACTGACTCAAGACTTTTGCACAGTGCTTTAAGTATATGATGAGGTTACATCACAGTTTAATTAGTGATATTTATGACATTTGAATATTCAGCGTGTATATGATTGAATATTATCAGTACCAAAAAGCCTGAATCAATATTTATGATCAACTACAGTTGAACTATTATGGATTATTGATCTGGAGCAATTTGAAGTTCTGGACACAAATAAGAGAAAATAATACTGATAAGAATAAACTGCTTGAAAAGAGAAATGAAAACTTTCACTGTGTTTCCTGGATCGTTTGCATTAACTGACTTCTCAGGAATCACACACACGTCTGCGGATATTTGCGTGCCACTATGAGCCGACTTTATGGTTATCTTGCTGTTGTGAAGCTCTGGTCTGCATTTCCAGGAAGAAATGAGCCGTGGATGAAAACTCTATCAGACTGTTAACAGCTGGCAGCAGAGCTGGACTCTCGACAGAGTCGAGTGCAATCAGGTAGGTGAACAAAAGGACGAGCTCGTCTCCAGAGCTGCTGCGAAAACAGGTTTGTTTAAGGCAACGAGGACACAGTGTTTGTAATTGTGCGGGAGGTGACGAGACATGTTCGAGAGCTCCCGCCAAGCAACACACACACAGCACTAACACCACTCGCAGGTGGAGCGGCTAACGTTGATTATGCTGACCAAGCGCACCCTCGTCATTGCAAAGACGCCCCCAGATGGCAGCAGCCAAGTCTTCTGGGTACCAAACGGATCTAAACGAGGTCCAGGACACTACAGGACACTACAGGTCGCTCAGCCACACGGCCTGAATCCATACCCTGATCATTAGCAGCTGCTTTGGTGGTCCGAGTAGGGATCTACGCAAAGCCTGGCACTCGTCCCGACACATGTCTTTGATTACAAGCGTTTAAAGATCGCAGGTCCACGTCTGTGTACAGTTACTGGTAGAAACGTTTAACTTTGCATCATAAATTGTGCTCAGAGCAGAAAGGACTCAACATTTTCCAAACACTGGAACAATTCAGTGCAGGGTTGACGAGTGCTTGCAAACTTTATTGTAAAAGCCGTGCGACATGCACAACAGTCATGCTAACCTGCTTCCACTCATGCCTGCAGTGAGAGACGGTCTTAAAAATAAACTTTGGCTCATAAGCCAGCGACAGACAGATATGACCATCGTGAGGGCAGGTGGAGGAAGAACAGAGCTACTAATGTGCTTTTAACTCTGTGAAGCTGATGAAAATCTACATTTCTGCAGCTGCATGTGCCGAGCGTTGTTGGCGCTACAGTCATGGCAACATCAAAGCTCTAAATCGCGTTAAGGAGCTCTCAGCCTACGTTAGGCTGCGGGTAATAAAGCTCATGTCATGCTTCATCAACTGAAATATAAACCGAGAAGCATAAGCAGATGTTTTATCCGCTCCTATCCTTCGTTGGCAGCAGAGAAATATTTGGTTCACAACAAGAACAACAAATGACAACATAACGATTCCCAGGAAGAGTCGGGACTGGTAATTCATGTTCTATCACATCTGAAAGGCTCGCTGTGAGGTTTACAGGAGTTTAGCTCCGATTCTCTCCACACCAGCCTTCGCACTCTGGGCAAGACTAAGCCGAGCCCCAAACGAGTCGCTGCAAATGAATGCATTTCATCTAAGCATGCAAATTCCAAATATTCATATTCTGAATATGAATTTACCGGCTCCAGAACCTGATAAGATATGAGTGATGTTATCAGTGCTGACCGGGAAACTGGGAACCAGCAAAATAAACAAAGGTGACTTTGATCTGCTCCAACACAAACATCAGGCCTCGTCTCAGTAATGCTTTTTATATTTCTGTCATGTAGAGAGGAGAGACCGTTAATTGTAATGGAAAGCTGCAGCCAGACAGGTAGGAGTCACCAAACAGTAACATCATTTGCTCTTTTTTGTGTCTTATTACCAAAAACACCTCAAACCTGAACTCTACCACAGCTGTGCAGTTTAGAGCAACACGCTGCTGATCAGAAGACAGATTAACATCCCAGTGACGCAGATGATGCACTGAGATTTGATTTTCCTGAGGCTGTCCCTGCACTTCAAGCCACATATACCAGCTGAGAAGTCAACCCTCTGATGTCTGAATCATCCTCGGTGACCTCAGCGCCAACCCGAGTCATCAAAATATCAGGAAACAAAGAAAATGACCGTTGGAGCTGAAATGCTTCAAAACCTCAGCAGGTTACGCGAGCTGTAGCAGCCATGTCTAAAATATGCACTGATATCTTCAAGCTCACACGGCGCCTACAAAGCACCGAATCTGCAACTATTTTTTATTTAGACGAAGACTGTAAGACTGTGTTGACTCCGACAGGAGCGACCTTTCACTTAACCTGACTGCTGGGTGACAACGAAAGTAAACACAATGAAACTGAACTGGTTGAAACTCTGGTGCATTTCTGTGTGTTGTGGTTGTTTCACGTGTCATTATTTAATCATTACTGCAGCCTGTGCACTGTGGGACATTGATTTATAGCAGTATTTAAATTAAAGTTTAACTGATGCACGGCCCAGCCTTTGGGATGTCGAGGCTTTAAGCCAAGGCCGCCAACGCAAAGCCACTGCAGTAAAATCATCAGAGCTGAAGAGTCGCACAAACAGCAGGTGAGAAAAAGCACCAAACTCTGATAAGCTGAGAAGCATTCAAAGAATCTGCACGTAATAAAGAAAAGCAGCCAGACTGGACACATTCCTGCAGCTCAGTCCCTCTTTACACTTTGAGCTGCAGCGATCTCATTCAGAGACTTCGGCTGCTATTTTTAGCTGCACAGACGCCAACGCTGGTTAGCGAGCAAATCGGATATTAGTTTCACGGATTAAACACGCGTGAGTGCGCATTTACTGCATTGTTTACATGGATGTCAGCCACTTGCACGTCTGAACTGCACAGGCACAGAGTATCTCAACTTTCTATCAGCTTTTCCTGCTCCCAACGTGTTTTGGATGCACTGATAGGAGGCTGCTGTTACGTGGTTCAGTCTTATCTGGCAAGTACAAACAGGACTGTTGGAACAATAAAGCCGAGCCTGCTGTTCTGTTTGTATTCAGTTTGCAGCAGCAGCTCAGAAAGCACGCGATCGATCAGACAGACCGGGCGCACGAGAAAATAAACCAGCACGACCGTCTTTGTCCTTTACCAGAGCGTGTCCCTCTCCACAGCCACCTCTGGAACTCCCACAGTGTGTGAAACATGCCTGTGATTGGCTCACACGCAGACCAGGTGAAAATGCAAACGTGAGCCCTCTCTCTCGTTACATTTGTTTCTGAGGAAAGTTCAAAAATGGTATTAAGTCATAATATCTGCCTGGTTCTGTTCATTGTATAAAAGTGGTTAATGGGGACCTAATAAGATTTTTAACAGTGATGTTTTCGACGTATGTTGTGGCGTCAAAACTTCCCTAGGAATGCACGAGTCCCTGCAAACACACACGTGCACGTCTATGAAGGCGTTTGAATGCAAAGGTATCTCAATATTTCACACACAATTATAAACTGTGTGTGTGTGTGTGTGTGTGTGTGTGTGTGTGTGTGTGTGTGTGTTAGCAGAGACACAGCAAAGTCACAGTTTTCAGTTTTCTCTGATGACTCATGCGATGCTGTGATGATGCTTCAAAAGCCTGGGCGGCTGCTTCCTCCAGTTCCTCACTGACCTGCTTCTTCTCAGGAACGTATTTTGAAGTATTTCGCTGCTTCTATTTATTCTGTCCTTTGACTTGCATGACTTATTCCAAATGTATCTGCAGAGGAGCAAACGCAGCAGCGTGCATCGTGTCACCACGGCACTGAATTAAAAGTAAGTGTTGCTCCACATGTGTGAATTCTGAGAGGTCTGTCAACTATTTCCTGTTAATCATCAAGCCGACTGTTTACAGGAGGCTAAACCAACCCTTGGACCACAGGTGTCGAACTCCAGGCCTCGAGGGCAGGTTTTAGACGTAACCTTGATACAGGACAGCTGATTTAAATGGCTAAATTACATCCTCAACATGTCCTGAAGTTCTCCAGATGCCTGATGATGAACTAATCGTGTGATTCAGGTGTGTTGACCCAGGGTGAGATCTAAAACCTGCAGGACTCCGGCCCTTGAGGCCTGGAGTTTGACACCCCTGCCTTAGACGTTGCCCAGGAGCTCCTGAGGGGCTCTGCTGGTGACCCTGAACAGATGCTGAATCCAGCTGCCAGGCTGAGCCGATGGAACTTTGATATATTCGATTTTTATTACCAAAAACGTGAAAGTTTTATTTTTACGCCTTATAGCTCATGAAAATCAAAATTCCAGTATCTCAAATTATTAGAAATATTTCAGGTTTGCGTCGTTCACTGTTGGAACAGCATAAACACCGTGCAGCTTTTGGTCTAGTTGACTACATGCAAACACAACCGTGGGGACGACTGTTGACCTGGACTGAGCTGATCCTCGAGGAGCCAAATTTCTCTTTTCACTGAAGTAAGTTTTGCATTTTGTTTGGAAACGAAGGTCCTGGAGGAAGTCGGAGACACAGAATCCAGGGGTCTGAAGTCTAATGTCAGGTTTCTGTGATGGTTTGGGGTGTCGTCCAAAATCGGCGCAGCCATCTACCAGAAGATGCTAGCGCACTTCATGCTTCCAACTGCTGACGAGGTTTGCTAACCACGACAGGAACACGAGACGCACCCGACAGGAGCTGGTGGCCGTCACAGCTTCAACAACGCCTGAGCAACAACACGCTCGCCATGTCCACGACACACTGATGCAGCGGTTCGTGGTAATGGGACTCCAACCACGTGTGTGAATCAACTGCTATCAGAAGTCTCTGTATGCAAATCTTTATTTATATACATTCTAATAATATGAGATACAGTGCTTTAGATTTTCATGAGCTAAAAGCAGTAAAAAGCTTTCAAATATGTGACTTTACATGTAATAGATAGAGAGTATATGAAATCTGCAGCCTTGTGGATTCGAGCCCATTTGGGGTCGTCAGCCTGGAGGTCTGAGGGTCGTTCTGGCCCTGTGTGAACAGTCTGTGGCCAAACATCATTCAAAGAGAACTTAAAACGTACTAGGATAACATAGAAAGCGTAACTGTGAACTTTAGCATGGTTAGAGATCAGACGGCACTCTGTGTTTCTGATGATGTGAAGTGCATGAACTGGGCTACACTCGACTGGTACCGTTAGTGCAGGGGCTGCTGCTGCTGCATCGATCCATCCTCTTCTCACAGTTGGAGCCTGTGAAGTTGGACGGGCAGCGGCAGGTGTACCCGCCGGTGTCTTCCTGTATGCAAGTGCCTCCATTAAAGCACGGCCCGTCAGCGCACCTCATGGCGCTGATCTCGCAGCTCTTCCCGTAGAAACCCTGAGGGCACGTGCAGGAGTAATCGTTCTCCGAGTCCTGGAGGAGAGACAGAGGAGAAGAACAAGGTGAGGAGGCGACAAGCAAAGCTGCGTGTGATTCTGATTCTGCAGCATCGGTTAGCAAAGGTGCGGCCTGCTGCGAGCAGTTAGTGCAGGTTATAGTTCGGTGAACTATTACATCATCAGCAAAATCACACGGACTTTGCACCAGCAATCCACACCGTTACCCCTCTGAGGTATAAGCACTGTCAGAATTAGCTTTGTGAACATTAGTGTGAGTTTTTGTTTAAGATACTATTTTAATTTATCAGAAGGTTCAATAAACAGCACTGATGAATGAAACATTTACTGACAATTACTTCATGCTTCAGGCTCCCTAAAAGATGATGATGAGCGAACAGTGTTAACACTAAGTTCTAAACCATCATCACCAACAGCCCCATTCCCCTAACCTGACCCCGACCCCGACCCCGACCTTTACCTCAGTTGTGGAGAAAAACGCTTTATTGGAAATGCACACCAGCTGATTACTCTTTGTTTTTTCCTCCCTGATTGCTAAGACTTTGCACAACAAGATTTGGATTAGCGTGACTGTTACGACTGAGTGTGCAGGTGCTCCTCCATGATTGGTGCATCCAGGGTGGATGGATCGTACCGACTGGCTAACAACCGGGAGGCAGCGCATAAGAAGACACCGCCAGGGACTGCCAGGTGATTCATCCTCGGCCCGACCCAACCGGCAGACCGTTCACTGTGTCACTATGTTGGTTTAATGTAGGAGCATGTAGGGGTGGACCGCCTTTTTGTTGTGGTCTGGCCGCGCCTAGACGGGCCATAACAGTGACCATCAGTGACCTCTGACCTCTCAGGGCTAACAGCTTGACATCCAGTCCGACTGTGTCTGGCATTTTTGTTCCAACATGCTACTCCGCCAGGAAACGCTCTATCCTGCACGTGAGAAGCTGGTAAAGTTGGGAGTTACTACCTAAACGATCTGAAGAGTTAAAGAAAAGGAGGTTTGGCTGCACCGAGCCCGTTGCTGACTTACGTTGCAGCTGCCGCCGTTCCTGCAGGGGTTGCTGTCGCACTCGTTGACTTCGACCTCGCAGTCTTTGCCGGTGTAGCCGGGCCGGCAGGCGCACGTATAGCTGCCCTCGCCGGTGTTGGTGCAGGAGGCGCCGTTCTGGCACGGCTTGTGGTTGGTGCAGTAATTCAGGTCTGCAGTGAAGAAAGAAGATTACAGGAAACGGGAAACAACAACATCCACAACAAGAGACGAGGCAACTGTGGCGTCTGCTGTTTTAGTGTTTTGATTGTTACCATAATCCTTGTCGGTGTCGGTGCTGTGCTTTTGGAAACCGAATTTCCCAGAGGAACCCACCCGAGGGATTAATAAAGTTTTATCTTATCTTTGGTGTTTGAAAGTCGAACTCAAAACCACAACAAAATCCCCTCAGTGCCACTAAATTAAAGTGTTTTGGTTTTGTTATTATGATTGATATTTCTAATTTCACACAGACACATCTGTGGAGTTCCCTGTTCACAATGCGATTCATGTGTTTTCTTGCAAACATAATTCACGAGTCCAGCTCATCTCTGCAGCGACAGATGGAGCTGCTGTAAAACACTAAACAACATGTTTCTGTTTGAAATGCTAAAACCAGCTGACACAGTTGGAAACTGTCGCATTAACCACGACAGCAGCAGGCAGGTAATTTAACATTTACAACAATATTTATTCTACTGCTACTATTCTGCTGCAGATCTCAAACACAGATCCACGTAACCCTAATCAATCAGCAGGTGATTGGTGATGTATCTTAGAGGTGAGAGGTTTGATTAAGCTGACAGTTTACTGTTCAGAACGGGAAAAGCAAAAATGTTCAGGACTTCATTTGAAATGCAACATGTAGTTAAGTTTTAGGTACCTGAACATTTTTGAGTCTACTGAACAATCACTTTAAAGCAATGTAATTATCCATAACCAGAATGCAAATAATGTAAACCCTGAGCGGTGCATGTAGAGGCAAAAAGACAGAAAGTTTGTCATGTGAGCTGTTATTAGATTACTTGGATCAATGCGAGTGATCGGTGTGTGAACATATGTACAAAAAAGGAAAATAAAAGGAAAGGTATTAAGGAAAATGTAAAAGGACTCAGGATGGCGCCCTGAGGTGCCCCGCTTCAGCTCAAACACAATGCTGTCAACCTCGGTGCCTTTGTCTAAAGGTTTACTTTTATAAATGATCAAATGCTGCTGAGGAGCAAATCCTCATTCCCAGGGTGCCAAATCCTGCCGTTAAAAGTTCAAATAGAGGACTCGGTGTCCTCTGTGCTCGGCGTCATCGATGGAAGCAACAGTGGGACTGTTTTTCTCCCAGCTCGTCACATATGGATGTCCGGTCAGGCACCAGCAGTGTCACGTCTGAGGGGAATATTAGAAATGGCTTTTCTACCATCCCACCACCCTCCCACTGCCCTGTCTGGACTTTGTGGGAAGAAAAACATATTTATTGTTCATGTTTTGGTTATACTGGCCCAACATAACCGTCTTCATTTAAACACAGTACATGTGGCTTTTTTCTGCATACATGCAGATGACGCACATAAAAACATCCCCTCATAAAGATCTGTTATCAAATGTGGAAATTTGTCTTTAATGTGTTCAATCTTTAACCTTAAATCTATTGATATTCTGCAGATGAGCAGGGTCAGAGGTCATACCTCTGCATGGCAGCACAGTTCTCAGTTCTGGGATTTAAAAACCGCTGTGGCCAAAAGTTTGTGTCACCAAAGACAAAACTGAATGTTTAAATTCTTTATATGAAATGTTCATGATTACTCTTCACTGCGTCACAGCAAAAACAATCATCTGAACTGAAGGTTCAGCAGCAAAGTGCATGAAACACAACATTTGTGTGGCTAACCTGCTGTGGTGCGTGGCTTTAAAGAACCTGCGTATAAAGTAATCATTGTTACAGTCACTTAAAAACTGTTATTGGCTCATAAAACTAAACCAGCAGCTTATTTCTAAAGATTGTCAGAAATGTATTTAGAGCTGCTGACACGATGTCTGCTGACATTTCAGGTAAAAGTCTCTGAAACAGAAAATAACTGATGCGGTGAACCAAAAGCTTGTCTGTAAAGGGGTTTGCTTCCACACGAATGCAGCCCTCATTTCATATCAGCCCCAAGCTTCTTCTATATTGTGAATAAATTGCATCATATCAGGTCATTTAAAGATATAAGTGACAAATTAATCTGATCTTAGTTAGTCAGACGCCTCTGGCATCAGAAACGATGGTTAAAAACAGCTCTACACTTCCTTAAACTAAAAATAAAACATCTTTAAAGAGCACTCTTGGTTTTTACTTGCTGTTCGATGAGAGTTGTGAAATAAATCATAGTTTCAGCTAAAATGCGTCACTGTGGGAGGACAGTAACAGCTGACGTACAGGCAGAAAAACACCTCATAGTGAAATACATCAGCTTCACACTGTTTTCCTGAAAGTTTAAATCGTTGCCAACAAACTGGGTGAATCTTTTTGCAGCTCTGAAAGTGTGTGGATTTATTTCAATAAACAGAAAAAGGAGAAGTTACAAATCAGCCGCAGCGTCGGTTTGTTGTGGGGGTGGGGTGGGGGTATGCTTGAACCTGCAAAGGCTGCCCGTTAACCCCACCGGGGCGACGCTCCCGCAGGTTTAAACCCACCTTGGTCGCAGTACAGGCCGCCCCAGCCCTCCCTGCAGTCGCACTGCCAGGGCAGCTTACAGGTCCCGTGTTTGCAGCCGGGGTGTCGGACGCACTCGTCGCAGCTCTTGCCCTGCCAGCCCTGCTGGCACACGCACTCCCGGGGAGACTTGCAGAAACCATGCTGCTCGCTGCACCCTGCACAGATGGCTGATGGGAGGAGGAGGGACGCAGGGAGAGAGAGGGCAGGAGGAGGAAGGTCAAAGAACGCAAGAAAGAGAGGGAAGGGAGGAAATATTATCATGACTGTGTGTGTGTGTGTGTGTGTGTGTGTGTGTGTGTGTGTGTGTGTGTGTGTGTGTGTGTGTGTGTGTGTGAGAGACAAAACAGCTCCTCACCCGTCTAAGGGACTCCTCCTTAAACTCACACACGGTCACGATTACATGACTGCATCACGTTAACTTTCTTTAATTTCCTGGAGACTCACTTTAACCTGGACCTGCTGAAAGCTCACCTTAAAACTGAATGAATAAACGCACGCACGCACACACACACACACACACGCACACACACACACACACACACACGCACACACACACGCACGCGCACACACACACACACACACACACACACAGCTCCCCTACAAGTGCTTGTTAAGTGCTGAACGAAGCAGCTGGCCCGCACAACAAAAGCAACACATGCTGTCTCCTTTCACGCAAGGCAGCACACATTAAGCTGCAGCGCGTGTCCCCTTAAAGGCGGGCGGGCCGGGGGCCGACTGGGGGCCCATTGTTGATCTCAAAACAAAAGGAGCAGACCTCAGAGGCACACACGCACACTGGAAACGACATAAGCTCTAACATCTCTTTTTTGTCCCCTGCAGCCACCAGGGCCAGCGGTGGCACTGACAACTGCTTGACTTCACAATTTCAAGGCTGCCAAGGGTCCCATTCTTTACCCCCCCCCCCCTCCTCAGCAGGAGAAACGTTAGAATAAAAAATGGAGGGAGCTCAGGAGGAGGAGTTGCACTACTGGCACTACTGTAAGAAAACAAGAGATCGCTCCTGATTTGGAGCCAGTTTTGTTGCATCATTGAACGTTTTTAGTATATTTTCGTGAGACTGGAGCCGTTAAAAACAGCTTTGCTCAGCGTGTGACTCTGGGTGTAATCTTAAGTGAGAAGGGCACCAATGACTCTCCTCAAATGATCATAAGCAGTAAAATTACACCTTAAAGGACAATTTCTGTTGAATTGCTGAAAGCATCACAGAGGACACTCACCCACTGTGCAATACTCTCCTTTCCAGCCCTCCAGGCAGTTAATCTTCCCTTCCTTGTCACAGGTGTAGTGGCCGAAGGTGTCGTTGCGTGGCCGGCAGTAGGCGGAGCAGGCCTCCCCGTGGTAGAACTCCTTGCACACGACGTGGTAGGAGTAGTGGAGCTCACTCTGGTTGCTGGTGTTCTCGCCCTTGGTCCAGTCCTCTCCAACCCTCAGCTTGTGGCGGGTGGCCAGCCGGCTGATCAGGTTGTTCGGATTCTCTGGTTGGAAATACATCATCATCATCATCATCATCAGACAAAAACACCACTCGTGTTTTTAATTATGTTCGTCTGTGGCGATAGTAAACATTAACAAATAATAGTTTTAAGTGTCTTTATCTGGTGCTTGTTGATGTTCACAGGTACGAATCACGAGTGGATTCTCTGTGCGGGAAGATGAACTGTGAGCATGAGGCCTGATTGTGTGAGCTGTCGCCACCTGCCGGTGAGCCGGCGGCGATGCGTCGGGAGTTTACCTATGGACCGTCCTGGAGCGTCCGCCTTCCAGGCTTCAATGATCAGAGAGAACGTCCCCTGAAAGTAACCGGGAAAGGAAACATCTTAGTTAGTTAGATGTTAGTAGACGTGGAGGGAAACGGCACATTTGAGTTTGCTTTGTCTTTCTGAGGCTTTTGAGAAAAGTTTCTTCTTCTCTGGATGTTTGTGGCTGAAAACCTTTAAGATTTCAAGAGCAATAAAGAAATAACTCCTTTAGTGCATTCGCTGCGCTGCTGTCACGCCTGAAACACGCGTGACTGTCGTTACTTACCGGCCACTTGAATTGAAACTGCACTCTTATGGGCTCTCTCTCGGAGATGGAGTTGGAGTCGGCGTCGAAGACATCCGTGAACGCTTCGCCGTACGTGCACGGCGGCTCCGGCTTAATAACGTTCTGCGAGTGTTTGAGGCACACGCGGAAAAAAATCAGGCAGTCCTCAGACTTTTGGCCACAGATGCCGCTGGAGCTGGTGAAGGAGTCGATCTTGAGCTCGAAAACTCCGGCGGTAAGAGCCTGAGGGGGGCAAAGAGAGGAGAGGGGTCACCTGGTGCAAAGACGCACACGAATTCATCACTGCAAAACGGCGCACGTCTGCATCACAAACCCGACGCGCGCGGTTTCTGCAGCGCAGCGTGTCCGAAACACGTAACACAACAGTTTAACAAAAGCATCAACAAAGCCCCACGCCCCCGTGGGTCCCGTGAGCGCTGTCACTCACCGTCTGTGCCAAGGCGAGCAGCAGGAGACACGGCAGCAGCGAGCGTGCCATGGCGCGTCCACAGGTCCAGTGCGTAAAGTCCAAAGGATCCAAAATCAAACGGAGAGACGAAGAAAAACCTCCAGAAAGAGCGGGCAGTGTCCGCGGTGTGCAACCCGAACTGAAACAAAGTTTAATCCGCTCCGCGCTGAACTCTGGACCGCAGCTGTCGTCCCACCTCCTTTATACCTCAGGAGGAGGGCAGGAAGGAGGTGCGTCGACTGCAAGGAGGGAGGGCTGCTGTGCTGATGTTTCTGTGAAATGAGTTTAGAACGAAAGAAAAACAAAAGCAGCAGTGAGTGAAACTCCCCATGCCGCGCGCCGTTACGCACGCTTTACGCGTTCTTTTAACTTTTTATTTTTCAGGCGCTTCTTTTCTCCAGCGCTGCGAGAACACGAAGCCTGAGCCACTCAGATTATACAGATTTCCAACACTCTGTGTGACGATGTCACGAGGGACGGGGGGGATGCTTTGATTGGCTTTCACCAGCTGATGGTGCAATTACGCAGCAAAGTGCCAGGAGCCAAACGCTCACGACCGAGGCGCTGCTTTTACTGCCTCTGTGACGTCACAAAGTGTCCGCAGGTATTTACCTTGTGCGGTCAGCACGCTGAGGCAGTGAAATGTGCTGTGGAAGTGAAACTACCTCTCCGCGCACACCACACGCGCCTCTCCTGTCGCGTGCCGTCCCACGAGTGGGGAGGAAGACTGAAATTATGGTGGGTGGTTTTGAAGCTCTGAAGCGCGAAACAGCGAAGTCAGAAGAACCTGAACGTGGTCCTGTCAAGTTCTTAGTGTGGCAGGATTAAATCACCACAACTTATCCTGACACGTCGCCTGAGATTTTTATATTCAGAGGTTGAGTTTAAAATGCGCGAAACTTTTATTGTTTGATTTAGAGCTGCTGAAACCAATAAAACCAACAAATTCAGCTGTTGGTCCGGAATTGGACTGATGTGTTTCACAGTTTTTTATATTTGCAGATTAAAGATATCTGCAGTCTTTAATCTGCAGTCTTTAATCTGCGGGGACTGCACAGGTTACACAAATAAATCAATCACTGAGAATTTGTGTTCAGTGAAGTCACCTGATAGTAATCAAACTAAAGCACTTTCCACGTTTCTGTGATCGAGCTGTGGCTCAGTCTCATACATTCAGTTTAGTTTAATGACTCAGACTCTGCTGTGAGAGATGTTAGAAAAGAATGAAGAGCCCAGTCCAGCTGTCCGTCACACGCACACTTACAGCTGCTTTGTCCCGTTTGGAGTTTTGCTTCTTTCTCATCACTGGTTTGCTTTTTACCCATCAGGGCTCTCCAACACCAACCGAGTCATTTTGGGAGCCCAGTTATACTCGCTGTTCTTCAGGTCGGTGTCACACGTCACAGTGGGACAGAGTGACGTCGTTATTTTTCATCAACATAAGCAATGGGGCGAACTTAAACCAAACAGGGATCTCTGCTGATCTTTGACATATTTCTACTCTTGCACTACAGCAGCTCTGCATGATCCACAGTTCATAATAATCTTTCTTTATCTAACACTCGCCCTCAGGTGCAGCCTCGGAGCTGCTGTCTGAAACAAGCTCCTCGTTCCTCAGCTTTTGCGCCTCCAGGCTGCCGTAGCTGAGGCACGCCTCACACACACTTCAACAAATGAGATTTCAATCTAGATTACATGCACCTTAGTGTGAGTGTGTGTGTGTGTGTGTGTGGGGGGGGTCTCAGCTGTATGATAATGACCCACCTTCAGGCCGTGGAGCTTCACTGATGTTGCTAACTTGTCACCAAAAACAGAGCCATAAACTCTCTGCGTACAGTGTCAACACATGAGAGTAAATAAGGCCTGCTGCATTCATTCATTCATTCATTCATTCATTCATGTATTACTGGTAATGCCTGAGCCCTGAGCTCACTAGGTGTTTCCAGGGGTGTTTAAATGCACACAGACTTGAGTTTTAACCAATCAGAGCTGTTGTTGCTGCGTTGCTGTGAAGGTGCCAGTTTTCAGCTGGCTGTGTTCTGTTTGCAGCTAAACAGCTGCTGCTGCTGCTGCTGGTGGTGGTGGTGGTGGGGTCTAATCTACAGAGAGAACTTTAAACCAGTTTAACAGCTGTGGAGCTTTCAGGTGACTTTTGAAAGTTACTCTGGTTAAATTTAGAAGAATAAACCTGATCTCAGAGCTACTGCGGAGCTTTGAGCTCACAGGTTTGAAGAGCACTTCCATAAACCCAGATTTCTGCTGTCAGCTGTGAAAACAAAGACACTCCTGCTCAATTTCAGGGAAATGTTCAGCGAATGGACCGAAACACAGAGCTCGGGCCTCCCCTTCACCTCAGGTGTATGAGGAGGAGGCGCTCATGCTGATGAGCTGTAGCTTTTGTTGGGCTGCCACCCCCACCGCCCAACCCCCCACCTCCACCATTTGTATTTGAATGAGGGCAGCGCGTGCCTCTGCTGGTCCTGAATTCAGCCCCCCTCCTTCCTGGCACGAGGCATGCTTCATCACACCCTATTGTGTGTGTGTGTGTGTGTGTGTGTCGCAGGGATGAATTCTATAATATAAACCAACAACAACAGATGTTTGGCTCGAGACGAGTCGGCAGAGTCTCAGAGAAACAAGAAGGAGGCGTGAAAACTCCTCCGAGCTGTAAACTGGATGTTTCACACATAAACCGGTCACATGACCCCAGCCCATGTGATGTCACTGAGGAAGAACAGGAGGAAGAGCTGAAAGTCAGAGCATCATTTTTCCAGCTGTGCAGGCTTCAGGGTGAAGGTCTGATCTTATCCTCAGACCACAGCACGACGTCTCATTTCAAGAATCAAGTGCAGTTTTTCCCAAACCCTAAAACACGTTTGCAGAAACTTTTGACTCGGCTGCACATCCGAGTCCAACAACATCCCAGAACCAATTCTGCCGTTTGGTTTCATACATGTGCAAAAACACAACGTGTCACAGCTCTGCCCCTCACATCGTCTACAGTTCATATTAACCTTCATCACGTCGTGCTGTTTAAGCAGGGAGCTCAGTGCTGCTCGTGAATCTCAAGGAGGATGTGCAGAAACATCCAATCAGAGCTGCATCGACATGCAGGTGAAAACTGCTCAAACCACATTCTCACATAAGTGATTGAATCTGCTAGAAAGAGAGGAAGCGCTTTAGTGCACGAATGCATGTTTAAACATTCGAGTCAGACCGTCTCAGTCCTGCAGCAGCTGCCTGACGCTGGAAACACGTCAGCTTCATGCAGTGTTTGTGTATGGATGCATCGGGAGGGGTGATGAGTCAGAGTACCAGGCTGTGGTCGACTCCTTTGTCACGTGGTGCGAGCAGAATCATCTGCAGCTCAACGTGGCAAAGACCAAGGAACTGATCGTGGACTTCAGTAAGACCAGGAAACACTTGACCCCGTTTCAATCCACAGGGTCAACGTGGACATTGTGGACGACTATAAATGCCTCTGGGTTTAAAAACACTACCACACTTTACAGGAAGGGCCGGAGTCATCTCTATTTTCTGAGGCGGCTGAGGTCCTTTAACATCTGTCGAACTATGCTCTGGATTTTCTACGAGTCTGTTTTGGCCAGTCCTCTATGCTGTTGCATGCTGGGGCAGCAGGTTGAGGCTTGCTGATGCTAACAGACTAAATAAACTGATCCACAAGGCCAATAATGTTGTGGGGCTGGAGCTGGACTCCCTTAAAGTGGTGTCGGAGGCGAATGTTGTCCAAGATAAAGACAATGTTGGACACCCCCTCCCACCCACTCCATGACGTGCTGGCTAGCCACAGGAGCACGTTCAGTGAGAGACAGATTACTGAAAAGCACCACTGAACGACACAGGACATCATTCCTGCCCGTGGCTCCCTGTACAACTCCTCCACCTAACACACTAAACACTGCAACAGTTGCACCCTTTCTCTTTCTTATTCGGTAATGTTGCTGTCAATTTTCAAGATATTTCCTTATAATCACATCTGCCAACCCTGGATACTTATTATGTGTTGATTTTTACATATTGTGCTATTCCTTATATCCTGACATATTGTATTGTTAAATAGTTTAGTCTGTTTTTGTTAATGCAACTGCAACCCACATAATTTCCTCAGGGATTAATAAAGCATGCTGATTCTGTTATGTGTGTGTGTGTGTGTGTGTGTGTGTGTGTGTGATTTATGAATGAAATTGTGAAAAATGGCCTCCGTTTATTATATGAGCGAGTTCTAATGTGGCGCATGCGTTTCGAGCTTTAGAGCTCTTTTTTTTTACCTGATGAGCACGTGCAGCGTCGGCACCCCGGGGAGTAAGGGCGCGTGCACACACCAGCAGGAAGCTTCAGCGGACAATATGCACATATTCAATCGCGCGCCATCTGCTTATCGATCAGACCTCCCCCTCCTCAGACACACGCGCGCCACGCGCTTCGCCTCCTCCAAATGAGTATGTGCGCGTGCCCCTGCGCACGGGAGCGACAGGTTGATGCAGGTGAGCCTCAGTTGCTGCTTTTGTTTTGTTCAAAGCTTTATTGATCAGGTGAAACGCCGCGGACTGCGTCACAGCATCGCAGGTAAAGCTTCGTTTACATTGAGCGAAAGTCAGAGGTTAAAGGTCAGCAGGTTTCCTCGTGTGTCTGTGTCTCTGAAGTGAGGAAGAGGAGGCCCAGTGCTCCATCAGCCCGAGCTCTGCTCCTCCTCCTGAGGAGGTTTTACTGCCGCCGGAAGGACCTGAAAGGCTTCACACCTCCATCGCCTCCTTTTGTCCTCCAACACGTGCCCAAATGGCCCGACGAGAGGCGGCACGAGCTTTTGTTCAGGTGAGACGACACATGGCGTGTGCCGCCCGCGAGGAGGATAAAGGAGGTGTCTGGGGGGAGGCAGGCCGTGGGAAAGTCTCAGGTGTGAACAGCTTGGTGCGTTCACAAAAGTGAGCGAGGCGTCAACTCTGACACCTGAGCAGACATGCGCAGATAAACAAACGCTCTGCATCAGGAGGAGGGGGCGTAGTCTGGAGGGTCCTGAAGGAGCAGGCAGGTAAATGACAGAGCAGGTGAAGTCTCACCTGTGAATCAGGGACTGTGTTAGCCCCGCCCACACGAACAAAGTTAATTTTATATTTTTTATATTTTCTTCTATTTTTAAAAGAGTTTTTTCTTTTTTTCTTATTTTTAGACTCAAAATTTTCATTTAATTTTCTTACTTTAAATATTTCTCCTGTTTTTTTGTTTTTAACTGTCATTTAAATTATTATCTCCTTTCTTTTATTTTACTTTTTATAATTTACTTGAGCGCTTGTCTTGTGAGTAGTTTTACCTTCAGGAGATATTTCGCTTTGTCATATTGATAATAAAATGTTGAAATTATCCCCCCGGTGTAAGTAAAGTGTGTTTCAGTGTAAATGTGACACCTGAGCTGGTTTAGTGTTTTGGGGGCTGCAGTCTGCTGCCTTCTGTTAGCGTGTGACAGCTGAACAGCCGTGAGCTGCTGTGAGGCAAATGGAGGAGTCATAAAGCTCTGCGGCAGCCTCGGCGTTCCCAGGTTCACACCTCCACACTGAGCTGTGGGAAGTCTGAGTGGAAGCACATTTAGGTCCCAAACCTCCCAGCCTGCACTCAGAAACGAGCCGCGGCTCAGATCAGTGCAAACGAAGCCAGACTTTGTGTTTGTGAACATTTCGACCACATCACGTGTTCTTCGTCGTCTGTCTGCCCTTTTATCTCCGCTCTTATGCGAGCTTTCTCAGATCGGGGAATCAAACGAGCAGCTCAGGGTCCAGTCTGGCCCACTGGAGCTTTTGCAGTGTCAAAAATGCAGCAAACTCTTGAATTCTTTCAGCTTTCTCAGAAAAACACAGCACAGTACCTGCTGAGGCGATGACAGCGTGGGTGGAGAGACTGTTGGAATGTCTGTAGATATGTGATCATTAAATGTGAACTTTTACTTCTTATGGAAGTTTGACTCCTGGAAGCCTCAGACGTTGAGTCATGGCAGTGAGTTTGGGATGAAAAATGAAGCTGTTATTAATCAGGTGGTCCTTCCATAATCTGATGGTTCTTTCTGTGTTTGTGAGTCCATCAGTTTTAACAAAGGTCTCCAACACCACTGGCTGACCTACAGCCCAAACCACGACAGAGCCTCCACCGCAGCTGGCTGCAGACTGACTGCTGAGCCTCTCTCCTGACCATGATGTGCACCCATTTCTCCATCAGACCCGTTCCTCTGATCTTCAGCCCAGTTCTTGTGTCATTTTCATATCTCCAGCCTTTCCTTCAGTTTCCTTTCATTAAGCACGGCTTCCTGACAGCTGCCCATCCACTGAGGCTTCAGTGAGCAGTAGATGATCGTCTCTCAGGTTCTGCTGTAGAGTTTTTATAAACAGGTGACCGTCACAGATTTGTTGTTTAATTAAAGTTAAACCTCCAACATTTGGAAGATGATCTTTGATGAGTCTTTTTTGTGGGTGCGTTTTTAGCATGAGCGTTTTTCATCATCTGGGAACATCTGGGAGTTCATTAACGGTTTAATCTCACGGTCTGAATGACGTCACCAGAAATGATCACAAACTGATCAGCTGTATTGATCTGTGAAAGAAAACCTATGGACCTGATGGTTTCTGTTTAAGATGGAAGCGCCACAACTTAAAAAGGACACACGCACACACACATGCACGTGGAGCGGCGGATTTGGGCGCGCGCTCGCTCACCTCACTGCCTGTTTGCAGGTGGGCACTCTCACAACATCATGTGCTCGTTGTGTCCACGTTTATTTTAAAGCAGCGGTCTCCAACCTTTTTTGCGCCACGGACCGGTTTATGCCCGACAATATTTTCACGGACCGGCCTTTAAGATAAATACAACA
Organism: Maylandia zebra; assembly: GCF_041146795.1. NCBI lineage: Eukaryota > Metazoa > Chordata > Actinopteri > Cichliformes > Cichlidae > Maylandia > Maylandia zebra. The sequence continues at coordinate 38,552,031 of NC_135180.1, read as the reverse complement.
AAATAAAACTAGTACCGGTACCGAAAAAAAGAAAATTTATTCATAACACACGTGAAAAGACCCAGGAAAACGGAGTTAACGATAAAAACGATAACAAAATGACGCTGAAAACCCTGAAAACCACACATTTCACACCTGAGCCTCAACTCTCGCGGCCCGGTACCAAACAACTCACGGACCGGTACCGGTCCGGGGGTTGGGGACCGCTGGTTTAAAGCAAATCAGGACATTTCCAGCATTTCAAGCAGGAACCAGCAAATAGTCGGTGTCGGCATGATCACACCTTCCTGCATCAGTCAGCAGATGGAAGGAAGGGGGCTGATGCTCACCATTAAAATGGAAATGAACTTTCCATTTCTGGTGTGAAACGAGCCTCACCTGGCCGTCAAACACTAATCAGCTAGTTAACCAATCACAGGTCTCTGCAAATGAGTCTGAACTTCAGTCACATCGTTTCTGAGTTCAAATCCTCAGCGGTGGTGCACCGACGGAAAACTACATCAAATCTTGTCATCGTGGATCTCACGTCACGTGCACAGAGACGACAATCAAAGCTTCATTTTTACTGAGAACATTTCAGAAGAACAGATTGTTGCTGTTGTTATGAAATCATGCTTTTGTGTTCCTTTATGAATGTCGGTGCTACATTTAAGAACACAGCGTGCATTCGTGCTTTATGTGCATCAGTTTGCATCAGCAGGAAGTTAAATCTCAGACTTGGAGAACAGGACTGAGAATTGAAACAAGCTCCTGGATCCTGCAGATCTGGATCTGTGTCACGAGTCTGACAGAGCATCAAATGTGATGAGTTTGAGCTGAGGAGCCGTGCTGGCGGGTTGTTTTAATCACACTGAACTAAATGTAGAAAAACACTCATTTTTCTCTGCCGCTCATTATAAACGGACCGGTCATTAAATGTGAACTTTTCCGGGATGGTACTGGTTTCACACCAAAGTAAAAGAATCTGGAGCTATTTTTGTTATTATGCAGCAACTTGAGATTTCAGGGCCCACCTGTGGTTAAATGAACCGCCCCTGCTCTGTGAAGTCAGCCCGCGGTTTCCTTATTTAATCCTGTAATCTGTAAAAACAGACTTTTTAAACCACTCCATCCTCAGCAAACGGCAGCATGTGGGGGGGCTCATCACCCACTCTGGAGAAATGAAGATCTGCTTTAGTTTGTGTTTGACTTTCTATTTAATCTGTTTGCCTTAAACCCCGAGCAGCCCACAGCTCCCACTGCACAAACTGCAAGAAAGTGGAAAGTTACTGCTTCAATTATTTAAAGACGGCCGCCTCCCCTTTGCTAAGAGTCCAAAGTAGAGTTTATGAGAGGGATTTATTATGTCTAATATATTTCCAGTTGAGTCTGGCAGGACTCTGTGTGTATTTGCACTTTATGAGCAGTTAGGAGGGTCAAATATTTGGAATCTGAATGGCAAAGTGTTCCAAATATGCTATTTATACATTTATTCACACAGGAGTGTTCTGGGCTTCATCGCTGCCTGAAGTAAACACCAGGAAAACATGCAAAAATAACCCTGAGCCTACCCAGCACATAGCCTGGACCAATTCATACTTTTCAGTGATAATTTAACACGTATAATACATATAAAAACACAAATTACACCAAGCTGTCAGACAGCTTGGTGTAATTTGTTACCACCTGCATCTCACAGGTGGTACCTGTCCCGCCTCCACGGGACATAAACGTGCTGTGAAGAGAAAACATATTTACAGGTTCTGGGCACCACGGGGCTCCTGCTGTAACGCCAACAAAAAGCACATTTCTCACGTTCGGCCCAGCGCCGGTGTTGTGCCAAAAAGTGATTGTCTGCCAAAAACTGATTTCCAGTGTTTCTGTGTATTTTTTATGTGTAATATCTTTACGTATGTTCGTAAATAGACTTCGGTGAACAGGGGATACAAAGGGGTTACATAAAGAATTAAAAAATTATCTGTTTTTTAAGTATCTTTACAACTTGTACTTACATTATAACCAATCCGGTCCTTTATCCCCACTTAAAATATTTTTACAGAACTATTGTAATATTTGCTGCCATTTCTGCTGTGCTCTTGGCCAACTTACTCTTACAAAATACATTTTTAATGTTAATGAGATTTTTTTTTACTGCATAAATAAAGGTTATATAAAAGTCGCTGCCAAAAACTGATTGCGGCTTGTATCTTGCTACACGAATGTTGTTTGTGGCTCAAGATGACTTTATGTCATCCATAAGGGATGCATTTGACATATGTTTAACATATTATAGCCCAACAAGTTACTTATAGCACTTTAAATATGAGCAATCGCTTTTTGGCAAATACCGGAAATCAGTTTTTGGCAGACAATCACTTTTTGGCACAACACCGGCCTCATTTTCCGTACATTAAACGTATACAGCAGCGCTGCACATGTTCTATTAAAACTCGGCACGAAGGCTTCTGCGAAGCCCGAGGAGCAGCCAGAAGATCAAAAGCATCCCGGCCGTGTCCTCCTCTGTCCAACGCGCTCAATAACAGCGTGTTTCAGATGCATTTGTTAGAGGGAAGCATCCTGAACCAGCGGAATCTCATTAAAAGAGAGAAAATTCAAAGCTTGTAAACAGCGAAGGGAAAACTATAAAACCTAAAATGATTCACATTATGAGCCTGAAACGCCAAAGAGTCCACCGATTTACACTTTAAAAAGACCGAACAAAAACAGGAAAATCCACACATCACGCTGGTCGGTTTGATTTATTCTGGGTTTATTACCAATGGTGAGTTTACATCACATGCATATTGAGACGAATGATCTCTGGACTCGTTGCTCTGGAGAAAGAATAAAACTCAGAGGCCTCGGAGGGCGGCGATCGTCGGTTTATCTGCAGCAGATCTGACTGAAAGTCTTTTTTTCCTAAATGAGTGTAAAGCAGAAATGCAGCACGTCGTCCTCTTTGTAAAACACGCTGCTGTTTAAAGCCAAGAACGAGCCACCGCATCAGACTCGTGTACAGCGCTGTGCACAGGTCTTACGCCTCTCCTCTAATCTTTATATTCTGCAGGAAAATGAGAACCAAGTGCAGCGATTTATTGAAACACGGTCTCTATGAGGCAGAAACAGGTGACAGTATTTGAGTAGACACCTTTATTCTCCAGCACAGGCTGTAAAATCTCTCCAGGCTTCTTGAAGGACACGCAAAGCTCTTCTGTTCTTGTTCTGCTCTGCCGGGATGATCCCACACTGCTTCAGTAATGCTGCGCTGCAGGAGGCTCCACTGTGCGCTTTCACTGCGTTGGGATCATTGTCAGGCTTTGCAGAAGGATCAAATTCAGTCTGATGGTACTTTGTTAAAACTGATGAATCGAACGTCACTGACTGAAATCCAGACCCAGCCTCCACTGTGGCCTCACTGTTGGACCTCCTCTGTACATATCGCCAAAGATTTGGACTCATCGCTCCCTCTGACCTGTTGTTATCGAGTTTCAGTCCAGTTCTTGTGTAGTTTGGATGGTTCAGCTGAAGGCTCCGTGATTTTTAGGCTGAACACTTGTTGTTTTGTCCGCCACTTGTCCAGTTTCCTCACATTTTTTAAGGACACACTGCACACCGTGCGAGATCCGCCAGGTTTTCTGCTAATAGTTCAGAGAATCCATTGTTGGTCCAAAAATGACATTTTATGACAAACTACTATCTTCAGGATTTTTCACAGATTCAACTAAAGAAACTAGAATAAATCATCGGTTTGTGTGACAGGCTGCTTTCATCAAAGATAAACTTTAAGATGGATTCTGGCAAGTCGTTATGTGCAGAGACATAACGACTTTACCTCGGAGCCTTTATGATGCCTGAGTGATGAGGTCAGAGTTAAATGGAAACAAAGAAAAACGTCTGAAAATGGTCAGGTACGAGGACTGGACTGGAAACAAGGGAAGACTGAAGGATCTTCAGAAAGCTGGAGGAGGATTCTTTGTGAAAAATGACAAGTCTGACTGCTTGGAAGCAAAATAGGGAGAAATGAGGGGTTGCTTAAGGCTACGTCCACACGTACACGGGTATTTTTGAAAACGGAGATTTTCCGTTTTCGTTTTAAAAAATAATCCCGTCCACACATAAAGGCAGAAATGAAGGAAAACGCTGCTATGAACATGCCAAAGCAGCAGGTGGCGCTAGATTCCTAACCGTGCAGAAATGTTGGCCAATCAGAAGTCTAGAAGCCTCGGTGGGAAAAAGTAAACAAAGCTGGGGCATAGAAGCAGAACCGAGTCGTATGTGTGGACGGACAGTAACTGTGTGTATATGTAAGCATTTAAACACTGCAGAGAGTAGAATTAACAGTATTGTAGAAATTCATTTCACCGAAACAATAACGTGGCGCACAGTGTGACGTCAAAAAATGCGCACACCTTTGACGCTGCGTTTTCTCCGTTTTTTTCGTCCACACGTAAATGCAAAAACGGAGTTTTCAAAAATATCCACCCTGGCCGGAGTTTTTAAAAATCTTCGTTTTCAGTGACCAAAAACGCCGTTTACGTGTGGACGGAAGGTGCAAACGCATAGAAAAATCTGCGTTTTCAAAAATGCCCGGGTACGTGTGGACGTAGCCTGAGACTTCTGCACAACTGTGTACAGCACAGGAACCAGGCGTGGCTCGGCATGCATCTTTGGTAGCTTCGTCACGTGAAGGTGATCTCTGTGGATCGATCACATGTTCAGTCAGGGTGGCAGGTCGGGTCAACACTTCAGGCTCTCTGACGTGTTCCTTGAGGTGCTCCCGAACACGTCTGCTGGTGGCCTAATATTGCCGAGCTATGCAAGCTAACGTGATCTAGTTTGATCTAATGAAGCCCTCATAGGACCAGACCAGGTGAGCCATCCCGAGCCAAACACTGTCGCCAAGATTTCCTCCACTCCTCCAACACAGTCTGTTGTTCTTCCTCAGAGTCACGCCTCACACACCAGGATGTGCTCACACAGACAGAACATCACAAGACCTCATCCCTCTCGCTGTTACGTCCTGGACGCATATTCGTCTACGCCACGGCGGCCGACGCCGCTTGGCGCTCTGACATATTCACCAAACTCTCATAAATGCTACTTATCGTTTATTTGCATCGTTATAAACAATATTCATGATGTGACGTTCGCCTCCAACAGCACAGTCTGAGACACACACACAGGAACAGAAAATAAAATACACATTCTCAAAGTGTGGCAGATGACAGCTGATCTCAGGTCAGATCCAGTGAGCGGCGATGCGACTGGAGCTGGAGTGGCGACGGCAGCGCTGATTCCCGATCAGCCTCCAACCACCAGCAACCAGAGTTTAGACCGACCTGGATCCTCTCCATCAGAAGCTTAAAAATGCATCAGGTGTCACAAAGATGAGGCCCCACCTCCACAAAAACCAGGAAGTGCAAGGCCAGTTAAAGTCCTAGCTCCGGTCCAGCGCAACAGCCCCGCCCACTGAGACGTCCGTGACGGCGGAGACCATTCGCCTGCAGCACACGGGTCTCTCTCCTCCTCTCTCTCACCTCACCTTGGACGAGTGATAGGTGGAAAGCGAGCAGGGGAGGGGGTGGGGCTCATTGCTGCTTGGAGCGCCAAAACCGCGAGGCGATGGAGCCGATCGAGAGTCCCTGTTTCTTCTGCTGGGAGAGCTCGGACAGACGCTGCTCCTCCTCCTGACGGGCAGAGAAAACAGAGTCAAAGCCATTCCAGGTGAAACCTGTGACAGGTGCGTTTGATTTCTCCTCCTACCTGTGCCAGCTGAGCCTGTCGGCGCTTGAAGGCCTCGATGGGGTCTTCCTCCAGCGCGTAGTTCTCCAACACCGAACGCACGTCGTCCACGCCGCTCATAGCGATGGCTGATGGAGAGGAGGAGACGGAGGAGGTGAAACAACAACAGACAGGAAACACGGGAAGGTCAACCAATCAAATATGAGCTAAGTGACAGTAGAGGGATGCACTGACGAACATAAGAAGCAGACGTCAACTACAAAAACAAATTAAGTTAAGGAACGGCTGGGTGACAGGACGGTCCCCGAACGCCTCGCCGTGCGTCTTACTCTTGAGGAAGTTGGCGAGGTCGTAGAGCGTTCGGTCCTCAGAGTTTCCGTCCCATTTCTTCAGAGCCAGGCCGTTGAAAGGCTGCAGGCTGAACGCCTCCCGCTTACAGTCCACCACGATGACCTTACTGCTGTCGCGGTTCAGACACGACACATCCTAAAAGAGACACACACACACGTTTACTCTCCTGCTGCAGATAAAATCACTAATTCGATGACTGATGAGGTAAACGCCTCCTCCATCACTCCAGCCCGACTAAAGTTGACACTGGTGATCTTTCATGCCTCATCAAATAAGAGACTCCATTACCTTAATGACCCTTAAGGTAACACTTGCTAGCCCCAGCTGGTGTGTGTGTGTGTGTGTGTGTGTGTGTGTGTGTGTGTGTGTGTGTGTGTGTGTGTGTGTGTGTATTCATATCTTTGTAGGGACCAAAAATTGGAAATCCTCACGAGTTTGAAGGTATTTTTCAGACTCAGGATGTGGTTTTAGTGTCAGGGTTACAACTGGGTTATGGTTGGGTTTAGGCTCAGGGTTAGGCATTCACTTTTGATGGTTAGGGTAAAGGGCGAGGGGAAGCATTATTTCAATTAGATGTCTCCACAAGAAATGAATACCCGACGTGTGTGTGAGTGAGACAGATGGAGAGGGACTGTCTGCGGCCCAATCATCCTCCACGTCCTCACAGCTGATGAAAGAAGGCCGCCGTTCTCCTTCACATTGTGTTTGTGTGAAGGAATCAAGCTGCCACTGAAGAATCGGACCTTCTCAGTCTTTTACGCCATTGTGGAGGAATTTTGGCCGCTCTTCTTTCCAGCATTGCTTCAGTTCATTGAGATTTGAACGGTGGATCTAAGCACAGCTCTCTGAAGGTGTCAGCAGGCTGAGCAGTCTGGACTTTTTCTTTTTCAGCCATTCTGTTGGAGATTTACTGCCTGGCTCAACTCAGCGACTGCAAAGTGCTTACATCGTCATCCCTCGTCCACCGGTCGGTATGAGGCGTTTGAACTGAGTTTGGATCTCTGCAGCTGAGGACAAACCTCTCCACCAGCTGGGGCAAGCCCTGGATGACCCGGGAGGTCAGGCAGCTGCTGAAGGAGAGGAACATTGCGTTCAGGTCTGGCAACAGGGATTACTACACCACAGCCCGATCCAACCTGAAGAGAGGCATCAGAGAGGCAAAGGGGGACTATAGGAGGAGGATCGAGGACCATTTGAAGAGTAATACCAGCCGGCAGGTGTGGCAAGGCATCCAGCACCTAACCAACTATAAGATCAATCTCGGAGCTGCGGACGGTGACCTGGAGCTGGTAGAGGAGCTGAATATCTTCTTTGCCCGCTTTGAGACCAGGGTACCGGAGGTATTGGAGCCACAGCAGCAACACGCCACCCATAGCAGCACCACCCTCACCCTGGAAGAGCACGAGGTGAGGCGCATGCTGCAGGCTGTTAACCCGAGGAAGGCGGCGGGTCCTGATGGTGTGCCAGGTCGAATATTGAGGGATTGTGCAGAACAGCTGGCTGGGATCTTCACCAGGATCTTCAACAAATCCCTCGCACAGGCGACTGTCCCACTCTGCCTGAAGTCCTCCACCATAGTCCCCTTGCCTAAGAAGCCCCACATCACCGGCCTGAATGACTACAGACCGGTGGCACTCACCCCAGTGGTAATGAAATGCTTTGAGAAGCTGGTCCGCAGACACATCACAGCAGCCCTGCCCCGCAGCCTGGATCCACACCAGTTTGCCTACAGAGCAAACCGATCCACGGAAGACGCTGTAGCCACAGCACTCCATGCTGCATTAACTCACCTGGAAGAGCATGGTAGCTATGTGCGGATGGTCTTCGTGGATTACTGCTCAGCTTTTAACACCATCCTTCCACACAAACTGGTGGCCAAGCTACAAGACCTGGGGCTTCCATACAGCACCTGCATGTGGATCAATAGCTTCCTCTCGGGCCGTAGACAGAGAGTCAGAGTTGGCCATCACACATCCTCAGCCCTGAGTCTCAGCACTGGCTCACCCCAGGGCTGTGTGCTCAGTCCACTGCTCTACTCTCTCTACACACACGACTGCACTCCTCGCCACCACAGCAACATCTTTGTGAAATTTGCAGATGACACCACAGTGGTGGGGCTCATTACCAAGGGAGACGAGTCTACGTACAGAGACGAGGTGGAGCAGCTGACGTCATGGTGTAAGGCCAATAACCTCCTCCTCAACACTTCAAAAACCAAAGAACTCATAATAGACTTCAGAAGGAAAAAGGCAGAGATCCAACCACTATTCATAAATGGGGACTGTGTAGAAAGGGTGGCAAGCTTCCGCTTCCTGGGAGTCAATATAGAGGAGAACCTTTCCTGGAGTGTGAACACCTCCGAGCTGCTGAAAAAGGCCCAACAGAGACTGTACTTCCTGAGAATTCTCAGGAGGAATAACATCACACAGAGACTGCTGGTGTCCTTCTACAGAGCCACCATTGAGAGTGTTCTAACTTACTGCATATGCATCTGGTACACTAGCTGCACAGGGGCTCAGAGGAAAGCACTCCAAGGGATCATTAACACCGCCCAAAAGATCACTGGCTGCCCTCTCCCCACACTGGAAGTTCTACACAACGCCCACTGTTTTAAAAAGGCCCAAAACATCATAAAAGACACCTCACATCCTGGCCACTCCCTGTTCGAACTGTTGCCCTCAGGCAGACGGTACAGGGCAATCAGAGCAAGGACTAATAGACTCAAACACAGCTGTTATCCAACTGCAATAACACATCTGAATACTACAAAAAAATGTCCATCACGCCACTCTTGTGTTAATCTATGCACGGCCTGAAGCATGTGTGTGGGAATGTATGTGAATGTTTTACTGTTATATCTTATTAGTATTTTAAGTATTCTATCTATTTTATTTATTGAATTTTATTGTTTTATTTATATTTTGATATTGCTAGGGATGATGCAATGATCGGGGACCATTCTTAATTTCGTTGTTCTCATGACAATGACAATAAAGTTTCTGATTCTGATTCTGACATTGGTATCATCCATTTGAAGGACGCTGTTACAGATGTGGTTTATTGAGCCTTTGTAAACCTCAGTTAAGGAAATGGCCTCGTAGCCCTCCCTCAGCAGACGCTTCTCTAAGATCACTGCTGATTGCAGACCTGCAAACTGCCCAAACCTTTGCTTTTATAGGGAAGCTTGAGCTTTCAGATGATCGGTTAATCAGTGCATTTGATAGTCGACACCTGGCTGCTCCTTTCCCTCTTCCACATATTGTTTGTGCATTTGAAGCGCCTTGAGGCGACTTTTGTTGTGATTTGGCGCTATATAAATAAAATTGAATTGAACATTTCGTCTTCGTTTCAGGTACATGAATAATGACTATGAATATAAGTGACGTAGAGAAGATGCAATAGAGCAACATGGCGTGGACGTCTGACAACGACGGTCTCTGATCTTAATTAGAGCTCTTATGATGCCATGTGACCAATAAAAGCCGTCCGAAGCCTGTCATGTTGAATGTTCTAAATACGCGTCGATTCAAACTGTGAAACACTGGCTTCACTCTAGAACAGCAGCTGGACGGGACTAAAGCAGGACTTTGCTCCAGGTTGGGGGTTAACTCTAACACACACAGAGTTACGTCAATGAAAGGTCGCGCCCCGACAACTTCCCCGGCACCGCACTTCTCCGTCTTTGTATGAAAATTCCTCTCGTCAAATCTGCCGTGCGATGTTATTGGCAGGCGCCATCTGTGGCTGCCCTCTCCGTTGGGAGATTAGAAATAGGAATGACATCTACTGCTGTGCAGCGTCCAGCAGAGGAAACTTTGCCGTCACAGAAGCTCACGAACACCAGCGTGACTCCCTCCTGCGAGACCCTCGGCTCATGTTCTCAGCAAATTGGGCAGCAGCATTTTTACAGAGTCGGTGAAGTGCTAAGAAATGCTGCACACACTCACAAATACAGTTTAGGTAAATGTATTATGTACTGTACTGCAAGCTGACAGTAAGATTCTACTTATCCCAATCATATCAGAGCCTGACTCCGCCCACTGCATGGTCTTGAAAAAGACCAAAACATTTATTTGGGTCATTTCGAGCTGGATGGCTCCTCCTCTCCAACATCTTCCCCCTCTGATGTCTTGGAGCACTGCAGTAGTTGGCAGATGCATCAGTTTGAGGAGTCCGCTTGTCCTGTTATTGATGGACCAGCATGCAGTCTGTAACAGTGGGGCCAATACATAAGGTATACCGGGTTGAACCTTCTTTTTCCTTCACAGCCGTTTTAATTCTTCATGTCTCAGATTCCTCGACATGACTGTGTCACACAGCTGCTGCACGTCTATGACCTCCCACTCCACTACATCATAAAAAAAAAAAAAAAAAAGACTACCGTATTTTCACGACCATAAGGCGCACTTAAAAGTCTTGGATTTTCTTCAAAAAGTGCGGCGCGCCCTATAGCGCGGTGCGCCCTATGTGTTGTAAGGAGGACGTAGTAGAGAACACCATGAGAACGTTAAAGGGTGAAGTGTGGGCGTTGATCGTATATACCGGGACAATCGCACATACCTGTATAAAAGAACAGGTATGTGCATTATGCAGGACATCGTTGTTTTAACAACCCTGAAAATGGCAAAGAGACACGCTTACGAAGCACAGTTTAAACTGAAGGCCATCAGCTACGCGGAGGAACATGGAAATCGAGCAGCGGCGAGAGAATTTAAGATTAACGAATCGATGGTTCGCAAATGAAGGAAGCTGGAAAACAAGCTCCGGCAGGTCAAGAAAACGCAGCTGAGTTTCCGCGGACATAAGGCGAGGTGGCTCGAGTTGGAGGAAAGACTCGAGCGGTGGATCATCGAGCAAAGAGCGAGCGGGAGAAGCGTTTCGACGGTCACCATTAGGCTAAAAGCAGTTTCACTAGCTGAAGAGATGAACATTGAACATTTCCAAGGAGGTCCGTCTTGGTGCTTTCGTTTTATGAAACAGTGCCATTTTTCCATCAGGACCGGGACTACGGTAGCGCAGCAACTTCCAGCGGATTATAAGGAAAAGCTGGCCATCTTCAGCTCCTACTGCAGCAAACACATCGGCGACAAAAACATCCAGCCCAGCCACATCACTAACATGGACGAGGTCCCGCTCACTTTTGACATCCCGGTGAGTCACACTGTGGAGAAGAAGGGGACCAGCACGGTAGCGATACGCACAACGGGGTATGAAGTCTTCTTTTACTGTTGTGCTTGGCTGCCATGCTAATGGACAGAAACTGCCGCCTATGGTGATTTTTAAGCGAAAGACTTTGCCTAAAGAGAAGTTTCCAGCAGAAATCATCATTAAGGCAAATGAAAAGGGCTGGATGGATGAGGAAATGATGAAAGACTGGCTGAGGGAGGTGTATGTAAGGAGACCAGGTGGTTTTTTCCACGCATCACCATCGCTGTTGATCTGTGACTCTATGCGTGCCCATCTCACAGCCGATGTGAAAAAAAACTAGTGAAACAAATGAACTGTGAGCTTGCTGTCATTCCGGGAGGCCTGACAAAGGAACTCCAACCGCTGGACATCGGTGTGAACCGCCCGTTCAAAGTAAGGCTGCGAGCGGCCTGGGAGCGATGGATGACCGGTGGAGACCACAGTTTCACTAAGAGTAGAAGGCAGCGCCGGGCGAGTTATGCCACAATTTGCCAATGGATTGTAGATGCTTGGGCTAACATGTCTGCTGGCACTGTTGTTCGAGCTTTCGCAAAAGCCGGCATCGTTTCCGAGGAGCCGCACGGCACGGAAAGTGACTCTGACAGTGAAGAAAGTGAACCTGGCATGTTTGATGGAGATTTAGCGCAGCTGTTCAATTCAGACACAGGGGATGAGGACTTCCATGGGTTTGATTGATGATAAAAATGTGAGTACCAAACTTCGTTTTGCTCCTGCTTTATTTTTAAATACGCACACTTGTATGCTTGTGTGTTGTTGATGATGACGATTACCGGCAATAGAAATGTGAGTAAGGTACCGAATTCAGGTTTGCTCCCGCTTTATTTTTAAATATGCATACGGTACTTGTATGCGCCCTATGGTCCAGTGCGCCTTATGTGTGTGTTAAATACAGTAAGGGCACACATAACTGAGACTGCGCCTTTTAGCACAGTGCGCCTTATGGTCGTGAAAATACGGTATTTGATTAAGATTAAGTGACTGTGGATGTTTGAGTGAACGTCACGGTCAAGAAACCAGTTTGATGATCTGAGTTTGTAACGTGGTGATTTATTCTGCAGCCACTCAGGCTGTGGAGTTTGAACGATGCTCGGCTGGTACTGAGGAGAGAAAAGTCCACCAAGGAAATAACCCCCACACCATCACACCAGCAGCCTGAACTGGTGACACAGGCACGATGGATCCATGCTTTCATGATGTTTAGCCACATTCTGACCAGGTTTGTCTTTCCGGTCTTCTGCTGCCCAGTTTTGGTGAGTCTGTGTGAGCCGTCGTCTCATTTTCCTGTTCGTAGCTGACAGGAGTGACACTCATTGTGGTCTTCTGCTGCTGTAGCCCAGCTCGAAGCGCTCTGTCCATTCTCCTCTGACCTCTGGTATCAACAAGTCATTTTCTCGCGGAGAACTCCTGCTCATAGGACATTTTCGAATTGGACCGTTTTCTGTAAACTCAGATGGTTGGTGGAAGAATCCCAGCAGATTAGCAGTTTCTGCACCGTGCCATGTTCAAAGTCACTAAAATCACATTTCTTTCCCATTCTGGTGCTCAGTCTGAACTTCAGCAGGTCTTCCTGGGCGTGGTTATATGCTCTACATCTTTAACCATAACTATTGTTGCAGTTCATTACTGCCTTTTGTAAACTGTATTTATTCTTTTTAACTGTATTGCTTATTGCACTCTAGAGGCTGGTGAGAAACAGTATTTCGTTTCAGGCTGGGCAACTCCATACAAAATGACAAACTTGTTGAGTCTACATGTGACTGGCTGATTAAATATTTACTGAAACAATAAAATATCCTTGAAATTCAAAAAGTAAGCCTTAAGTTTATTATTTAACTCTGTGCTTAAAGATGTTACTCTGAGCAGCTCTTTGTGGTTTCATTGGGATATTGTCTGAGTTAATGAGTGAAATGTACTTTATATTAATGTTAAATGTATTCTGAGTTTGTTATAACAGATTAAGGTCATTTTTAGAGTGAGAAGCGTGCACATGTACGTGAACCAATACAAGAGTTGGGATCCCTTCAGTGTGTTTTAGTGTCTGCAGACCTCCTGATTTGGGGTTTTGCATATATAAACTAAACATCAGGCTTAAAATGAATGATTTAAAAATAACAAAGTTAATCCAACTGTTGCGTTTCTTATCCAGCCAACAAACAATAAGACGTCTGATCCACTTCAGGCCAGCAGCCGACGCTCGGATGCAGGCCAGCCAACAATAGGCAGAGGAAGGGTTAACGCTGAGGTAATGATCTCATTGTGGTGTTAGTTTAATATTCCTGAAGGAATATCAGACAGTGGAGAATAAAACAGCTGGTAGAACAGGATCAGTATGCCTGACTCTGTGAAATAAAAAGACAACCATTGTTTTTCCAACTCAGCGGTCAAGCATCCATGCAGAGCAGCTTTGCTCATTTTTAGGTGCGGAATAAGAAAAAAAAGCTAAAATAATAACTAATGTAGACGATGCACAGATATAATTACATTTTTAAGTTTTATTTAAAAAGCACCACGCACCGCCAAGGTGCTCGTTACTGTAAGGTAAATATCCTTAATGATACAAAGAGAACCCAAACAGTCAGATGATCCCTGTGGAGCAAGCACTTGGCGACAGTGGGAAGAAAAAAAACCCTTTTAACAGGAAGAAACCTCACAATCCAACTGACAAACGAAAGAGCATCCATACAGACTGATCGGTGCTAAATATTTCCCCTAAATCTGAGGGACTCGGAAAAAACTGGAACCAAAACCGGAAAATTAGCCAAAATGCATTTTTTGAAGTTTTGTCCAGTTACAGAAAAGAAAACAGACTTCAGATTGTGACTCTGTGATGTCTGTTTGAAGCCTGATGGTGTTGGTTTGGATCAAACTCGTCCACGGCTGCTAAAAGCACAGCCACAGGCATCATTAAACAACTGTTTTAATTTCACAGGGACTTAGTAACTTTCTCTTGTTGCCATATACAGCACTTTAACTCTCTCTCAGCATCTGTTGCATTCAGCCTGTCTTGGCATTATGGAGATGAGCTGGTAAAGTGTGTCTTTGCTCTGGGAAGTAGGTTAAACCAGCTCCTTCCAGCCTCCACCCAGCTCTCTAATGCACAGAGATGGCAGTTGGAGGGAGACAGAAGGAGGAGGAGGACGAAGAAAGTGGGGTGAGGGAGGGTGAAAGGGAGGTGACATAAGAGGAAGAGGGGAGAAAGGAAGCAGAAGGTTAATGAGGCCTGAGAGGGGGAGCGAGGGGAGGAGAAATCAATTTGTGCAGCAGAAGGCGAACATGGAGAGAGGACGGGGGGGGGGTGACGCAGCACCGCCGAGCTGCTGTAGCAGAGTTTAGATACTTAAACTTCCTGCTCACGGTTTCATCTTCTGGAAGTAGCTGGAAAGTAAAAGTTTGGGCACCAAACCTGATCAGGCAGTAGTAGTGGATTATCGATTAGTTTGGTCTGGTGGTGCAACAGAGGAGAAACTGCAAATGGTACAAAATGGAGCAGCACGAATGCTTCTTTGTTGTGCGATGTTGTTAACTGTAAACTTCATGCTTCACTTGGATTTATCTGAAATATATCCGCTCAGATTCTTTCTGTATTTTGTTTAGAAAATGTGTTTCAGTATATTTATAATTGAGCCATTTGTTAACTTTGTAATATACTGTATTATTTAATTGGTTCAGTCTGTTACTGTCTTAGAGCAGGGGTCTCAAACTCGTGGCCCACGTCACGCCTAGAAAAGAATCATCTTTATTATCCCACGGATAAGAAATCTCGGTTACAGAGCTCTTACAGCACGGGAAAATAAAATATAAAAGGAAGACACAAGGTGGTCCTATAAACATAAGCAACCAAAGTTTGTATATACAGGTAACAATGTACAGAATATGTATAGAAAAATTGAGAAAATTGTACAGAGATTTGTATGAAATGTACCGTAAACAAACAAGCTGGTGAGTAAGACGACCAAAGCATGTTAAGCTGCGTCACAGAGTCTGACAGCTGCTGTAATGACCTCCTTCCTACTGCTGAACGAGCTGCTCGGTGTTCAGTCTCATGCAGGGGTGGGAGGTGATGTCCGTGATGGATGTTCGCTTAGACAACATCCTCCCCAGCCTGCTCGATGGACCTCAGCGGACAGTCCAGGACAGAGCTGGCCCTCCTGACCAGTTTGAGTTCCCCCCGTCCCTCTCTGCCACTCCACCATGACAGCAGACCACAGCATAGAAAATCGCAGATGTAAATGTTATCAGCGTTTACCCGACACTGATAACATGATAACACACGCCAACGACAGGAGGCATCGTTGTGCATGTTTGACTGCTGCAGGTAACAAGGATCAGAAACTAAACGAGCACAGCACCCTGACCTCACCTGGAGCAGAGCACCTCTATAGAAGAACCGGTCAACTACCCATAAACTACACAGTACGGACACCTCAGCGTTTTAATTAATGAAGGAAGACAAAATGAACAAAGACTATGTTAGTTGGACGTGTTTCACTGTTAACAGTCGACTTAAGAAGCGAACGAGATGCTTTGGGATGATTTTAGTTAAACTCGCCACGCACCGCCCTTCACAGAGGGGGCGCTGTCTCGTTTTAAAATTTACATTGTGAGATTATAATATTATCTTATGCCACGTTATGCCCCCGATTAATGATTGTGAAATTATTATGTAGGTTTAGTTTGCATTATTCTCCTGAATTAGAGAAGGTGAAACTATTACTGATCGGTATTACATCAGACTGCTGATTTATTGTGAATGAATGATATTGTTTATGATGCATTATACTGCTGAGTTATAAGAAATGCTGTTTTCAGAGTCAGGACTTTGCTTTTTCTGATAGCGGAGGAGTCAGAGCACATTCCACGGGAGCTTCACTCCTGCTGTTGTTAAAGGCAGACGAAATAGGGAGCCAAGGCCATAAGTCAGGCTCGCTAGGAGTTAGTGAATGATTAGGCTTTTACGACTAGGTGGGGGTCAACGGTGGCTATAAGAGTTTGAGTAATGCTCCACCATTTGGAGATCGATGCAGTCGGTGGGCAGTGTTCATCTCCCCACGAGTGTGTTCATTAAAACCATTGTTTGACCGAAGCTCTTCTGGGCCAGTGTTGTGTTTGTGCTCACCCTCAATATCTGAACCCGTAACAACATCCATCCAGAAATCAGCACTAAAGATCGTTTAACACATGAATAAAGTTATCCAACACAAGCTGAACACTTCTTTAACTGAATCTAAAACTTTAACACTTTTTATTATTAAAATGTAAAAGAAATTTAGGATTTTTTGAGCCACAGATTCAAACTGATGTGAAACATGAGATTATTCAAGAGCAAAGGTTTGTTGGTCAAAAACACCTTTAAATGTATGTTAGTGTCCTTTAAGTCAACATTTCTGTCATGTCAGGCTGACATAACACCACACAGACGAGCACCTCAGCAGTACCACACACACACACACACACACACACACACACACACACACACACACACACACACACACACACACACACACACACACACACACACACACCTTGATATGATGTCCCTCCACGTAACGCGTTGCGTCTCTGAAGAGACGGTACATGACGAAACCCTGAGGGTCGATGCTGTCGATCAGAGGATACGCCGTCTGCACACGAAAGGAAGCACAAAGCATGGATGCAAAGAGCTGATTTAATGTGTCGTCACGCCTCAGATTAGTAAATAAGACAGAAACACGCTCCTCTCCCCCCACGTGAGTTCAAAGTGGTACGATCCCATTAAAGAGGGCCAGCCCGTGTGGGAACAGCAGGAGAGGGAACTGTAAGCCGTCTCTATGAGCAGCTGCTGAAACGCTCACCATGCCGGTCTCTGCGGTGAAGACGACGATCTCGTAGAGCGGCGCCACCTGCTGGAACAGGTAATCGATGCCCGGACGTTTCTTAAAGCGCCAACCTGTTGCCAACTGCAGAGAGAAAGAGCAGCTGTTTAAACACATCTGGATTGAAGCGTAGGGTTTCCAGCTGCTGCTCATCATGAACAAAGTCCTGCAGCTTTTCCTGCACTTTGGTGGACGCGAGCAGTTTGCTTCCCTTTCTGAGTTTCTCTGTTTATCATAATAAAGTTCGATCACATGTTGTTAAGAATACAACACAACACAGTGTCTGCGAGACCAGAAAAGAGTCGTTAATGAAGGTTACATGAATCGTTTTGCAAAAGTATGAAGGCGTGAGGCACCGACAGCTGCAGGAAGGAGATCTGACAGCCACTGTCTGGGCACGCTCAGAGGTCGTGACCTCGTCACTCAGGCTGCTTTCAGTTAAACAGATAAAACAAGCTTTGTCCCATTATCACCTGTGTGTGTGTGTGTGTGTGTGTGTGTGTGTGTGTGTGTGTAACAGGAAGGAAGGCTGACACGGTCCAGCAGGTGAACGTGTTTGCCTGCTTTAACCGGCGGCAGGTGTTGGCTGCTGCGCACCTGTCAGGTAAGAGGCGTGTTTTACACGAGTGAAAAGGAGCAGACACTGAACGAGCGGACAGGTGGTGGACACGCCTCCAGCACATCCTCCACCTGTCTCTCCTGAACTGTAACCTGTTTGTTAAAGGATCATTTCAGGATTATTCAGTCTTGAGGAGTTCACTGTAGCTCTTTGTGTGTTTCAAGTTTAAGGGAACGAGGACAGGAAACAAGGACAATAAGAGGCCAAACACAAGCTCGCAGCAGCTTTCTAAAAAACAGCAGGTGAGGAGCCCTGGAAGCAGGAAGCTACGTACCACAGCTCTAACTCGGGTTTCTTTGTTGGCGACTAATGGAGTTCATCTCCTGAGACACTGTTTGGCCAAACAATTAATGTCCATTCTCTTCCGTTTATGTAATTCAAGGTCACAGGGGAGGAGCCTATCCCAGCTGTCTCAGGGTGGGAGGCGGGGCACACCTTGGCCAGGTCGCAGGTCTGTCACAGGGATAACACAGCATCCATCCCGTTTTGGCTGCAGCAGGTCTCCTTTCTAGAAATCTGGCTAAATGTATTAGACCCTCCAAAACGTGACGATCCAGAGTTGCAGTCTTACACGCCTCTCTCAGCTTCTCACCTCCTGTTTTCCTCCAAAGGCCCATCAGAAAACATCATCTACAGCTACTCTCAGTACCATTGGTTTAGGTGGTCTTGACTCCAAGTCTACTTTATACAGATAAGGTGCTGGGATCAGGGGTATCTGTAACTGACAGATTATAATCTGTGGGGCTGGTTGTAAAGGATCAAATACACCACGCTGTTGCTTTGCTCCGAGTTCACACCTCTGCACAGCTGACAGAGCACTGACAGAGCATGCTTCTTCTGCCTGCTGATTCCTCACCTTCATAACGTTCTGAAGGAAGTTGGAAAAACTTGACTAATTTAACTTTAACAGTTTTCAGTTCCGTTCAGTTTCAGTGGGATTGCTGCAGTGTTACCCTCCAGCTTCTCATTGGACCGTTTATAATCGACAAAGGCTGTAAAGCTCTTGGAGAAGCAGACGTACCGACCACTCCGGGTGCAGCAGGACGTCTGTGAGCTCCAGCACCAGCGTGTAAGGAGGCTGGTAGTACGGCTCCTTCAGAGGGTCGGGGAGCAGCTTCGGGCTCGTGGGCTCGATGATCATCTGACATCATCAACGAGAGACAAACAAAGACGAGGTCACAGAGAGCCTCTAAAAGTCCGAAACAGGTAATGCAATAGTTCAACTGGCTGCACTAAAGCTGGGTCTACACTTTAATCAGATCTTAATTGTTTGACTCTCATGAAAGTTAGTTCTGGATGTTTCCATGCACCGACGCTGACTGGACTCACCTGTCTGTAGTCCTTAAAGTATTTGTAGGTTCTTCGTAACTGTTGGATAACCGGAGGGTCTGAAAGAAAAGGGAAAAGTGCTCAGTTACATAAGTGAATTGACTGTGAGACGGAGGCTGACGGTGCAGGAGATGATCAAAGAGGAGGCGGGACTCCTCTGTTAGCTGCTTAGAGCCCATTTAAAGCCGACAGATTACCGAAAGTGAACACAGCTGTAGTTCTAATGGCTTCTGAAAACTACAATTCCCTGAGGGGACGCAAACAGCTGATAAGATCTCAGCGAGTGCGCGTGGAGCTGGACTTCCAGCCAAGCCAAGCCGACGCTGAAGCCGCAGGTCTCCGACAGCTCGGCAAACATCACGTTCAAGTCATCTCCTCAAAAAGCAAACGACCATTGAATACGGAGGGGAAGATCTATTCTGTTGGCTGCGATTCCCTTCTACCAGTTTTGAACAAACCAGCAGTAATTTTGGGGGAAATGAGACATTTTAAGATCTTTTTATTTTCATCTTTTTCTCATTTTTATTTATCGAGGTTCCCACGGGAACCCTGGTAAATAACAGCAAAACACACAGCGTCCATGATCTTCTTCATACATTTCTGTGAGATGGCATTGAATGTGATTATTATGTATATACTTGTATTAATTTGGCAATTTTTAAATTCACTTTTAGCTTTAACAAATACTGGAGTAGCAGGAGGAGATCTGATTGGTCAGAATAAAACCCAAAGCTGAGCTGACTGGTTTTTATCAGCGTGGTGATCGGGGAGACGATGCCGAGTCTTCGTGCTAATGACTACTAAATAACAATGACTCCATTTCCCATGGGGTGGTGGGCTCATTACTGCACACCTCTATCCTTCATCTCCCTCTAAACACAAGCACTGAGAGACGCACGCTGTGTTCCCGAGGGACTCAGTCCCCCAGAGTTCATTGCAGGAAGCGAGGGAGCCATCTGCCTGATGTGATGACACGCTGAGGAGGTGGACACACACTGTGTGGAAATATGTACATGTATATATGGTTAATAATTAGAGAGGGGCGGAGCAAAGGAGAGAGTGCATGACTCCAAATTAGAAGGTCAAGCATCCATCCATCAAAACACGGACAGCAAAGATGGAGCTCAGATTCCTTATCGTGTTCCACTCAGCCTGTGAAGACGAGGTCTTCATTCCCACGGCACCGCTCTGCTTTGTGTCATTAACAAGAACAGCAGATCTTTTAAACGAGGACGGGAAGGCAAACAAAGCAAGCTTAGAGCAGGCAGTTTTCAAAATAAAAGACCCTGTGGAGACCTGGATCACTCCGCTCGAGCTCCAGCAGTGAGCCAGTCCTCATTAAAACTTTACAGCAGAAATAAAGGTGTTTACAGCCTAATTTCAGCATTCAGGTCCTGACAGCAGCAGAGAGGCTGACGTTTCCCTACAAGCCAATCACATTTATATTAGAGCTGACATCACGTGGCCCGACTGTGACCACCGTCTGAGCTCAAACACCGCAAAAACAAACCTTTACTGTCATTTAAGAACTTCAGTAATCCTGTCCTGTCTAGATCACTGTAGATTACTTTTCACTGTTTGGACCACACAGCTGGACCGTCTCTCATATTCTTGCTTCCTTAATTGGCTTCCAGTGAAATCTGGTATTTATTTGAACATTTATAAATAATGTGCAACACCCTACATGGCCCCTGCTTATATCTCAGATCTCCTCTGATCTTATTCCTGCCTCGCCGACCATCTAATCCACCACGTCCTTTTATATCCACATTTTGAGGTTGGATCACTTTGGAAAAGACTTCCTTCTTCCATCGGAGCTTCATTTTAAACATCACGCTAGCTCAGTTTGTTCTGGTTAGATCCCCTGTACTGTTGTCTGTGTATATGTTGGTAATTCTTCAATGTTTGCTTTTATCCAAATAATAAAATACTGTAACTGTATCCAGATGGCCCCGCCCCTCCCTGAGCCTGGTTCTGCAGGAGGTTTCTTCCTGTTAAAAGGGAGTTTTTCCTTCCCACTGTCGCCAAAGTGCTGCTCATAGGGGGTCATATGATTGTTGGGTTTTTCTCTGTATGTGTTATTGTAGGGTCGACCTTACAATATAAAGACCTTGAGTTGACTGTTGTTGTGATTTGGCGCTATATAAATAAAGTTCAGTTAAAGATGTCCAGAAGTAAACAAGGAGATGACCATGCAGGGGAGACTGACCACATTTAAATCTGGTTTCTGTTTCGATGTATACTCATATACGCATGACATTTACAGACATAAAAAAAAAAAAAAAAAAAAAAAGACAAAATGCCAACAAATATCCAGAAATATCCACAAAATCGAGAAAAAAGTCCAGACAAAATAACCAGAAAATGAGACCAAAACACCTGCATTAAGATCCTAAGAAGCCCAGAAATAACAGAACAAAAATCAAAACCATGAAATGGCCACAAAGAGACAGACAACAAACTCTAAGACACACAATGACCTGAAAGGAAAGATAAAACCTCCAGTGAGGTTTTTCCTGCTCTGCATGAGCATCTGCAGAAACACGAGTGTTCAGATTATTTGTGACAACAGCTAGATTACACACGGGGGAAAGTAGTGTGTGATGTCAGAGAAGGTATGTCCATCTTTTACATACAGGCTGTGGGGTGCTAGCAAACAGATGGTGTGAGAGTAATGAAATAAAAGAGGAGCGATAATATCCTCGAGGCTGAAGAAGAGGATGTTTACGCGTGCAGGCAGCGTGGGGTGTAAAGCGTGGCTGCTGAGTAACCTGTCCCCTGGGAGCCCCACCAAACACACCAGGAAAAGTGTGTGTGTGTGAGAGAGGGAAATCTAGGACGCCAGTGTGTGGGGATATCCTCCACAGAGGGGAGGGGGATTAATCTGGGCTTTTATCATGTTAATGGGGCAGAGGAGAGGTGATGGAGGTGGTGATGGGGGAGGAATCTGTCTTTCTGACAGTTTCTACGACTGAGAGGAAGAAGGTGGTGTTCGAGGCAACACCAGGATGTTAACCACATTTTACTGGATTACACTGGAATTTGTTTCAGTTGTCAAAATGCAGCCAAAGACACACCAAAGACTGGTTTCGCTTCCTAAACGAGAATATTTTCCCTTTCTTGACTTTTCTTTCGTTTATGAGGTGGAAACATGCAACACACTCCAAACACGGCCTATTCTACTGTTTCCAGCTCTGAAACAAGCTGTTTTAGCACCACCTTAGATGACCCTGTCTCTATGACCTCACAAAGATCCAAGAGAAGAGAAAACAATCTGAATCTGAGTGTTAAGAGCAGAGAAGCTCGGTAAGTTTTTACTGTTTCTGAAATAAAAAGGTGGGGGAGGAGGAGGTATGATGAAGGCGACAAAGAGAGGGATAGAGGAGTAAGGGGATGAAGAAAGAGTTAAAGAGGGAGGTGTGTGGAGAGATGGAGGTCTCTGGCCTTAAACAAAAGCCACAGTGAGGACGGGCATCTGCTGCACAACGCCACCTCCTCCTCTTCCTCAGATATCAATCGTTTGCTTTCTCTCCGGGTGACAAACGACGGCACGCTGTGGCCTCTTCAATGTGTTCATACGAGGCCCCCGGGCTGACTGCGAGGGGTTATTAATGCTCCGGCAGCAGGACGCAGTACGAACGTGTCAGGTTCAAACACCACGGAGGGCTCGGCGTGGACAGAAACACGGTTTTTAGGCTTTGAGCGCACAGATCCACCAACGTATGAACAGCAGACATCCAGGGGACATTTTTAGGGCTCAAAGAGCTGCCCACTCACAGTGTCACAATATGAAGCAATGTGAATATGAAGTGCATTCTGGGTAAATGTTGAAGGCTCATATCAGAGTGTGGGACAGGTGGCAGGACGTGAGATTTCCCCCTTTCCACCATCTCCAAGTCTAGTCTGTCGCTCTGAAGGTAAAACTTTGCATTGTGTGTGCGAGGCGTGTCACATGCTGGTTGCTATGGTATCCGACGCTCCTCAGCATCACAGACACAAATGCCGTCACTTGGCACGCGAACAGATTCTGCAGCCAAATGTGTCCCAGAAGTCCCATTCGCACATCCATCGCCTCACTCACCTTCTGCCGCTCCCTGAGGAGGAGGAGGAGGAGGAAGGTAGAATATAAAAGAGGAGTGAGGAGGATGAAAGATGTGGAGGCGCGTCTCCCTGAGGGGTGGTGAACTTTTAGGTTGCTCCCTAAGCTAATCAAGGATCATTTGCCCCTGGTTCCTAAGGTCCCGCAGGTCATGATGTGCATGAATCCACCACTCATCACCATTCTGACATTTCTTCTTCTCCTCGCTGTGAATACATTTACAGCCCCTCAGACCGCATGTGAGAACTAATGATGAAGGTCGGCTCTTCTTCAGCATCTTCAGTGTTCGTCATAACTGATGGTCTGCTGTCAGAGAGCGCCAGCAGCGATTTCTACTCCTGAAGCAAACCGGCTGCAAACACCAACGAGCAGTTTTCTCCTTATAGTCAGTATTAATTAAAACAGCAATAAAGTCCTTCTGCGTGCACAGCTAAACGTGACGCAGATCAGTTTTTGTCCGCTTCCATCTGCCGCGGGTTCGTTTCACGCGGCGACGGCGGCGCTGAAACTGAAGCCGACTGAGCTTTGACTTCTGTTTCACTTTGTTCTTGCTTTGGTGCATGGATGTGGATTTAGATGCATCTGTGCGGCTAATGCTGTCGTTCACTCTTGTAAAAGGTTTGAATTTTCCTGTTTGAATAAAACGGACAACTTCCAATTTAAAAGTTTAGTTATTTTTTTCCACTATAGATAAAATATCGAATATAAATCTGACAATGATTTGTGCTTTAATCGTGCAGATTAACAGCTTTATGTAGAGACGTTAAACTCTTTTCTCATGTCTGACACACTATTCCGAGGACACGGAGGGAAAATGATTATTACCTCTACAAAACTTTCTATTCTGCACAGAAACTTGAATTAAAAGCAAAGTTTTGTGTATAAAAACAGTTTAAGAGTCAAACTGTTGGTTTAAGAGGATAAAACTGTGACGTGGGGAGCTGTCCACACTGTAAATGAGTGTGTGGTGGACAGCTGTGAGCGTCACATCAGCCCGGATCTAATCCACTCATCAATACTCAGTGTCCCTGAGCTTCAGTCCAACCTCGTCCTTCTGTTCATCAATCAATCGATCAATCCACACATCCTCCCTCTCTCCCGTCTGTCCCGACCGGTTCCAGCCTCGGCATCGCGAGCTGCCGACCGCAGATGGAGACGGACAGGCAGAGAGGGGGCGAAGGCGTCACCCACAGAGGGAGGAGAGACGGAGGTTTGCAGCCAGATGAGGACAAAGTGGACCTCAGGGAGCGATTTAGGCTGGAAAGGGAGGACTGGAGGAGAGGAGGAGGAGAAGAGGAGGCAGATTGGACCCCCGGGAGGAAGAGATATTGACCATCTGATTATTAGGTTTAATAAGCAATCAGAATAGCTTTTTAAGAAAGAGAGCAGATCAATGTGAGGAGCAGAAAGGCCAGAAGAATGAAGATTTACTCTGTTTACATCATGTTCTTCCTCCTGCATGTAGAAATGATGCAGCTCTGGGATTCACTCTCCATTCACTTATTGAATTTACATGAGCCACACATGGAAGCCGTTCAATCTTTTATAGATATTAATCGTAAGATGAACTTTGTCATCTTTGTTTCTAAAGCTTGGAAAACACGTCAGGAGAGATTATTTCTTTATTACTTCATCTGTAAATTAAGCTGCTGCTTCAGTTTTATAAACATCTTGTGAACCTGTTTGGGCGGAGCATGTAGTTTTCTGCACGACTCAGCAATAAAATCAAACCAATAATGACTGACGTGCATGAAGAGGTGTGCAGACGAGCATCTCGGATTGAGCAGATGAGCTACATCAGCAGAGGACCACACCCCGCCCCCGTCAGTTATTTAAACCCTGCAGCCCGTTACTGTGACCACGCACGGCCACTTCTAAAAGCTAAAGGTGGTCCAGCCTGCTACTGGTCATCTGTACGTATGCAAACCTACTGCTGCACAGAACTGCACCTCAGCTAATGAACGCAGCTTTCCACACCTTCAGCATGCCAATGGTCTCCACATGTATTTTTAGCACTACTCCCATTATTCTGTCATCTTGTTAAGAGGCAGCGGGTTAACGGAGGCGATGAGCTGTAGTCTGTCTCGCTGGATGGAAACGTGTGCATTTGTGCTGACAGGCAGCTCAGGGGTGGGCGGGGTGAATGATGGGGCATATGGATGACTGGAGCAAACACACAGAGTGAGAACAGTTGGCACCGAGTGATCAATCATTCACACAAGCAGAGAGCGCCTCAGCTGTGAGCAGTAAACACAGTTTAAGATCAGTTTAAATGTGAGCTCGAGCTGAGAAAAAAATAAAAGGTTTACACTCACCTTTGTCGAACTCGTCTGGAATCTGTGAGGAGGAGCAGAAAGGAGGTGGTTACAAATCTGCTCTCATCAATCACGTCTGCTCATCAGAGCTGTGAGGGCAGCGTAAACATGCAGCTCCACATCGGTCTGCTTACTTACACGTGTGCTGATACACTGCAGAAAATAATTTTTATTTTCTGTTCATGACACAGACCTCAGGTCAGACAGGTACTGATCAGCTGATTATTAGCTAACAGGATTCAAATGAGATTTACTTATAAACAAAACAGCAAAAAGCTCAAGTCTGAATAAAATACAATAAAATGCATTTATTTATCGGGACAAAATAAAACAGAGGTAAAAATAAATAAAAAAACTATCAAGTATCACAGGTATAATGTATAATTACATTATATGACTTCTATGATTCATCTACAGCTTCATGACTTTTTCTGGGCGTAAAAACTACACAAAGATTTGTTTTTAAAAGTTCAATTTGAAATTGAATTGAACTTTTAAGAAGGAAAATCTTTTTAGAGACAGAAGATAAGATGATGAAGAGAGATCTGAAGTCGGATCTGTGATGAAGCCCTCCCCCTGGTGGACATGCAGAGTCACTGCAGTTACTACGCTGGACCACAGGTACGCGTCACTGACTCTGTTGGACTTTGCTCACTTTAAGACTTTAAGATTCCTACCAGCTGATGCTAGAAATGCACTTTATTATTTTAATTCGACTCTTTAATGATTTTAATGTAATTCTGATGGGCAGACCTGTGGGAAAAGGGTGGATGTGCATGAACCTCCTCTGGTGAAGCTCTTTTCTTTTTACAGAGTGGAGAAAATGGCTAATTAGAGGCGTGCAGATGCTCTCGTGCGGGGGTGAAGTGATGTCAGTGCAGAGGCGAGGAAGAGGCCATTAAACCCTCATCGACACCTCAGTGCGACTGCAGAGCAGCCTGGGAGAGCGGGACGGGTTCCCACACTCCCCAAACTCGACGTGTCGAGGACAGAAAGTACAAAAACATCCCAGAATCTGAGCTGGCAAACGGAGACCACCAACCAGACGGGATTCATCATTTAAACGTGTCGCGCTGGCAACAGAGAGCCCTCAAACACACACAACTCCACACAGACATCCAATAAAAGCAAAGCATTTCACTGCTCTAGTTTGTTTAACAGGCCAACCTGGCTGTGCAGGAACCTGCACGACTAGAACAGGAAGTCGTTTTCGGCGGTGGAGCTCACGTGTCTGAAACATCAGAACTATTTTTCTTTGTACAAACGTTTCATCCTTAGAAAACGGAGATCGCTCGAGGACCGTTTATCCCAGCGGTGCCTCGTTTGTTCACACACGCCGGCTCAAACTTTATGCCCACAAATCAAACGAGTGTCATCAAGTCTGGGCTCGTGGATTTTTGTTTGTTGTCATTTATGGCCAAAACCACGCTGCCCTCACACATGCACTGACCGTGTCACCCCTCCACACACAGACTACACCAGCTACGAAGTTACGTCCAGCGGCGCAGAGCTTCCCTCGCTGCAGAGCAGAATGTTGTGCTTCTGAAAAACACCAATAGCCCATAAACATCGTCCTAATGATGAGAACCTCTCATAACATTTATATCTGATATAACTGACGACCTCATGATTCCTTGAGTATGTAAAGACTTTACATTTTGTAGTTATGAGAAAGTCATTATGAAGTCAAAGGTTATCATTTCGCCTGCATGACTTACAGCGTGCCAAACCCTGTAACAGGCCAACAGCTTGTTCTTCAGGGACACCGGGAGCTGTTCCTGGAAGAAGCCTTGGTGCTCACCACTTCTCCCAAAGCTGTCTGAGAGCTCCAGCAGGCGGCTGTTTGCTGCTCTTAATTCATTTGTGCTTCATTGGATTTTTACCCCGACGGCCGCCGAGCCGACCGTAACGTGTAAATCTGTTCACAGTGTGTCGTCTGAAGGGTTTCTCCTCCTGACAGCCGGGTCGTGTGACCTCACGAGGGGGGCAGGCTAGCAGGAAGGCGTGAGAAGTGTGCCTCGGCTTTGAAGCGGTCCGGCCCGCCTGCTGGCTCGACAGGATACAGCCGGAGGCTTTAATGTGAGAGAGCGGTCCTTACGGCGCAGCACGGAAAAGAGGCCGGCCTGCGGTTCCCGTGTCCTCGCGGCGCTGATTTTAGAACATTTACATCATACTGACCACAGTGTTAAATAACAGCAGAGGGTTCCCACAGGTCCGCTCACGTGTGAGACCTTGCATGCAGACAAACCACAAGGACGTCCACAAAAACCCTAAAAACAAACCTGTGCGTGTCAGCGTGAGCCGCGGTCAGCAGCAGGTTTCCCCACGCTGCTTAAACAGCCAACGCTCTGGTTTAAGAGTATTTTAGATGCACTTTCACAGATTTACTCTCACAAATATTCTCACACATTAACGGGGCCTCCATGTTACTCCTGCCATGTGCACTAACGCCCCCGAGCACCACCAGGGCGCTTTGTGCTGGGTTTCATGGTAAAGTTGGGCGATATCTAAAATTTTCCAGCAGATATTCATCAGTCCAATAAATGATGATAGGCGATATATTCGCGCAGGTGACTTTTTGATGGGCGGAGCAATGTTTGAATGGTTGAAAATTAACCCTGTCATGCATCAATCATGACAACCTCAATCAGGACTTTTTTCTTACGTATTTTTTTATTCATCTTTAGGCATGAAAAAAAGATTTTTGAACTTCTAAGAGGTTAGAGAAATTTACATTTTAATTT
Organism: Maylandia zebra; assembly: GCF_041146795.1. Classification (NCBI taxonomy): domain Eukaryota; kingdom Metazoa; phylum Chordata; class Actinopteri; order Cichliformes; family Cichlidae; genus Maylandia; species Maylandia zebra. The sequence continues at coordinate 38,523,793 of NC_135180.1, read as the reverse complement.
AAATAAGAATCTTTTTGTGCACCAACACTGGCTGTTCACTGTAGTGACCACCATGAAAGGGTTAAATGGACAGCTCAGGTGGACACAGTGCACGCTGGCTGTATCTAAATATCTGTCAAAGGAAATGATGTCGCATCATACTGTGGAAAAGGATCATCCGTTGGATTGCTGAAAACGTTTGGCGAACATGTGCTTCCAGGACGGAAATATTTAATAACATAAACAGCCCTGTTGCTCGTTTCACCACCGACCGCTTCTCTCAGCTTCAACCAGCATTATTGGCAACGACCGGTGAAAGGCTCAGCCGATCGGCAATAAATTCCAACCTGAACGTCCATCCCAAAGTTTTAATCGTTTCCTTTTGACAGTCCGGTCGGTTTCAGCAGACGAAGATACTGATGACGCCCCTCAGCCTCCTCACAGACACTGCTCACTCAAAAGTCCTCGGTGACTTTCTTCTCGAGTTACAGCATTCACAAGATTTTCAGAACACTTGACCTTTGACCTCGACATCACTGAGATTCAAACCTGTCTGAGATTTTCAGTAGATATCCCCCCACACCTTCAGTATTAATTTCACTCTCCTACGTCGCCTACCAAACTTGTGTCCATGCTGCCCGCCCACGGCGCGGGGTGACGACAACACCTCACAGCAGCAGGTAAAAACGTCTAAACAGCGAAGTGATCGTTTCATTTCATTACGTTTGTAGAAATGTGACATCGAGACGAATCACAGCTGTGGTTTCAAACAGCAGGGAGATCAAACTTAAAACTGTGGAAAATAATTAAAACTTTATGACTAAAGAGCAGCTGACACACACACACACACACACACACACACACACACACACACACACACACACACACACGCACACACACACACACGCACACACACACACACTTTCTGGGAAGTGTTTCCTGCATAAACACCTCTCCGAGCGCCGGCACACGCCGCCGTTAAATGCCCTGAAGACGACAGTTTGAGGATGAGGAGTTGGTAAGTGTTAGCGCAGACACACTGCAGAAGACGGGCGTCACGGCGACATGAGAAGTGTGCCGTCTGATTGGAGCTCCTGACAGGAAGTCAGGTGAGATAAGTGTGCCCTTTGAAGAGAGAAATCCTCTCGTGCCGGGACAAAGCGAGCTCATCCTTCCCACATCCACACCTCAAACTGAAACTATCCTACCTGAGCAGACGGTCGATTCACTTCCTGTCAGTTAAAGCTTGCACGGTCAGGCAGATCAGATTCTGAATTACTAAATGTACGATTTCTAATACGGTAAAATACATAATCAGGGTAAAAGAATGAAACACACCAGTTTCCTCCCTTCCAGTTTGGATCGTAGCTGATCCTGAGGTGGATGATTCACACGGAGATAAAGCACGACGCCTGTGCTTCAGGTGTCCATCACTCTCTGCACCGAGCTGTCTCAGACGTCCCGAGGTAGACGACCCAGCTTTGCACCAGAACACCCCCCCCCCCATCTGTTTGCTTTTCATTTAAATTCAGCTCGAGCACATCTGTCTGTAAAAGGACACTTTAGAAAGCTGTAAGTGTGCAGTAATGAAGTGCAGAGCAAGTTTATGAGTCAACTGAAGACAAACGACTGAAGTTACTGCAGGCTTCAGTCTGGGGTCCTTTTCTCCGACGCTGATGTCCGCGGCCGGCTCTTCTGTTCCCGAGCTTCAAATACACACCGAGCAAACGACACGCTCACCTCTTTGTCACCAACAAAAGGATCCTAATGAGACTGAAGTGTGCCCTTTGAAGTGGCCATTAACGCCTCCAACAAAGATCCTGTCCCCAAAGACCAGCATCAAAGGAAACCGCAAAGCTCAAGCCAACCCCCTCCACCCCCTCTAATCTGACAGCTTGATCCAAGTCTTCAGCTGTTATTACTTTCAAAATCACCATCAGCTCAGATCTGTCACACACAGACACTGCTGATGTCTCCAGATGCTAATAAACATCTGTTTCCATCAGTAAACACTGCCCTGTATCAGTTCACCACAGAAACACATCTGGCTTGCCTTTCAGCTGGTTAGCAGCAACTGAGCTGAGCAAAGTAAGAGCGAGGGGACGATCTTATTACCGGAACAAAGCAAAGCTTCTGCACTGGAAAGGCTGGTTATCTGAACACAAACATGTATAATCTGAAGGCGAGGGCTGGAGCTGCGCATGTTTAAAACGCTGATGCTGCTCTCGCAGCCTGCTGAACATCTGGATCACCGTCTGGCTGGAAGTGCAGGTCGTTGTCTGCTCAATCCTGTTACAGTATGAAAGCGGACAAAAGGTGAGATAAGTGTGCTGCTTCCTCTCCCACAGCGACACCTCTCACCCCTCCATCACGCAGCGAGCTGTTAAGTGTGCTCCTCACGCGACAGATGCCTGATTTGAATCTGAACAGGTGACTTCACAATCAAACACCGTCGCCTTAAAGCAGGGCTGCCCAATCCCGGTCCTCGAGAGCTACTATCCTGCAGCTTTTAGATGCATCCCTACTCCAACACAGCTGAATCAAATGAATGGCTTGTTATCAGGCCTTTGCCAAACACGATGGCATGCTGAAGAGGTAATCAAACCATTTGATTCAGCTGTGTTGGAGTAGGGATGCATCTAAAAGCTGCAGGATAGTAGCTCTCGAGGACCGGGATTGGGCACCCCTGCCTTAAAGCATGAGCACGACCACACGCGTGCGTGTGTGTGCGTGTGTGTGTGTGTGTGTGTGAGAGAGACAGCAAAACTTACCGTGTTTCCTTGTTCATCCACCGAATTTGTGCCTAAAAAAGAAGAAAAATAAAACAGTTTATTGCCTCCCTCCATTCTCTTCCACTTATCCTGGACAGGTCACCAGTCTGTCACAGGGCTAACACGCAGACAACCATTCACACCTATGGGCACTTTAGAGCAGGGGTCCCCAATCCCAGTCCACAAGGGCCGGTGTCCCTGCAGGTTTTAGACGTGTCCTTGATCCATCACAGCTGATTTAAATGGCTAAATTAGCTCCTCAACATGTCCTGAAGTTCTCCAGAGGCCTGGTAATGAACTAATCATGTGATTCAGGTGTGCTGACCCAGGGTGAGATCTAAAACCTGCAGGACACCGGCCCTTGTGGACTGGGATTGGGGACCCCTGCTTTAGAGTTACCAGTTAACCTGTCCCCACTAACTGCATGTGTTTGGACTGTGGGAGGAAGCCGGAGTACCTGGAGAGAACCCACAGTGTATCACCTGTTCAGGTTATTTACTAGATTTGAGGCAGGTGACACGCACACTTCACAATAATGCTTGAACCTTCCAGCAGAAATATTAGCAAACACAGAGAAATCAATATTTGAAAACACGCGTGAGTAAACAGACATCACTGGTTGTGGTCGAGCAAAAACATTTTCTCATGTTTTAAAAATAAATGAGACGAAAAAAAACAACCAAACCATCCAATAACCAACAAGCACCAACAGCAACATCTCATCTCCTCCCAGGATGTTCGCTTGTTAGAAATGGTTAAACCACTACACTGTGCACTCGCTGTTACACACATTTAAAAGCTTCATTTATTACATTTCCAGGTAGGTGCCCTGCAGGTTAAAGGTCAGGTTACAGATCTATTTATACTCATCAGAAGCGAGCAGCTGTGGTTTGGGCTCTCTGATTTCTGTAAGCCTGAAAAGATGAAACTCAGCGGTATCGGTGTTTCCTGTTTCAGCTGCGTCTTCTCCTTTGTCTGCACCGACACAGAGGTCGTTTCTGAGTCAAGACTGCAGTGAGGCCTGGGCCCTCAGGTGCTAGCACACCGTCAGAGGCTGTGGTGGCTTCACGTGCTGCTGGTAATATCACACAGCGCCACCTCAGCCCCGACACAGGAAGAGAACAAGTCGAACCAGAAGTTTTCAAACTGTCTCCCGCCGTATCTCTGAGCTTCTGTACAGACACGTCGTTACAGTCGTGGCTTCAGCACAGTGCTAACCTGCACACTGCACCAGGTTACCACAACCAGAAAAATGACTTGCACGAGCAGCTGGAGGAGGTGCAGGTGTTAAAGTGCTGTAATGGGCTGTGATGGCATCACACACAGCACTAACTATGATGCTGATTATTATTATTAACTCAGCAGCTCTTACACGAGTCTGATCACTGTAATAACCTCCTTTCAACGAACCAATCACAGTCTTTACATATTTATGTTCATTTAAACCTTTGGTGCAGCCGCCCTGAGCCGAAAGCTACAAAGCACAAAGAAACACAGGAGAAACAGCAGGTTATAATCCTGAACATCTCCAGGTATGAGCCACAGAAAAGATGTACCATAAAATCTCTTCTGGCATTCTCACAGTGCAGCACAAATATTTCACAACTAAAGGAGAAAGTCAAAGTGGAAAAGGTGGAAAATCTCCAGGAGGAACGAACTTCAAAAGGATCCAAAATACGATCGAAAGCGTGGAATTAAAGACATAAAATCCCATTCCTGTGAAGACCGAGGTCACAGAGTCTGCCACGGTCTTCAAAACACGCAGACAAAAAGCAAATCAAAAATCTCCAATAACTTCATGAACGACTTGTTTCTGAAGAGGACGACTCCCCAAAGAAATCCTTCATCCTGTCCTCACCCGAGTCCGACTCCACAAATCAAAGATTACATTTCCATCCTCTCCTCCTCCTTAAACGGATCACTCTGGGTCCATTTTTCTACTCGCCAAACCTGTCAACAACACCCTTCACCATCCTCAGTCTGACTCTCCTCTGAAGGACAGGCTGCTAGCTCCACCCACCTGTCCCTGCAATCAGGGAGCCAAGTGTGAAAACACCAATCACACCCACCTTTCCATCAGAGGAAGTTCAGAGGCCCAGCGCGGCCAGAAATACAGATTATACCTGTTCTTTTGTTCTTTTGAAGATGGCTCAAAGAATAAAGCTGCATCTCCTGTTTGAAACGCCTGAAACTGACGTGTTTAAACCCAGCAGCAGAACCAAACATCTGATCCATGTTTCATCCGTGACCAACAACCACGTGCTGGGTTCATGTTTTCAAACAGGGGTATGTATAAAAGCGCCTGGCCGAAAAGCCCACGGTGATCTTTCCAGGAGTTTAATATTACTGACCCCCAGGGTAGCTGTGGCACATTTATTCCAACAAAACCCTCATTAAATTCTAAAGAGAAAAATACACAGCTGCCCTGCATGCATAAACCCTCACAGCACACTCGCATGAAGGAAACAATAAAAACCCTCTCTTCCTTTAAAAATGCCACACCACACTAGACTCTGTCAACTATTAGTTTAAAAAAAACGCTCCTAAAACCTTTTCAAGAATTTCTGTTTGTCCTCAAACAAATCTCTTCTTTTCTTTACATGGAAGGTTTGACATGATCAATCTGATCCAGTGGGAAACATCTGGATTACAGGCTTATTCTTGACTTTATTCCAGGGGTGGGGAACTCCAGGCCTCGAGGGCCAGTGTCCTGCAGGTTTTAGATGTGTCCTTGATCCATCACAGCTGACTGAAATGGCTAAATGACCTCCTCAACATGTCGTAACGTTCTCCAGAGGCCGGGTAATGAACTAATCATGTGATTCAAGTGTGTTGACCCAGAGGGTCCTGCAGATCTAAAACCTGCAGGACGCCGGCCCTCGAGGCCTGGAGTTTCCCACCCCTGATCTAACACATTTAAACTCTGCAGCTCTTGAATGTTTGTCAAGTTTCTGGATAGAAACCAGGTAGAAACAGCTTTGTGTCTACTGAAATTTATTTTCAGCTCCTTTGTCACATCACCCCTACAGAAAGAGGTTGAACTGGATTTGAACATAGAGACGTGCTGCTGAGCAAGCTGATTGGCTGACAGTGACCGTGTTTCCACCTGTGAAGCAAACCGGCTGAAACTGACTAAGTGAGGACGCCGTTTCAGGAGAGGCAGCAAAGTCTCTCGCTCTGAGTGCACAGGACGAAGCTTAAAGACTCACCGAATATATAAACGATGGCGACCGCGCCGCCGACTCCCATGAATCCGGCCAACCGTAGCACCATCTTCTTGGCGTAGGCCGTGTTCTCCTTCTGCTTCCTGTCCTCTGCCTTCTCGCCCTCCCTCTCGCCCTCCCCTCCCTCTGGAGGAGGCTGACCCTTAAACAAAAACAAGCGTTTCTGTTTGACTATGAACTAGCATTAATGAAATGTGCAGCACTGATGCGCTCACCTTCAGTCTGAACTGAGAGGAAAGCGTTAGAGACGTCAGCTTCATTCAGTTTAATACAAGGAAACGTTTTTGTGTCTCTTTTAAACAAACAAGCAAAAAAACAAAACAAAAAAAAACTTTATTCCCAAAAACAGAATTTACAGAAACAATAAAAACTGACAGGAGGTGGTTTGGTGTGTATGCTGGCACAGTCGACAGAGTGTGGAGGAGAGCCGTGCAGGGCAGTAGAGGAGTGCTGCATGAGTGCTGCATAACAGCCTCCATCGTGCTCCTCGTGCATGTTTCTGAGCAGACTGTCAGAATCAGACCGCATGCAGCAGGGCCCGTGCTCACAGCACAGTGCAGCAGAGGACAACAACCAACAGACCAGCTCTGGTGGATGAGAGCAGGTTCACACTGAGCACAGGAGACAGATGAGAGTCTGGAGACGAACGTTATGATACCTTCAGGCTCATCCAGCATGACTGGTTTAGCTGGATAAAGTCCTCAAACCCAGTCTGAGACCTGATGCTGCTGCAGTAGGCCCTTGTGTAGCCGCACTGTGTAGTCAGTGTCTGAAAGATGACGACTCTGATGCTCCCCAGACTTGAACCCAAGGAGAACCTCAGGGAGGTTCATGCACCTGATGCTGCCAAACAGAACTGCAGACTGCAGCACGCACAGATGCACTGGTCCAAGTCTGGGAGGAGATCACCCTCAAAACACCGTCCATCATCTCATCAGGAGCATGCCAAACTAACTGAAAAGGCATGGATGTGTGAATGTGTGCAAATGTTATACAGCATTTAAAACAACACAGACTGACAGAAACCAACATGGTCTCATGGAAGGCTGTTGATTTCCTTCATGTCCAATTAAATTCATGGATTTTAACAGATTTCAGCACTTTCTGTATCTGCTGCTGGGAAGAAGTGGAGTGGCAATTATTTAGTCTTTAACTAAAACCCTTATTACAGTTCGTCTGTAGATGTCACACTTTTATGTTTGGAGTCTGTGGGAAACACACTGTTAGGAGTCACGTGGTGGGTGGCTTCCTCCATGACCAGACACCACACTGAGCTGCACGGGGAGGAGGGTGGGGGTCTGCTCTGACCTTCAGAGCGAAACAAACCTCGGCTGTTAATGCGATTTATCCCGCAGATAAAATCAAGCTGTGGCACTGACAAACACACACACACAGCTGCGGGTGAAGGGCAGGTAACCACAGCAGTGCCAGCTGCACTCACTGTCACACAGTTAGGGTTAACCCTAACCCTAGGGTTACTGTTCAGAGGAACACACACTGTGAGGACACTCACGTGAGCCGGGCTCAGGTAAGCTGTGTTGCTACAGCCAGACTAGATAAACGCATGCTAACATTAGCATGCTAGCTAGTTAATGCCAGGTTCATTCATTCAGGAGACAGCTGAGCCCGCGTGGGGTGGTGCTGTCATAACGTCACATTTCTGAAGATCACGTGTGTCGCGACAAACACCACAAAACACACAGTTTAGTCCGTCTGGGCCCGCGTGGGTGAGGAAAATAACTTTATGTAAGCTAGCTGTCAGTCTGAGCTAAGGTTGGAAATGTTCGTTCATGAGTTGATTTACATCACCAGGGCAGCTCGTGATGGCGGGGTTTCACGGTCGGACCTACTACTTAATACAGTTACCCCCGTCGACGCCACTGAGTGCTGTTAAGGTTGTAAAATGAAGCGCACCTGAGTCGGCTGCTGTTGCTGCTGGAGTCTCTCCTGGAGGATCGCCTGAGCTAACCCGCCCGTCGCACTGCCCGCTGCGGCCGGCGGCTTGTCCGTGGACAGTGTCCGGATGACGTCCACCATGGCTGGGGCGGAGGCACCCGCCGCCGCGCTCCTGAGCCGGAGGAGGCCCCGGCTCGCCCGCAGACACATGGGGAGCACACACACAGCCGACATGTTGGAAAGTAGCACTACAGCTAACGCAAATGACGCGAGTAAGAAGGACAAAAGCACCCGATTGGCCGAGGCCCTGTGAGGGGCAGGCAGACGCCCCAATCAGAGGAGTGGAAAGCCACGTGGGGCGCTAGGATGGAGGGCCTTTTAGGATTGGCACCAATCAGAAGAAAGAGTGAGTCTGACCTTCGATTGCGACATTAACCCTCATATTCTCATCAAATATTACGTTTTACCACCAAGAGATATTTGCCTCAAGGAAATGGTTTGCATATGGCTGATGAGCAAGTGTTTGTGTCAGGCACTTTGTTTATTTATTGAATACATAAATGGCCCCTTGATAATGAAACTCTAGCGCCACCATCAGGTCAAACTTTTAATTTTAGATTTATTTTCTAATTATGTTTCTAATCAGGTGCTTCACCAGGGGATTTACCTCTGTATTTGGTTTTTGTTCTTTATTTTTCTCTCACTTTCTCTGTTTTTTAGTTTTCTTTTTCTAAACTTTTCTTTCTACTGTCTTTTCAGCTGCTGGCACTGTAGAGTCCCAGTGCTTACTGCCCAGATGCGTATCACATCTGGTAGGTGTGTTTCTTCAGGCTGAACCACTACCATAAAGCTCTACCAGTTAAAATAAAATTTGTTTGTTTGTGTTGTAGATCCGGACCGTGGTCCGCCTGTTAGCCTTCTCTGATCTATGGTATCAAAAATAAGGTGTCGTCAATAAGTCTTATCAGGAAGTCATTCTCAAGAAAAAAACAGCTCCAAATTTGTGATTTTCTAACTTGTCCACATTATCAGCCATGAGCAAAACAAGCCCCTAACACCCCTCTCCATGTTAAACCTTAAAGCTAGGCTGGAACTGAATTGCAAGAAATTGTAGGAAAACAAATAGTATTGCAAAAAGAAACTACTTACTTAAAAAGTCAATGAAGGAAGGGCAAAAATTATGGTGATACTGACAGTAATGGGCAGTAAACTGAAGTACTGTCCTGCTGCACCAGGGTGGAGTCAGTCATGCTCCAGAAGAGACTGAGCGCAAAGTCCGAGCAGATTCATCAGCACGTCTAAATTTCAGGTGGAACGTAAAGCCACGTTCTTTTCAAACATTAGTATTTGATCCATCTGCTGACACTGTAGTGCCCCTTCCCTGTATACATAATAGATACACATGTCTATAAAATCACCAAATCATCACATCAGATTTGACTCACCTGCAATTTGCTGAAAACATTTCAAAATGAGTTGAAATTAGTAAAACATTTGAAGATATGTGGGGTTATGAAACTTAATTATTTTAGCTTTTATTATTATAAAGAGACACCGACTTAAATATTAAAACATAGCTTCCAGTTAGGTTCTATAAATCATTAGCCATCGATTAATTAATAAAAATTAAGAAATACATGCTTATATACGCTGCTTAATTGTTTATGTGTGTTATTTGTGCAAGAATTTACAAAACTACTACTAATAATAATACATTTTATTTATAGGCGCCTTTAAGACCCTCAAGGTCACTTTACAATAGCGCAAGAACAATAGAAGCAGTAAAATATAATAAGCACAACACAATAAAATATAGAGAAAAGGTAAAAGGTTAAAAAAAAGAAAAGGGAAAGAAAAGATGCAAACTATCAAAGAAAATTTCACAATCTGTATTTTTCACTGTTGGTGGAATCTTAAGTACCTGGAGAGAACATGCAAGATGCAAAAAAATAAAAAAAATCAGCCTCAAATTTACCCTAACTATAAAAATATTAGTGTTTACTCTGATATAACAGCTGGATTGATTTAGATTATGAGATAGGTGAGAAGAGGGAAATCTAAGATGCTTGGAAAGACCTATCTTATGTCTAAGTCTATGTTTAAGTCTATCTTATGGCCAACCTCTGGCTGTATCTTGGACCTGGAAAATGGCACCACGTTCCCACAATACATTGTGGCGTGATGTCAACTCCAAAGCCCTATTGGTGGAGAGTCCTGGATTGTGAAGTCCTATTGGGAGTGTTCCTAAGAGGTTTCATTGACCCACTATTGATCATGTGCCTCATCACATCAACCAAGTGTGAAAACAGGTGTGGGTCACTATCAGAGGTTTTGGGTGAACCCATTGTTAGAGCTTGCTGAGGTCAAATGGCCCCAGGATGTGAGTGGGTGTTAAGGCGTCTGGGAAGGCTCTCAAAACTGGATTATAAATGACAGACAGTTAGCGTCGTAAGCCCCGCCCTCCGTTCAAAGATGGTCGTTCACAGTGGACATAGATGGCTTCTTTGTGAACTGGTTTAGATTTCTGGATTCCTTTGGAGAGTTAACCCCTGCGTATTAGCTTAAAACGCTACAAAGGGCCAAGAATAAAGGAGGACAAGATCTACCTAACTTCCAACACTACTTCTTAGCCAACAGGCTACAATTCATCCCAGGTTGCCTAAATCACAGCCACTTAGATGAACCCTAGCTAGACACAGAACAGGCACTATGCAATATAAATAGAGACCTCAGACCTACCATTCATTAGCTCAAACATCAAATACGATGTATGCAAAAGCATCAACATCAGCTGCTCTCTGACAGCATGGTGTCTTCATTCATCCCAAGCAAACGTGCACCCATCTGGAACAACCCTGACATACTACAGAACAATAATATGATTAACTTCACAGTCTGGAGTCGTAAAGGAATTAAATACTTGGAAGATATATTCGAAGGAACAGACTTTATTCCATTTGACAGATTAGTTATACAATACATGATTAACAAGAATAGATTTTTAGAATATCAACAAATTAAGTCTATAGTAAAAAAGAAATTAAAGCCTAATCAAACGCCATCAAGTGTGGTACAAATTCTTTTACATCCCTGGGTACAGTTAATAAAATAATACATAGAGTGCACTATACAGATCAATGGATGTTCAGGATGGGTTTTACGTCTTCTAACAACTGTTCGCACTGTAAAGGCAATACGCCTAAAAATTACATCCATGCTCGTAGGTTCTGGTGCTGGATATGCGAAGACTTATCAAAGTTTTTTGAAATGTAACATTCCAGCCTCCCCTTCAGTTTGCTTTTCGGGTCATTTAGATGATGTCACTGTGGAGATGATTACAGTCCACATGGCTCTCGCTGCCTTATCCATTGCTAAGAAGACTGTCCTCATGAAATGGAAAATAAAAATCATTTTAAGTTTAACCAATGTAGAGACCGTTTGTTGGACTATTGCCAGACAGGAATCAAATAAACAAACAAAAAATAGATTCTGGGAAGAGACAATGGAGTAAAAGTCAAATGCTCTGGACCTCCTCTCTCAGAGACAAACGACTGCCACGACCAGGCACTAACACTTTTTATTATGGGTGATAAACAGGATACTAAAACAGATTAAGGTGCCCTTAGGTCTGATCTCAGCTCATGTTTCTCCTTCTGCAACTTTCTGGGCATCTCCTTATTTGGAGTCACTGCTTCACCCATCACCATGGCAACCACCTCCTACCCTCCAGTCAGATCTGCATAAAGGAGTGTATGGTGCATACCATCGCCTAACAACTGATTTATCACCTTAGCTATATTCCACAGAGAGGAATGCTTCTCTCTGCTCATGTCTGTTAGCATCAGAGTGAATCCTGTGTGCAGTAAAAGACAAAACACAAATATGTGGTGCTAATTATGCGACATTAGCCTTACAAGATAAAAATAAATCCCAACACGTGTCTTTAGTTGCTCACAGGTTCTTGCACTTACAAATTGGTTCAGTTTTGGTTGCTGTATGTTTTGAAATTTTACATTTACATTTTTCTTTACTTTAAATAGTAATGAATTTATTATAATGATGCATTAAAAAACTGCATCAACTCTATGCCTTGAAAGCAGTCAGCTGACTTTTTCTATTTAGCTTTTAAAATTTTTAATGTATTTTTTCTATTAAAGATTTTACTGTTATTATAATATGGAGGTAATTTCCTGCCAGATATGGAGGTCTCCCACTGTAGTTGTTTGATTTTGAAATGTGATGTCATGGTCCTCCAATTCTCCCTGGGTTCCTGTCAGTGCTTGTTATTGTGTGTCCCTCTCTCCCTCCCATCCTCACTCCTTTCCGCCTGGGTGGTGTTGCATTGCAGATTTCCACCTTCGGCCAACGCACCTGCTGGCAATCAACTCACCTGCTGCTCATCATCCCCATCAGACTGGTCACTACGGCGGCTGAGTTGTGGTCATCGCTGGCTCGTGTAGCCCCAGCTGTCACAGTTTCTCTTCTCCCTGGTGCAGACCTTCCTTGATCCCTCCCTGTTTCCCTTGGACCCTGTTGAGCGAGTGTATTCATGAGTGAGCGTCAGCGTGGAGTGCAAGTTTGGTCATGTAAGTGACTGACTTTGTGAAGACAGGAGTTTGGGCGTGTTTCCCTTCTCTGGATTCTATGGAGCTCCTGTTCCCTTCACCATTGTATATAGCAGCTGGTGTCACTTAAATAAACTCACCTTTATTGTGAACATTCAGAGACCCGCGTTTGAGTCCTGTCAATCATCTTGACATGTGAATGGGCAGATTGAAGGCTCAGTCTGAAAGCCCAGAAACAACCTCCATAAAGTAGCTCTGCTTTTGTCACTGTGGACTGCTACCAGTATTATTTGTGTCACAGTAAATATTCAAATTTTCTTTAGATTTCTCTGTTTTCCAAGCATATCAGTGACATATCAGCAAATCAGTTCTCTCTTTGTGGCACTGTTAGCTAAAAGTTAATAAATTAACACAGGGTGTTATTCTGAGGTTTTTTAATTTTTCCCCCTTTTTGATACAATGTAGTGACAGACATTAAAATGAAGCATAATCTTACAAATTTAAAGGAAGGAGATGATGAAGAATTCAGAACTGATGAAAAATGGCAGGAGTAACTGTTAGGTAAATCACATTGGCTGGTAAAAGCAAAGAGTTCCTTCAGTGGGCTGGTTTCAGTCATTATGCAAATGTACTGTTTATAAGATTGAAACCTGCAGTCAGCTGAGACTGAAGAAGTCACCTGGATGAGTGATGAAACGTTTCTCCCACTGAAAACGCTACTTCCAGATGAACAGAATCAACCATTTGGAGATCTGCTTACCTGGATGACTGAGCATCAAGACAAAGAGAAGTTAACCTTTATTTAGTGATATGACCAAATAGCAAAATGGACTTTTTGGGAGGAAGTCTGCAGAATTGAACCAAAAGCAATCTGGAATTCTTCTTCCCCTTCGGTTTTTTTTTTTTTTTTTGCAAATATTTGTTCAGGCAAACGTGTTGAAAGAAGCCTTTAACTGTCAAAATTCTTGTTTTGGACCTCTAATAAAATCAGTCATGTCTGATAGCTTTTCTGATATTGCTAAAAACCAAATTTGCTACCCTCTTCACTCATTTGGATGAGCAATTTAGGTTCTCACCACAGTGAGGACGCTGGTAGGTCAAAACTTGGAATATCCCTAACACTTATATGAAGGAACAAATAGAAGAGCCATAAATATCTCTTTATCATAGTTCAATAAGTTTAAAGTGATTTGTCTTTGAAAGCTTTGTTGTAGCTTTACTCTTTTTTCAATATAGTGTATTCAAAGTTCCAATTTTCAAATGGGTTCAAATGGAGCGTTCCAACATATACACCAAATCTGACAATTGTCTTATTTAACCTGTTTGTCTGAAACAGGTCTCTACCTGTATAAAGAAAGGTTAAATAAAATAAAATTGACTTCATTCAAACAAAAGCATACAACATCACTCTCAAACTGAGATTTTGAAATTTAGCATTAGTCCACTTTGTTTTTTTCCCTCCTTTCTTTCAGCTCAATCTTCAATATGCTTTGTCCACTATCCCTCCTGACATATTCAAACCATCTCAGCATTGCCTCTTTATTTGTCACTTGGGTTTGGTAAAAACAAACAAACAAGCAAACAAAAAAAAACTATTCAAGTACAATACAGATAGCTGAAAATTCTACTTAAGTACAGTAGTCATACCTGGGTCCTGGGTTAGCAACCAGACAAAAACATTCAAAAAGTCCTAGGAGTGAAGGGAACAGTTTACCCAGCCCAGGATAGGGTTACCACCCTGGAGCCAGGTCCGGGGAGGGGGCCTGGGGGCGAACGTCTGGCAGCTGGGTCTTAGTCCACGGGGCCTGCCCAGACACAGTCCAATAAATGGACATTAGCCCAGACTCCTGTAGGCCCATCACCAGCAGGAAGCACTCTAAGGGTCGGGTGCAGTGTGTGCTGGGAAGCTGCCAGGGGATTCTCACAAACCATCAGGCGACTCAGGTTGGTTGACACACCTCTACAATGTTGCATGTAGATCAGGGTGGAACCTCTTGACCGGGGTGGTGTTTTCCATCTTCAAGAAGCAGGGACCCGAGAGCATGCTCCAACTATAGGGGGGAATCACACTGCTCGGCCAGAGTTCGTTCATTAGTCGAATGTTGGATACCGGAGGAACAATGTGGTTTTCATCCTGGTCGTGGAACGCTGGCCCTGCTCTTCACGCTCTTGAGGATACTTGAGGGTGCATGGGAGTTTGCCCAGCCAGTCTACACGTGTTTCGTGTACTTGGAAAAGGTATTCAACTGTGTCCCTCTGAGTGTTCTGTGGGAGGTTCTTCGAGAGTATTCGGGTGTCTGGCACACTGATGGGGGCCATTTGATCCTTATACAACTTTTGCAAGAGCTTGTAATAGGTCATACTCATTTCCAGTGGGGTTTGGACTCTGCCAAATCTGTTCTTTGTCACTGATTCAGATTATTTGTACAGAATTTCAAGGAATAGCCAGGTGGTGGGAGGTTTCCACTGGGACTGCCTGAGAATTTCATCTCTGCTTTTCGCAGATAATATGGTTCTGTTGGCTTTATCAGGTGGTGGCCTCCAGTTCACACCGGAGCAATTCTCACGCCAGTGTGAAGCAGCGGGAATGACAATCAGCACCTCCAAATCTGAGGCCATGGTCTTCAGCAGAAAAAAGGGTGAAGTGCCCACTCCAGGTCAGGGACCTGGAATCTCCTCCCCAAGTGGAGGAGTTTAAGTATCTCTGGGTTTTCTTCACAAGTAAGGGAAGAAGATGGATTGGTGCAGCGTCTGCAGTGATACGGACGCTGTACAGGTCTGTCTATAAACTGTTGTCGAACAGATCCTGACTCAAGAGTCTGGATCACTGTATCACAGGACAGAATCTTATTTTGATTTCTTTTGAAGGAATAACTGGACTATAAGAAATTTCAGAGTCATTATTTTGAATATGAATCTGTCATGATGGAGCAGAATAGACTCACGCACAGACTGCGAATCACAATAAACAGTTCCTTATTAACACAACTCCAAGTGCACCATAAACAAGTGGGGAAAAGGGGTTCCAGGGATCCCAGGGGTCCACTGCCGGTCCACTCACTCCACATGGAAATCCTCCTCCTTCTACATGCCACACTTAAACTGCCACACTCACGTACAGGTTCTGAAACAGGGTCTCAAGACGGAGCAAGGAGAATCTATATACAGGGTCAAGGTATTTAATACTAAGAAACCATGAATAGAACTCGAAATGTTGGAAAGGCCAGAATTACACTAAGGAGTGTTACACAATAGTCCAGCGACGAAGGTCTCATAGCAAAATAACAGAAACAAAAGAGTTGTGTTGTCATGGTCCTCCTGGATGTCCCCTGTCCCCTCTCCCTCTGGTTTTTCTTTCTTTTTCTATCTGTCTGTGCTGTGTGGGTGCACTAACCACACCCTGTGTTTTAGAGGTGGATCTTCTGCCTACTTCAGCCAGACTGGGCACACCTGTTTCTGAACTTGTGATCTGCCGCTCCCTACTGAGGCTTGAGGAAGACGTCCATTTGATGCCAGACTGTTAATGAGATTGGTGTCTCAGTATGGAAATGTCTTGATACACGCTCAATCATCCAGGTAAGGAAATCCCAAAAAGTTGATTCTGTTCATCTGGAGTATGGAAATGTTTGTCTGCTTTTTCTGTGAGAGACTGCAACTTACCTTCTGCTTCTTTCTGTGCCGATATCTAGACCTGGGGTGTGAGTAAAAAGGAGGATTAAGGATCTGTTGAACTGGCGGAGTGTCGTAACTGAGGAGTTATGGATCAGACGGCTTGAAGGTTCCGCTATCGCTGGCAACTTGATGTTCTAATTGTAAAAAGACAAAAACGCACTGAACTTGGATTCTGAGTCTGTGTTTTCAGTCAGAAAACCTCAAACATGACAGGTATAGTACATGTACATGTTAAAACAGGAGTTTGCAGTGTAACTAATCAACTAAGTGTTTTATAAAACATGTTAGTGAACTTGTAGTCAAGTTCCTAAACTTAAAAAAAAAAGGTTTTGTTTTTTTTAATTGTGATAAACTTCTTCAAATTTAAAATTGTATTCAATTTTGGTTATTGTTATTGTGTCCACTTGTAAATAACATTTACGTTGTGCAAGTCTTACTTATATTTCACTTTTTCTTTGTCATGCCACCTTTGTGTTGAACTGAATTTGGGTTTTAGCCCTTGTTGTTTATTTTTCTTGTCCAGGAGCTTCTAAATTATTCATTTTTGTCTTGAGACTTCTTTAAAGCTCTTATAATTATGCACCCTGCAAGCTTCTCCTTTTACTACATTTCCGTTAACATTTGACACTACTCAACAATTCTGTTTCTACTTGCTCTTGCTGGACTGGTTTGACAAGGTGTTAGAACTCAAAGGGCATAAGTAGCGTTTCTAATGCTGTTTGAATCTAACGTACTACTTTTGCAACTATCCCACTCAGATAAGTTTCCTTAGAAGTGCAGTATGCAGATGATCTGATGGATCCAAAAATGAATAACTCCAGTAAGTCCTATTATTTTCTTTTTCATATTTATTGTTTGTTTTTTTGTTTTGTTTTTTGAGGACTTTTAATAATAAAATGAATAATTAAAATAATCTTCAACCTGAGTGCTAATTTAGTTTTCTTTTCGCTCTTAGGTGCATCCTCTAGCAAGAAAAGGTAATCCCATGTTTACATCGTGCTTTCATTCCCTTAAACACATTTCTCATCTACTGATGAAGCTCATGATCTGAGTTGTTATGAAATTGAACACATTAAACTCCAAAAAAAAAAGAGAATTTATGGTTTTAATTTAAGTGGTGTACAAAGAGTCATCCTAAGGATGGTCAAAAGTAGATGAAAATTAAGGACTTGGATTAAAGAATTGAAAGTGGTTCTTTTGAGGCTACATTAGTCAAGTCTGGTTTTACTGGTTTCCCATATGCTAGCTCAATCCAAACAAGTGATGACTTGTTAAACTGAACCTACATGTTCCTAAAAAATATATATCTATAATGCTTTTTTATGTATATTTATCATATAAGGGTTTCAGTCTTCATGCTCCAAGCTTGTGTCCTCTACCAGAGGCCTGGGAGCTTGAGGGTCCTGTTCCTTCTTCCTGATGTTGCTGTCATTCGGTATCACTACAGCTATCATTACAGCCGTCTGCTTCTGGTTGTCTACCACCACTATGTCCATTTGGTTAGCCGCCACCATTTTGCCCATCTGTATCTTGAAGTCCCAAAAGATCTTTGGTCAGTTATTCTGCACCACCCTAGTAGGAGTCTCCCATGTTGATCTCAGGACTTCCAGTCCATACTCGGCCCAGATGTTCCTGTATTCTACGCCAGCCACTGGTTTGTTGGGGGTTTTGTTTGTTTTTTTTATATATATGTAAATATTCATCATGAACTCATGGGGATGTGGTGAACAACACTAAAGGTCAACTTCAAGCCAATAGCGTCAGTCAGCATCAAGTGCGGGATCTACCAAGGAGATGCTCTGTCCCCCCTGATGTTCTGCAGGGGCCTGAAGAACAATATGGGCCTCGACAAAGGCATCATTTGGACACACCCCATTTGCTTGATACAGGCCTGGGGGTTTCAATGTCAGGTGTAACATCACTAGCAATCAAAAAACATTTTCAAATTACATCTGCCTGCCTCTGAATGTGTACATGTGGGTCGTGCTCACGACTACAATGTGTTTCTCTGGCAGACATTAGCATTCTGATGCTTTTTTTTTCTTTTCTTTTTTTTTTCCTCTCGACAGTCATCACAAAACATTAAAGTCCCCTGAACCCAGCTCTGCATCCTGTAAGACTATTAGGTCAAAGTCTGAACCACTTACATTTAAAGATGGACAATCTCCTTCCAAAAAGACGTGAGATGTTGCTCACATTTCAGTGTCAAACTTTGCACTGTTTAAGTTGTTGTTGTTGTTGTTGTTTCTGATCCCCATTTATTGTATCTCAGCAGAGATCAGGAGAATCCTACGTCCCCTGAACCCAGCTCTGCATCCTGTAAGAGTACTTGGTCAAAGTCTGAACCACTTACATTTAAAGATGGACAATCTCCTTCCAAAAAGACGTGAGATGTTGCTCACATTTCAGTGTCAAACTTTGCACTGTTTAAGTTGTTGTTGTTGTTGTTGTTTCTGATCCCCATTTATTGTATCTCAGCAGAGATCAGGAGAATCCTACGTCCCCTGAACCCAGCTCTGCATCCTGTAAGAGGACTTGGTCAAAGTCTGAACCACTTACATTTAAAGATGGACAATCTTCCTCAAAAAAGTCGTAAGGCTTCACTAACTGAGAAGGGGGGGGGGGGGGGGGGGGGGGGGTGTCTTTCTGTTAGCATGATTAACCTACATTGAAGTGAGACATGTCATTGTGTTCTCTTCCTTTGATTTATTTACGCTGTAAATTTGTCCATTTTTAGATGTGAATGTGTTGCGCTCAGTCTGTTTTGTGACAGCTGCTCACAACTGCAGGCGGTCATGAGATCACAACGGTGTTAGTTAAACTACTGTACAAATCTTTCTGCTATAGATAAGCATTATTTACTGTTAACTACCTGTAGGTACTGCATGTAAACTATGACACATTACGCATAGTTTTATTTCTCTGCAGAGATCATCGGGACGGAACCGAGTCTGCCAGTTTTCCATCTATCCATAACAATCCTCAAGACTTGGACTCCATATTTGCAGTATGTGATTGTAGAACATTTTTCACCATCGTTAAAATCATTGAAAATTTATCTGTTTTGATGATCCTTGCAGTGCTATTAAGACTAGTGTTGTCAACTCCTACAACATTGCCTGATTGTGGTTCTGTCTGTTCTGTTACAGTTACTTCAGGAGGACATTATAGCATTTGTGAAGAATGAACTGCAGATGATTCAGAGTGTTTTGAGTCAAGGAAACTCTGACTATTTAGAGACTCAGAAGAAGCACGAGGTGGGAGATGTTGGTGAAGAAAAGCAGATCCGGATCAGGAGAACAGCTTTTCTTAAGATCACACTGCAGTTCCTGAGGAGAATGAATCACAACGAACTAGCTAAGTCCATCCAGAGCAGTAAGACATATTAACAATACTGAGAAACAAATGATGATAATTACAATGACAAAAGCTATGACATCTAATGATGCCACAGTGATCCCTAATACTGTCATGAATTGCTGTGTGGTGGGCAGGAAGTGAACCTCAATGCAGGACTCATGAAAAAAGGAAATAAACTCAAAACAGGTTTAATACTGAAGTCTTTCGAAATATACATGCAAAAAACAGAAGATGGGCCTGGACCACTAAATTAGACTCTAAGGAAACACAGAACTAGGGACCACAGAACACTGAGGACAATGGGCAAATACACATGGTAATGTGACTAGTGGGGAGAATTCACTGGGAAAAAATCAGGAATAAGACAAGGGAGAGAAAACACAATACAAAGCACACAACATGAGAGGTTATCAAAGTAAAACAGGAAGTAACTGACAGAGTAAAAGCTAATGCCAAGATGTAGACTTGAACCTATGAACTGGACACAATCGGGGAAAAACTCAAAATGAACAGGAGAATAAACCTGAAGTGAGATGCTACCAGCATCAACATAACAAAACAAAAACTAAGGCTCAGCATATCCGTGTGATTATAAGTATACTGAATTTATTTGCTCACTTAAAACTTCCGTAAAAATCATGGAGAGAAAGAATGTAATACACAATCAAAAATCCAGAAAAAACAAACAAAGTTATACATACTAACTTTGTGGACTGCGCTGACTTTGCATTTTAACAGAGAGACAGAATGTCAACCAAAAATCCAGAAAAAAAAAAAGCAAACAACTACTGAGACTGTTTGTGGCAGGGTGTGGTCTATGGCGCCACTGCAGGGAGGAGTATTGGCTTGCTGAATTAAGCAATGAAAAAGACATGGGTTAGATAGTAGCATTCATATAAATCTTTATGGTGCATCCCCAGATGTAAAGGTTTTACATGCCATGTGCACAAATCATGGAACAAATATAAATAATGGATGTAATACAGGTCTAAAAACTGAAGCCATTACAACTCCATTACACATGTGTACCGTATTTTTCAGACCATATAAGGCGCATTAAGCGAAACAAAACAGTCAGATAAGTCAAACTTTACTCAACTCATTCTTCTTGCTTCCTCCACTTCTGTACCATTGATTCATTAATGTTGAATTCTCAGGCAGCTGCTCTATTCCCATGTAGTTGCAGTATATTAATGACTAACCTCGTATTGTGGATGGATTATTTTCAGTTGTTCTCCTGACTGAAGTTTGGTCCGTTTAAAGCATCCTGTCTCTAACCATCGGGAACCCTCACATTAACTTTTATTGAGTGGAAAAAAGTTAGCGTTCATCCTGCAGCTTCACCGTTTATGTTATGCTAACATAGCTGTGTCGCTAGCGATCACGTAGCGCATCATTATATACCAGCTAATCACACTTGAGCAACCCTACAAACGTCACTGCTGTTTAGTTTTCTGTCTTCATTTATGTTGGAAGTGACAGCAGAGCTGTACGTTTGAATTTTTCAGAAATCTCTCAGTCAGAACATGCTATATCATGCTTAGGTGGAAGCTAGCGAGCTAACTCCATTAAATTTAATAAATTCTGTTTTCATGGACGCCTGGATGTTAAACTTAATTGTTACACCTGGTAAAGCCCCAACACTGATCATTTTATTAAAGATGAAAGAATTTAGACAGTTTTTAACTCTCAGTGATGCTGCTGTTTTCGTTTAACTTTGGGACCTGAAGCAGAAGGAATTTAGGAGCCAGATTACTCCGCGAGGTTCCTGACTACAGCAGTCATAATGCTCTGACAATCCATCAAGCGGTGCGGCTTTGTAGCTTAGCAAAGTCATACTAAAACATTTTTGACAGATTTTTGAGCGCCGTGTACCACATTAAATTGGTTCGAGGTCAGTAAGTACAACCAGAATTCATCATAAGTCGCACCAGATTATAAGGCGTACTGTCGATTTTTGAGAAAATTAAAGCATATTAAGTGCGCCTGAAAAATACAGTACTCCAATATGTATTTAAAATCACTGGATTCTGTTTTTATTTGGATTTTACACACTGTCTAAACTCTTTTGAAAATGAGGTTGTATCACTTTTGCCATTGTTACTGCAAACTCCACTTGGTGTTATTACTGGTTTGTTTTATGTTTTGTTTTTGTTTATTTGTTTTTTAATTCAGAAACTAACACAATGAACTGCCAGCGGAAAGTCAAATGTAATCTGAAGAAGAAATTCCAGGTTTTGTTTGAGGGAGTTGCTAAAGCTGGAAATCCAACGCTCCTCAATGAGATCTACACAGAGCTCTACATCACAGAGGGGGGAACTGGAAAAGTCAATGATGAACATGAAATCAGACAAATTGAAGCAGTATTTAAGAAAACAGACACAACAGAAACGACAATCAAATGTGAAGATATCTTTAAAACTTCATCTGAAAGAGATGGGCCAATCAGAACAGTGCTGACAAACGGAGTGGCTGGCATTGGGAAAACAGTCTTAACACAGAAATACACTCTTGACTGGGCTGAAGACAAAGCCAATCAGGACATTCAGTTTATATTTCCATTTACTTTCAGAGAGCTGAATGTGCTGAAAGAGAAAAAGTTCAGCTTGAAGAAACTTCTTCGTCACTTCTTTTCTGAAACAAAAGGAGAAACCTACAACTATGACAAGCCCCAAGTTGTGTTCATCTTTGACGGTCTGGATGAGTGCCGCCTTCCTCTGGACTTCGAAAAAAATAAAACCTTGACTAATGTCAGAAAGTCGACTTCACTGGATGTGCTGCTGACAAACCTCATCAGTGGTAAACTCCTTCCCTCCGCTCGCCTCTGGATAACCACACGACCTGCAGCAGCCAATCAGATCCCTCCTGAGTATGTGCACATGGTGACGGAGGTCAGGGGGTTTTCTGATCCACAGAAGGAGGAGTATTTCAGGAAGAGATTCAGAGATGAGCGACAGGCTAGCATTGTCCTCAGCAATATCCAGACATCGCGAAGCCTCCACATCATGTGCCACATCCCAGTCTTCTGTTGGATCACTGCTACAGTTCTGGAAGATGTGCTGAAAACCAGAGGGGGAGGACAGCTGCCCAAGACCCTGACTGAGATGTACATCCACTTCCTGGTGGTTCAGGCCAAAGTGAAGAAGGTCAAGTATGATGGAGGAGCTGAGACATATCAATACTGGAGGAAGATGACAGAGTCTCTGGGAAAACTGGCGTTTGATCAGCTGCAGAAAGGAAACCTGATCTTCTATGAATCAGACCTGACAGAGAGTGGCATCGATATCAGAGCAGCCTCAGTGTACTCAGGAGTGTTCACACAGATCTTTAAAGAGGAGAGAGGACTGTATCAGGAAAAGTTGTTCTGCTTCGTCCATCTGAGCGTTCAGGAGTTTCTGGCTGCTCTTCACGTCCATCTGACCTTCATCAACTCTGGAGTCAATCTGCTTTCTGATGCACAATCTAAATCCAAGTTGTCCGAACTGTTATTTAAGGACAACGCAGCTACAAAGTTTTACCAGACTGCTGTGGACAAAGCCTTGCAGAGCCCAAATGGACACCTAGATCTCTTCCTCCGTTTCCTCTTGGGTCTTTCACTGGAAACCAACCAGAGTCTCCTGCAAGGTTTGCCAAGGCAGCAAGACAGTTGCTCAAAACCTAAACAGAAAACAATCCAATACATCAAAAAGATGATAACAAAAGTCTCTTCACGGAGAAGCATCAATCTGTTTTACTGTCTGAATGAACTGAATGACAGTTCTCTAGTGGAGGAAATTCAAAAATCACTGAGATCAGGAAGACTCTCCACAAATGAACTATCACCTGCTCACTGGTCAGCACTGGTCTTCATCCTACTGTCATCTGAAGAAAATTTGGATGTGTTTGACCTAAAGAAATACTCTGCTTCAGAGGAGGCTCTTCTGAGGCTGCTGCCAGTGGTCAAAACCTCCAGCACAGCTCTGTAGGTTGATTTTTATAAATAACAATATATAGAAGCATGAAAGAAAAAAACACCATAAATTACTTCCATTTGTAATATTTGTAACTTTCTGTTTTTTCCCCCCAGACTAAGTGACTGTAAACTGACAGACAGAAGCTGCTTATTTCTGGCAAACGTTTTTAACTCCCCATTGTGTAATTTGGTTGAACTAGACCTTAGTAACAACAACCTCCAAGATTCAGGAGTGATCTCACTCTGTGCTGGACTGCAGAATCCAAACTGTCAACTGAAAACTCTCAGGTGTTTGTTTATTTTATTGTAAGGAAGACTTTTATTTCAATTTCAGTTTCTTAAATAAAACCAAATTTGTTTCTTTTAACATCTAGGTTGGACAAAAACAGCCTCACAAGCGCATGCTGTCAGGATCTCTCATCAGTCCTCAGCACCCAGTCCAGTCTGAGAACTCTGTCCCTGAATTATAACAAGCTGCAGAATTCAGCAGTGAAGCTGCTTTCTGATGGCTTGTCCAGTCCACAGTGTAAACTCCAAATTCTCGGGTTAGATAAATTTTACATTGCTCAGTGTGTGTGTGTGTGTGTGTGTGTGTGTGTGTGTGTGTGTGTACACATATATAGCTCTGTACGCCGTCTCGTCTTCCCCAAAGATGAGCCCCACCATGGTGGTATCATCTGCAAACTTAATCACTGCGTTGTTGCGTTGTCTGAGTGGGTACTGACACAGTCATGTGTGTACAGAGTGTACAGTAGGGGACTTAGTACACAGTCTTGTGGAGAGTTGCTGTTAAGGCTGGGGAAAGATGAGGCCCCACTCTAACTCTCTGTACACGGTCTGACAGGAAGTCTCTGATCCAGCAGCAGGTAGTTGAAGGAAGTTCAATATCCAGCAGTTTTATTATTGGTCTGTCCGGGAGTATTAATAATAATGGAGTGGATTTATATAGCGCTTTTCAAGGCACCCAAAGCGCTTTACAATGCCACTATTCATTCACTCTCACATTCACACGCTGGTGGAGGCAGCTACAGTTGTAGCCACAGCTGCCCTGGGGCAGACTGACAGAAGCGAGGCTGCCATATCGCGCCATCGGCCCCTCTGGCCAACACCAGTAGGCAAGTAGGGTAAAGTGTCTTGCCCACGGACACAACGACCAGGACAGAGAGCCCAGGGATCGAACCGGCGACCTTCCGGTTACAGAATTGTATTGTATTGAAAGCACAGCTAAAGTCAACAAGGAGCAGCCTGTTGTTCCAGGTGAGAGATGGTGGTGTGGAGCGTTGTAACAATGGCATCTTCAGTTGATCTGTTAGCTCTGTATGGAAACTGGAGCGGGTCAAGTGTGGGTGGCAGGCACAGGGTGGATCACACTGATGCAGTTTCTCCTGTACCGTGCCATTGGTGGCGGGAGTCTTTTAAATCACTGGCTAACGCAGGGGAGCATCAGTAGTGAGTCACGGATGGGAGTGGGCTTTCAAAGCTAGCAGGGACACCACTATGAATACAATACATAAACATTTTAGAACCGAGAAACAGCATGCCATGAAACCCAGCGCCATCTTTCCTGTGTTTCCTGAGTTCTTATTATGTCCTCCAGAAAGCCGTAGAAGTGGTGATAGTCCAACGTAATGTTCCTTGCACAGCGTAATCCCAAACTCAGAATATCACTTGTTGTTCCTAGAGTATTTAAAAGTAGAATGGGAGGCAGAGCCTTCAGTTTTCAGGCCCCTCTTCTGTGGAACCAGCTTCCAGTTTGGATTCAGGAGACAGACACTATCTCTACTTTCAAGATTAGGCTTCAAACTTTCCTTTTTGCTAAAGCATATAGTTAGGGCTGGACCAGGTGACCCTGAATCCTCCCTTAGTTATGCTGCAATAGACGTAGGCTGCCGGGGATTCCCATGATGCATTGAGTTTTTCTTCTTCACTCACTATGTGTTTATACACCTCTACATTTAATCATTAGTTATTTTCAGTCTCCGGCTCTCTTCCACAGCGTGTCTTTGTCCTATCTTCCTACCCACACCTCAGCCAATCACAGCAGATGGCCCCGCCCCTCCCTGAACCTTGTTGTACTGGAAGTTTCTTCCTGTTAAAAGGGAGTTTTTTCCTTTTCACAGATGCCAAAACGTTTGCACAGTGGGGGTCATATATAATTGGGTGGATGGGTTTTCTTGTTTGTTTGGGGTTTTTTTAGTATTATTGTAGGATCTTTGCCTTACAATATAAAGTGGCTTAAGGCAACTGTTGTTGTGATTTGATGCTATATAAATCAAACTAAATTGAGAATTGATGGTAAGTGTTGTAACTCGTCCACACAGGGATAAGAAGTTTATGAACTGTACAGCCTATGCTTTGGATGTGTAATGGATGTACTGTTGATGCAGTTTATGGAATACTAGGAGATTTTATAAGTTTTTTTTGACAAGCTTGAATGTTTTATGAAGTGATGAATATGAACAGCAAAATGCCGTCTGGATATAAACAGGTTTTGTGATCAGTGGTATATCTTAGAATTCCATTATTTTGTTTTGGGGTTAAACATCTGAATCAAAACAAAAGTGTTTCTTTTAACATCTAGGTTGGAAAGAAACTGCCTCACAAATGCATCCTGCCAGATACTCTCATCAGTCCTCAGCACCCAGTCCTCCAGTCTGAGAACTCTGTCCCTGAATTACAATCTGCTGCAGGATTCAGGGGTGAAGCTGCTTTCTGTTGGCTTGTCCAGTCCACAGTGTAAACTCCAGAATCTCAGGTATGATGTATTTTACATAGAGGGAGTTTCAGTGCTCATCAAGACTCTTGAATATGCTCTCTCTCTCTCAGACATTACATACAAAGAACATTACAGACAATGGTAATATTTAAATATTGAAGTGAGTGTGTATGTTATATAATGCCTGTAATTCTATTAAATCCAGCAGTGAGTATTTGTGAGAGAGCAAATAGTAAGTGCAAAGAAAAGGAACAAACAAAAAAATAAATAAAGGTAACATAAAATAACATGAAAAAAATGTAATTAAATTTATTTTTATAGTGTCAAATTACAACAATTGCGTCAAGGCACTTTATATTGTAGAGACAAGATACTACAATAATAAATTGAAAAACTCAACAATTTGGGTTAGTTTTAGCCTCCTAACCCTCTCAGCCTCTGAGTCACTATAAGAAGAAACGAAATTACAATCATCTGCAGTGGTTCTGTAGATCCCCGAGAGCTTGACAGAAAAGGCTGGTGTTAGTGCTCCACATAATATGAACCTAGAAAGCAGATGTGAGAATAGTATATGGTTCAGACTGTGACTACATTGTGATGAGATGGGAACACACCTTTTGCTTAACAAAAAAGCAAAAACTTTCATCAAAATTACATAATCTGAGTAAAAAATACTGAAGTAACTATGATTTATCACGGGCAGTGCCAACTGCAATGTCATCAGAGAGAAGCAGTAATAATGTCACTTTCAATTTATTGTTATTTTTATCAAAATATATTTTAAAAACATTATTTATAATATTATTTTGTACATCAATCTAATACAGCAAGAGAAGCGTGAGGGGCACTGGTGTTGATATTATTAATATTATTTGTGGTATGCCATTTTAAAAAGTGTAACATTACTTTAAAAACACATAGCTCTGTTAAAGTGACTCATTAAATGACTCGTTTTCTATTATAATTGAATACCATCTAATGTGCGTGGGGTTGTTATAGCAAGGCAGCTGAGCGTCCTGTGATGTAATTAGTATTTCACACGAACACCACAAGAAAGGTGGACATCGAGGCTGCAGGTGGATCCTCTCTCATGCCCTGGATTGTTGATTACCTGACAGGAAGACCACAGTATGTGCATCTTCAACATTTTGTGTATGACTAGAGGACCAGCAACACAGGGGCACCACAAGGGGCCGTCCTCGCCCCCTTCCTCTTCATTCTACACCACAGATTTCAGCCACTGCACAGAGACCTCCGTCTTCAGAGGTTTTCTGCCGACTCTGCGGTGGTTGGATGCATCAGTGACGGTGATGAGACAGAGTACCAGGCTGTGGTCGACTGTGTGTGAGCAGAATCATCTGCAGCTCAACGTGGCAAAGACCAAAGAATCAACTGTTGGCTGAAAACTGAGGTCATTGTGACCATTATGACCTCAGCCTCTTAGAAAACAACAGAAAATCATTTGCAAGAAATTTATGAGTGATCTTTGATAGCAATTTAATCTTTGATAAACAGATGAACAATGTAATCAAAACTAGCTTCTTTCATCTTCGCCTCCTTGCAAAAGTTAAGCCTTTTCTCTGCTTCAGAGATTTTGAGAAAGCGATCCATGCCTTCATCTCACCTCGACTTCTGTAGCCTCTATTCTGGTGTTACCTCGTCATCTACTGGCTGACTGCAGCTGGTCCAAAACACTGCAGCAGGGCTCCTAACTGGCACACGCAAGCGAGATCACATATCTCCCATACTTGCATCATTACACTGGCTGCCAGTCAGTTTTCAAATTGATTTTAAGATTTTAACACTTGTTTTTAAGACGCTCCATGGACTAGCTCCTGCATATCTTTCTGATCTTCTAACCTGGTATACTCCTGCAAGATCTTTGAGGTCTGCGGACCAAATGCTACTAGTTGTCCCAAGGTCCAGATTAAAACTCTGAGGAGACCGGGCATTTGTGGTGGCTGCTCCTAAATTGTGGAACACTTTGCCTCTGCACATCAGGACCTCCTGGAGACTTTCAAAACCCATCTAAAGACCTATTTTTATTGTCTTGCTTTTAAATCAGTATGAGTCTGTAACTATTGTTTTTATTATCATTCTATGATTCTATTCCCCTCTAACTTTATCCTATTTTATGTCTTTTGCTTTAACTATTTTTATTGTACCGCAATCTACAGGAAGTGCCAGAGTCGTCTCTGTTGTCTTTCAACATCTGAGTCGGTTTGTTTTAGCAATGTAAACATAGTTGTTATTCAGACCTAATTTTCCACCTAAAATCATCCCTGTACTCCAACAATACAGCCACAATCTTTCAATGAGCACAGTCCAATCAGTACTTGCCAAAAGAAAAGAGGCTATGAAGAAATACAGCATTATGTATTGGAGGTGCTGTAAGTGATCGGTCCTAGAAAACTAAGATTGCACTGCTTAATTGATCATTTCTTCATTTTTACACTTTCAGGTTGTCTTTCTGTTTTCTGTCATCGGGAAGTTGTGGTTTTCTGGCTTCAGTTTTCAGCAATCAGCCTTCCAGCCTGAGAGAACTGGATATGAGCCGCAATAGACTGTTGGATTCAGGAGTCAAGCAGCTCTGTGTTGGTCTACAGAGTCGATTCTGTAGACTGGAAACTCTCAGGTCAGAGTTCTAACTGTAATATTGCACGCTGATTTTTTTCTATCATCCCCACTTTCTTTTTGTGTGGCTTAATCAGTAATTAACACCCCCCCCCCCCCCCCAGCCTGGGGTTCTGTGGGCTGACAGAGAAAAGCTGTGAATTTCTGGGTTCACTTCTCAGCTCCAAGGAGTGTCATCTGAAAGTGGTTAATTTAAGTGCCAATAAATTGCTGGATTCAGGAGTGATGAGGCTTTCAGCTGAACTACAAAGTCCTGATTGTCAAATAAAATCTCTCAGGCAAGGAATCCTTAAATCAGACAAATTAGCTGTGTTCCATGCACTGGCATACTTATCTTAAATGTTTAGTTGCTTAGGTCTTCACAACCTGATTAGCAGACAGCAAGCTGTCATTTCTTGATGACATTTACAAAAATGGATTTCACAGCAGTGGGGAATACGTTTCATTACAGTAGATGTCTTTCTGAAAACGCTATAAGTATTTATTTTTTTTAAACATTTATTTATTGGTTTTAACCGGTTTTACATGGTGCACTGTGAGCATTAAAAAAAATAAAGTAAAAAATAAATAAATACATAAATAAAAACAAAACCACAACAACAACAGAAACAACATAGTAATAGAAACAAAAACAAAGCAAACCATAACAGAAGGGAAGGGCAGATATACAAATCGAGTCAGAGTTTCAGGCTGTTAAGTCCACAGTGTGCACGCTGCAGTTCTCCAGAAAGTTGTAGAATTTTGACCATAAAGCCCAAAACTTGTCCAGTTTATTTCTTAATGCATAAGTTATTTTCTCCATAGATAGTATAGATGTCAGTCCATTAAGCCACTGAGTTAGTCCACATATTTTTTGATTTTTCCAACACATAGCAACACAGCGCTTGGCTTCCAAAAGTCCAGTCGTTAACAGAGCTCTGTTGTTTGCAGCAGGTACAAAATTATTTGGGTATATATTTAAAATACATATTTTAGGATGAAGTGGAATCACATCACCAATAATTTGACTCAACACATTTATTACCTTTTCCCAAAAGATTTTCACATGTGGACACTCCCATATACAGTGAAATAAAGTGCCCCTGTCCACTCCACACTTAATACAGGTGTCTGGGATGTTTGAGTTAAAATGATGCATTTTTGATGGAGTAAGATATTGTCTTGTTAAACATTTATATAGAAGTAGTCGAGATTGCACATTGTTAAGTTGAAATATTAATTGTCTGACTCTGGGCCAAGGAGCATGATTTATAGCACTCATCATCAGATATTTCCATTTGCAAATCCTTCCTCCAAGCCTCTAAAATAGACTGTGTTGATTCTTTGGAATTTTCTGTAAATAATTTATACAATGCAGAAACTCGGCCTCTCCCATTTAGATGCTTTATAACTGTGTTCTCTAGAGAGGAGGAGGTGGGATTTCTAAGCTGTCACCTTGTGTGGTTGAGATAAAATTTCTTAATTGAAGAAATTTAAAAAAATATTTGACAGGAATAGAAAAAGTACTTCTAAGTTGTTCAAAAGACATAAGAGTATTATTCCTAAACATATCAGACACTTTTCTTATACCTTGATCGAACCAAAATCTAAAACCTGCATCCGCCCTACCAGGAAGAAACCGAGACAGTTGGATCATTTCTCCGAAGTAGTTATGTGTTTCAAACCAGATCATTATAGTGTTTTTTAGAAAGGGGTTCTTAGTTTGCTTATTTAGTGTCTTCCTGTTGGCTGAGTAAAGATATAAGTTAGCGGAAATTTTGATTTCTGTAGACTCCATAGAAACCCACACTGGAATTTGCTCATTAACAAAATAAAACATTGCTGCTCTGATTTGAGCAGCCCAGAAGTACCACTTTAAATTTGGAAGTTGTAAACCCCCTCTTTCATAAGGAAGGTAT